>NW_027361679.1:126792500-127107500 GCF_039654945.1 Dendrobates tinctorius | reverse complement strand
CACCACTGCCAGGACTGAAGCTGCCTTGAGGGGCTGCGATGGATTTTTACTTCCGTGCAGAGAGAGGAGGGCCTGGCTCATTAATGTGCAATTTACTGCTACTTTAACTCACACAGCATGAGGAATGAATAAGCTGCTACCACAGCGAGGAAAGGAGGGAGAACATGATGAAGGAAGGAGTGGGAGGAAGAAACAACACAAACAAACAGATGCGGCTCACGGCAAGGCAAATGGCAAGTGCAAAAGGAAAAAGATATGGAGAAAGCCAAGGATCCAAGATGAAATGGAGGAAGCCGAGGATCGAAGAAGAAATGGAGAAAGCCAAGGATCCAAGAAGAAATGGAGAAAGCCGAAGATCCAAGAAGGTAGTCAAGAAAAACCAGGATAGATCACAGCCATAACCGTCATGAGAATGACTAGGGATTTACCTGTTTGTGCATTTCAATATTCAGCCCGTAGGACATCTCATAATACTGCAGGAAGTCAGAAAGATGGATGTTAATAATATAGTAACATAACAGCCCTAACTGTGAATACACTAATCCAGACAATCATACAGCAGGCATCATCATCTTACATCATCACCGGTTACCTATGATGAAGTTAGGGTTATGATGTCAGGGTGGGAACTGCAGCTTTAAAGTGATCTGAATTAGCCCTTAATAAATAATCTTTTTTTCCTGCAGCCCACAATTTGAAACATGTGCAACCTTGTGCACACTCATCGCCAGAGCTTCCAATCCAGTGGGCAACTGAAGAGCCCATCCGAAGCCCAGAAACAGCGAGTCCTGGCCTCGGTTCCTAGGAGGCAGCACTCTTCTTATACAGTAGCCAGGGAAGCATGCCATGTGGCAATCCCAACAGCCTCTAGAGCAGGCAACAGATAGAAGGAACTTAGAAGGTTTGCCAACACTTTGTAGGCGCAATTTTGCCAAGTAAATGGTTTCCCAAACTCATCACACTGAGAATACTGCAACAGGAGTTAGTGAGCAAAACGAGAAGGGAACGGCTAAACTAAGAGCAGAAAGCCTATACATTTTAAGTGCTTTTTCTGCTTGCATCCTTGGGAGGCAGAAGTAGTGACCGCCTGCATGACAGAACAGCAAAACTGCAAGTGTGAAAAGAAGCATACAGGGTTTTGCTTCCTCATCTTTGAACCATAATCAGCAGCTTAAGTCATTTCTAGACAACTGTGGTATGTGGTTTTGGGGGGCTGGGAGGGAGAAGACCTTCGAGCTTCATAATAAAACATAGTGCAAAGAGGAGAATAAGCATTATATCCGGTGTCCAGTGCGCATGTTCAGCCAAGCCCCATATCCAGGCGTCCTATATAGAAATTGTACAATAAGGTATTAACTTAACTCCTGGCTCACCACCATCCCCGAGGAAAGAGCCTATGAGGCCTCAGACACACATCAGTCATACTTGCAGACCAGTTTCGCTCACCATGACATAATGCCTCTGGATCTCAGTCTTTTCTGTTGCTAGCTTCTCGCACTCCATCTTTAAACTTTATGCAATGAAAGAAGAACAGATGCATCAGAAAAAAGCATCATAATACCATATTACCGTTTACCATATTACTGCCAGGAGAGGGAGGACTGGGAGCTTGCATCGCATCCGAATGAAAACCACTTGTGGCAGAGTTCATTGATCTACAGGTGGATGCACGAATTCGCTGGTGAGCACTGCAGATATCCACAAGAAGAAAATTCTTTCGGCACACCGGCATAAGTGAAAAAACCTAGGTGTTTTTTTTACATTTTAATATGGCATATTAGCCTAGTAAAGTTTTTTCCTTTATGCTGGTGTGCCAAAAGAATTTTCTTCTTCATATTACTGCCAGGTGTTACTAAAGTAGTAAAGTATGTACTAAACACTCTGCTACTCCGCAAGTTGTATGGAGCGCCATATTGTTACAGTGATCTAGGGAGAACCTTGCGAATTTTGGACGCTTCGGAAAGATCAGACTTTTCAGTACCATTGTAATACTGCACTTTGAAGCTTGTCTGATATGAAAGGGGGTGTCCACTACTTTTATATTGATGACCTATCCTTAGATGCCACCATAGATTAGCTGTTCGCACTATCAAATTCGACCAATGTAATTGGTGTACAGAGTTGAGCAGCACAGCGTCCATTCAATAGGATAGGAATGATTTGCAGAACCCAAGAGCATCCACTAAACAGTAGTGATAATCGTGATAACAGTCTGTCCTCCAATCATAAGGAAAGGTCACCAACATAGAAATAAGAAAAATTAAAAAAAAAAAAAAAAAAAGACACCACCCTTTTAATTATTTTTTTCCTAAATAAAAGCATGTTCAACTTTAATTAAAGTAGCCTTGGTTCATAGAGGGTGGTCCTTCCTTACAAAGCAATGAATACAATATTTCGAAGTCCTTTTTAAGTGTATTTTAACCCTAGTCCACTACATAGGCATCGACTGTGGTGTGCAGCAGACGTCTGCCTGCAACTTCCACAATCTAAAGGCTCATGCAGACATCAGATTTTCTCACGAGTGCGATCCAAAGTTTTCATAGGTAGTCTACGGGGTCCATGCACATGTCCGATTTTACGCACATGGAGCTCAGCCTGCGCAAAAAACGCAAGACGCATCTGCCTTTGTTCCAAGGGTCGGATCAATATCGGCAACGCAAGTCTATGGATCCGTTAAAAAAAAATAAATAAATGGATGATACTATAATCAAAGTCAATGAGGCCTAAAGACTCTGAACCCAGGATCTTAGCAATTATGGAACATTTACACCAGCAGATAATTGATGAATGAGCACTTGCTTTGTTCCCCATTATCTGACAGTATAGACTTTACTGATGATCACCTGACGAATAAACAAAACGGTTCGTCAATATGATGATCTAATGTTATCACATTCTGTATAGGACCACTGGGTTAAAAATCCTCACTACACCCCTGGATAAAATCCTTGAGGGGTGTAGTTTCCAAACTGGGGGTCATTAGTTGGGGTTTTCCATTGTTTAGGCACATTAGTGGCGTGCACTCTCAATTCCAGCCAATTGTGTGTTCAAAATGGTGCAGCTGCCCTTCCGAACCCTGCTGTTTGCCTCGTGGGTCGCTTGAGCACCCATGATGACAGGCCAGTAAACAAAAACACAGTATGGTTGATTGTAGGTGACTGTAGACTTCAGAAACCGTACAGCAGGCCGCACGCTGTCAGGATTCTACATTTTTGCAGTTGAGAGAAAGTGGTCATGTGACCGCAAGCAAGCGATTTTCATACATGCAGTCACGTGCAAACTAGAGTTGTGAGGCCTCGCTCTATACAAGTGAACTGAGCAAAGTCAAGCACAGCTAGTCAGAATGTGGCCGGCCGTACGCAAATTGCACAACTGCGGTCACGTTCCCTTCAGTTCTCACCTGCGACAATGGAGAACCTGACTGCGTGCGGTGAGCATGCGTTGTTAGGAGTCAGAAGTCACGCATAGTGACTGCGGACTATCAGAAGACTGGACAACTGCTTTAGTGGTGCAGGAATATACAAAAAAAATTAGAATAAAAGATCAGCCTGTGTATATGAACCATTAAAAAAAAAAAAAAAGTTGAAATCACATCTTTGTGAAACCTGAAAACAAGTGTAAATTTAATATAGCTGTAATTGTGCTACCACATAGTATCAGTTACACTGAACGATGAACACAATGTAAAAAAAGGCCTCTCCCTGTCTAATAGCCATGTTAACGGACACAGGACCTTGGAAGGCAAGTATGGCAAGAAGACAAAATACAACAGAGTTCTATGGTTAAAATCCAGCATGTTTCTCCATACATTGCTCTACCGTGAGGCTCCCAGGAAGCAGTGACAGTCATACACAGCAGTAGGACTATGGCTGGCCCTGCGCTTTAGGAAGACATAGGGGCTTACCTGTGGTACTGACTTTGTAGGAACTGAAACTCCTCCTTAATACGATCCAAGGTCTCGGGGTAGGTGAGTTTGAGGCTTTGAGGAGGCCCTGAAACTGTTCCAGCTGCCACAGATGCTTGCAAATGTGCCTGGAGAAAAAAAATAATATATATTTAAAACCGCATCTGCATACAAGCAGATTAGTCATGCACCGAATCGCCAGAGAAACATTACTGTCCACCGTCGACTAGTCTACCCACTGTAGATGTCCGTCTAAGTATACGGAAATAACTCACAGTTAGGTGCAAGCAGCACACTGCTAAGCGCACGGGATACTACCAGGCACCGACTGCTCGCATAGAGGGCACCAAGGCTAAGTGTGACACTGATATTGGCTCTAATGAGAGGTCATCAGATTGATGGAGGTCTGGGACCCTCCCGATCTGTGCAGCTGTACCGCTGTATGTGTAGTGTCCGCTTCCAGGCACTGCAGATCAGCTTCTATTTGCATGTAAGGAGCAGATTTACAGTATCCGGTCCGTAACATTTAAGCTCCAACAGGAGACCTTTTGACTATTCTAGAGGATCACGATAGTGATGTTAGGAACCCATTATATGGTTCACATTCAAAGAGGCTTAAAAGGAACTGGTCACCCGATTCATGGTGCCAAACTGCAGGCAGCATCAATCGTAGCCAGGTTGCATGGCTGCAGCCACGTATATCCATCTCTGAAGCATGCTGGCATTTCCGAGAAGATAAAGGTTAACAATCCAGACTAGTCCAGCCTTGTCTCTGACTGGTTATCCCGAGAGCTCCGGCAGGTGATAGGGAGAGACGCGTCAATCACCTCCAGCACTGCAATCTTTAGTTCATTTACTCTGGCAAAATTATACGCGCCCAGGCTCCTATTCCAGCTGCCCACATTTGGGTAGCTTGAATTAGATGACCGGTTTTCTTTAGAGGCAATCACCAGGTTTTTCCTACCCCATCTGAAAGTAGTATGAGGTAGGGGTAGAGATCCTAATGTCATTGACGTGTCACTTCCTGGGCTGCTAGCTGCAGTTTTGATAAAAAAAAAAAAAAAAAAAAAAAAAAAAAAAAAAAAAAAATCACTGTTCTCTCTGCTGCAGATCTTCCCGTTCTCTGAATGCTGAGCTATGTGTAACCCTGCCCACAATTGGCAGCATACGGTGTACACTGTGCATAGGCAGAAAGCTACCAATCAGTGGTGGGGGGGCAGGATTATACAGAACTCATGAATTTGGAGGGCAACATGGTGCCGCAGGTTTGCTAGACATCTAGTAATGATCTCATGCTGATAAAACTGATGCAAGCAGCCCAGAAAGTGACATCCCTTGAATCAGAGTCTCTGCATTATGTTAAGCCCCCGTCACACTAAGCGAGATCGCTGCGGAGTCACAAGTTTTGAGACGCAACAGCGACTTCAGCAGCGATCTTGCTGTGTGTGACACCCATCAGCGACCGGCCCTCCCGCCGGGTATCGCTGATCGTGCAGGAATGTCGTGGGCCTTTTTTTGTTCGTTGGTCTCCCGCTGGCCAGCACGCATCGCTGCGTGTGGCAGTGGGAGACCATCGATCAGCGAGCTCCCAGCGCTGTAAGCAGACGCTAGGAGCTGGTAAACAGCGGGTAACTAAGCGCGCGCATCTCTTAGTTACCCGCTGTGTACCCTGGATACCAGCGTGCTCGCGCTGGGAGCTGGTATACAGGGTAAACAGCGGGTAACTAAGCGCACGCGTCACTTAGTTACCCGCGTCCTCGCTGGCCCTGATCTCTGGTGAGTCTGCCTGTTTGACAGCTCACCAGCGATCATTTAGCGACACACCAGTGATCCCTACCAGGTCATATCGTTGTCGGGAGCTATGTGTAACGGGGCCCTTACTCTCAAATTAGGTAGCACAAACCTGGTGACATCCCCTTTAAAACAAAAGGTGGCTGTGGCATTCAGAAAAAACAACAACTTGGTACTATAGGATCGGCAGCCTTGTGTACACTCTTATTTCTTACATTACTTATTGCATCAAAGAATTACAAAATACTGTGGAGCACCCATACATTTAGCTAAAAGACCCTATAATGTACGGTACGCCAAAATGTAAAGGTGCACAGACTACGGGGATACGTGCAGCTTAGGCCTGTCTCACACTTCAGTCTTTTTACGTCAGTCAAAATCCGCCACTTTTAGAAAAAAACGGATCCACCCCTTTTTTTGGCAGATCCGTTTTTTCCCCATCGACTTACATTAGCGGCGGATTTTGACTGATGGTCATCCGTTGCTTCCGTTTTTTGACGGATCCGCTAAAATTTTAGCGGTTCCCGGGCGGAGCAGACGGACAATGAAACAGGGTTTTTTTTTACACTGGCGCCGTTCTGCAAGCAGCGAAATAGCGCTCTCTCTCTCGACTCATGTCACTTTAAATTTCATTAACTTAGCAGCCAAAACGGATCCTGTGCCATCCGTGACAAAACGGAAACTGATCCTTTTTTTCCCCACACTCTGGCGGATTTTGACTGACGTCAAATAACTGAAGTGTGAAACAGGCCTTAGCACAACGGTTGGAAGCAACAATCACACTGTCCGGGACATGACAGCACTAGGGCTATTCACACACTTTCCATAACCACAGTACGAGGCATTGCCCAGCTAAACACAGTTTTAGAACACATCAGAAATACTGCACATGGCATGTAGAATAAGCATCTTGACAGAAGGCAGTATTAGCGCGATGCTGTGATATGGCCTCCAGGACATACCTGAAACCAATGCCAGTGTATGCTGTTCTGTATCCTTCTACCCTCTTCTGCAGTCGCAGTATATAGTTTTTTTTTTGTTTTGTTTTTTTTATACAGGGCAATGTAAGAGCAGGAGAAACTGGCAACTAGACAGTTTTCATGCAAAAAAAACCAAACAAACAAAAACTTTGTTTCCATGTGCAACAATGTAACCACATCCAACATACATACTACCCACTTTATCTTGGTTTCCATAATGGAACAAAGACAAAATGAGCAAACACCCTGTACTAAGTAAATAAATAGTAATAGTACATGTAAATAAAATGCGGTACGTCACACTTATGAACAAACAAACAAAAAAAAAAAAAGCATAAAAACCATCCCACTGCAACAAGGTGTACCCAATTGGGATGGTACTTAACCATGAGTCAGTATATGCTCAAGCTCTTTTTTGTTCTGTTTCAGATTTTTGTACAAACAGGGGCGTTGCTCTCCCTTTTGGGCTGTCCGTCCATTGTGTTTTTATAGCTTGCCACGGGCAGGAGTCTGAACAGTCGGGACCAGGTGCTACTCTGGCCATCTGCTGACACAGTGACGTGAACTACAGAGTTGGGTACACCTAGTCATGGTGGGATGGCTTTACACTTTTTTTGATCACAAAATGTTAACCAAGTATCCCATATTATCTACATGTTCTAATATTTATTACAGGTTATTTGTTCATATTGTTTTTTTTTCTCTCAGGTTCTGCTTGTTAAATGGCCAGAGGGTAGACGTGCAATCCATAGGTGTGCATTCACAAACATGGCTCATTTTTTGGGTTTTGATACTTTGTGACGTAGATAACTGAACATTGATCTACTGTGATACTTGGACCCATGTAATGATTTTTATGGGGTGCTCAGTGTAGCCCATGTGCATGCTCAAACACTTCTTACATCTGAAGGAGATCTTATTCATGAAAATGTAACATATATTCCACAATTGCACCAATTTGTAACGTCTTATTACATTTCAGCACATCTGGGATCTCTACAGCGACAAGAGAAGCCATTCACCATCTCACGTGTCATCACTCCGCCACTGGCTGCCAGCCAACGTCTGTTAGGCAATGCTTCACCAGGGTGTCAGCAACAGCGCACTGAACTTGCTCACTAAGCCAGTGCGCGTGCCCTGAGTAAAGCGAACTGTGCTCAAAGATACCTGTGGAGCGGGCAGCAGCCGAGTAGATGCGTACTTCAGAAGAGCAGGACCTGAAGCACGTGACTGCTAGGGGCGTGGCCTAAACTCCAGAGAGCTAGGAGCTGCAAGAGAACTCCTAGCAGGGTAACTGCGAGACAAAATTACCAAGGGGCATAGACAAGGAGGATAGTCAGGACGTAGCCAATGAGTCATACACAGAGATAGCTGCAAGGTACAAGAGGGGCGAGCAGAGAGAGGTCAGATCACAGGCAATGAGTCATACACAGAGAGGATAGCACAGTACAGAATCAACAGGCAAACTCACAACGGGAAACAGAACCGGGTCAGAACCATATAAACAAGCTATAACAACGAACAGGCACACAGAGGTCACCACACTCGGCCAAAGGCAAAAGTATAAGTTTAAGAAGCTCTCCCTGAACCAAAGAAGCCACAATCATTAACCCCAGGTGTGCAGGTCAAAACCTGCACTGAGCTCCAGACATTAACCCCTGACGTGCAGCTCAAAAAACTGCACTGGGATCATGACAGTACCCCCCTCTCAAAGGGGGGCCTCTGGACCCCCAGGCTTACCCGGGTACTTGGCATGGAAAGCCCGAACAAGGCGATCTGCATGTACAGAGCGAGCAGGGACCCATGAGCGCTCCTCTGGTCCATATCCCTTCCAGTGGACCAGGTACTGCAAAGAGCGGCGCACCCGCCGAGAGTCCACAATATGTCCGACCTCATACTCCAACTGACCCTCCACCAGCACTGGAGGAACAACAGGCTCGGAGTCCTCTTTGACAGACCCTACGGATTTCAGAGATTTATGGACCACATTGGATATTTTTAAGGAGGCGGGGAGACGCAACCTATATGCCACTGGGTTGACTATCTCCATAATCTCGTACGGACCAATGAACTTGTCCCAACTTAGCTGATGGTACCGTTAAGTTGATGTTACGTGTGGAAAGCCAAACCTTTTCTCCCACCTGAAACATGTCTCCCGAGGCTCTCTTTTTGTCAGCAAAATATTTGTACCTCCCCTGGGCCCGAGAGATATTACGCTGGACTTCAGCCCAGAGGTTTTTTAACCGTTGAACGTACCCCTCTACCCCTGGACAACCGGAATCCAACCGTGAAAACTCCCCAAAATGCAGATTAAACCCATAGTTAATCAGGAATGGGGACATGTTGGTGGACTGACTCACCCGGTTGTTAAAAGCGAATTCCGCCAACGGTAACGCATCACACCAATCCTCCTGTCTGGCGGAGGTCAGACACCTTAGAATTTGTTCCAGGGAATGATTGGTGCGTTCTGTCTGACCATTACTCTCCTGGTGCTACGCCGACGAGAAGGAGAGCGAGATGCCCAATTTCATACACAACGCCCTCCAAAATTTGGCCACAAACTGCACACCTCTGTCAGACACAACATTCAGGGGTACCCCATGCAATCGGACCACATGCTGCACAGACAACCTTGATAATGTTTCTGCTGAGGGTAATGCTGCCAAGGGAATGAAATGGGCCTGTTTAGAAAACCTATCCACCACCCAGATCACGGTATTGCCCCTGGAAGGTGGAAGGCCGGTAATAAAATCCATGGAAAGATGAGTTCATGGCCTATCAGGAACCGGTAAAGGTATGAGTTCCCCATCTGGCCGGTTATGTGGAAAGGGCACACACACCACAAGCAGAAACAAATTCCTTGACATCGGACCTTAATGAAGGCCACCAAAAACCCCTGGCTACTGCCTCTCTAGTGGCCGTGATACCTGGATGAGCACTCAGCATAGACTCATGAAACTCCTGCAGAAGTCTAGGCCGCAATGAATCTGGAACAAACCGTTTGTCCCCTGGCCTGGTTGCCAGAGCTAGGGCCTGAGCCCCTAGAATTTCTTGTTCCAACTCAGTTGAGACCCCTGCCAATAGCACCCCTGGGGGGAAGAATGGAGGACGGCGGCTCAGGGGGAGACACTGGGTCAAAGCTTCTGGACAGGGCATCCGCTTTAACATTTTTGGACCCCGGTCGAAAAGTAATGGAGAACTGAAATCGTGGAAAAAAAAAAAAAAAAAAAAAAAGTGACCAATGGGATTGTCTAGGAGTAAGCCTCTTAGCAGATTCGAGGTATGCCAAATTTTTGTGATCCGTGACAACCGTGATAGGGTGAGCCGCCCCTTCCAAAAAGTGCCTCCATTCCTCAAACGCCAGCTTGACCGCAAGAAGTTCTCTATTGCCTACATCAGTTTTTCTCGGCTGAAGAGAACTTCTTGGAGAAGGCACAGGGTTTGAGATTGGTAAGGGTGGCCAGACCCTGGGACAGCACAGCCCCCACCCCCACTTCAGAAGCATCCACCTCCACAATGAATGGTTTGGACGGGTTTGGTTGTACCAACACCGGGGCAGACATGAAACATTTCTTAATCGCTGAGAAGGACTCCTTAGCGAGTACAGACCAATTTTTTACATGAGCCCCCTTCTGGGTAAGATACGCGAGTGGTTTAACCACTTGTGAGAAACCTTTAATGAATCTTCGATAATAGTTCGCAAATCCTAACAAGCGCTGGAGCCCCTTGAGGTCTCGAGGCTGAACCCAGTCAGCGATCGCCAGCACCTTCTTAGGATCCATACGAAACCCCTCACAGGACA
The DNA here is from genome assembly GCF_039654945.1 of Dendrobates tinctorius. Lineage (NCBI taxonomy): Eukaryota > Metazoa > Chordata > Amphibia > Anura > Dendrobatidae > Dendrobates > Dendrobates tinctorius. The sequence continues at coordinate 127,097,023 of NW_027361679.1, read as the reverse complement.
CAATCAACCCGAAAAAAAAGACAGTTCCTGTACAAAAAACGAACATTTTTCCAATTTAGCGAACAATCGGTTCTCCCCGAGTCTCTGGAGAACTGTCTGTAGATGTTGCAAGTGAGATTGGCTGTCCGGGGAATACACTAAAATGTCATCCAAATAAATAACAAAACAGCCTATCAGGTCAGAAAACACAACATTGATGAAATTCTGGAAAATAGCGGGTGCATTAGTTAACCCAAACGGCATTACCAGGTTCTCAAAGAGTCCTTCTGATGTGAGGAATGCAGTTTTCCACTCGTCCCCTTCCTGAACCCTTATCAGATTGTAGGCCCCCCGCAGATCTAACTTGAAGAACCATTGGGTCCCAGCTAACTGGTTACATAAGTCTGGGATGAGGGGAAGCGGGTAAGTGTTCCTAACCGTTATCTTGTTCAGTTCCCGAAAGTTGAGGCACGGCCGCAAACCACCATCTTTCTTCTTCACAAAGAAGAATCCTGCTGCCACAGAAGGCCTGATATGCCCTTTGCGGAGACTCTCAGCTATGTACTCCTTCACGGTTTGGCGCTCAGGCCCAGACAAATTGAACAATCGAGCCTTAGGTAACTTGGCTCCGGGTACTAAATCAATGGCACAATCGTAGGGTCTATGTGGTGGCAGCGCCTCAGCCTCACTTTCGGAAAAGACGTCTTCAAAATGCTTCAGGTATCCGGAATACCTTCCAGACCGACAGACGACACAGATACGGATTTAACAGCGTTAACAAGATGTCCCAGGTTACCACATTTATCTTTACATCCCCATTGAGTGATCTCCCCTGTAACCCAATCAATGGTAGGATTATGGCATTGAAGCCAAGGCATCCCCAGTACCAGTCCTGCAGGCAAGTTATCTAGCACAAGAGAACTTCGTTTTTCCACATGAGTGGAACCCACTTTTAGAGAAAAATGTTGAGACCTGCAACAGATACCATCCTGAGTAAGAGGAGACAAGTCAATTGCCACAAGTTTAACAGGATCCTGAAGCCTGACTGTCCTTATCTTATTAAGAGTCATAACTTTGGTATCAATCAGGTTCACAGCAGAACCACAGTCAACAAAAGCAGTAGTCTGAACCGGACCATTACCAAGTTCCAGTTCCACGTGCAGCACCATTTTTGCACGTGAGGAAAATTGTACCTGAAGGTCTGGGTAGCCTCCTCGACTACTACCCAGACCTAGTCGTTTCCCGCCATCTTGGAGGATGACGGATAGGAGGGGCAGTCCTTCTTCCAGTATCCAGATTCCCCACAATAGAAGCACAACTGCTTCTCCCGGCAGCTGCTTTCCTTTTCCTCACAGGTGACAGCGCTCACCTCCATAGCCACAGGAAGAGTCCGATTCCACTGGAGTCATCTCCACTGAAGAATAATGGTGTTTCCCATTGCACAACACCTCTAGCCCGCAGTGTGCGATCCATGCGAACCGCTTGGGTCATGGCATTCTCCAGGGAGTCAGGCGGAGGATGGAGTGCCAAAGCATCCTTCAGACGTTCACACAGGCCTCTACGGAACAGCCCCCAAAGGGAGGCATCACTCCAGGAAATCTTGGCTGCCCAACGTCTGAATTCAGTACAGAACCATTCGGGCGAGTGCTCCCCCTGACAGACACTCATCACCTTGTCCTCAGCCAAACGCACTCTATCAGGCTCATCATAAATAAGCCCTAAGGCTTCAAAAAAAACTCATCCACAGACATTCTCTCAGGGGCAGAAGAGGAAAGCGAAAATGCCCAGGCTTGTGGGGACCCCCTAAGCAGGGACATAACCACCCCCACCCTCTGTTTCTCATCCCCAGAGGAGCGGGGTCTCAAAGAGAAAAAGAGCTTACAACCCTTCTTAAATGCTCCGAAATCATCTTTGTTACCAGAAAACGTATCTGGCAATTTAACCGGGGATTTGGGTGGGACTAAAATGACATCTCTATTCCCCACCTGCTGGAAGCCTGCGGAAAGCACCCCCTGAACTGAGTACTCCACCCGCCGTTGTGACTGGGCCAGAGCTTGGTGTTCCAAACTAAGCTTCTGCAGTGACCGAGTCAAGCATTTCACCTGCTCAGATAAAGCACACATTGGGTCCATGCTGCAGAAGTGAGGAAAGAAAAAAAAAAAAAAAAAATATAGCAGGCCAGTTATAATGTCAGAAACACCGCACTGAACTTGCTCACTGAGCCAGTGCGCGTGTCCTGAGTAAAGCGAACTGTGCTCAAAGATACCTGTGGAGGAGGCAGCAGCCGAGTAGATGCGTACTTCAGAGCCGCAGGGCCTGAAGCATGTGACTGCTAGGGGCGTGGCCTAAACTCCAGAGAGCTAGGAGCTGCAAGAGAACTCCTAGCATGGTAACTGCGAGACAAAGTTACCAATTGGCATAGACAGGGAGGATAGCCAGGACGTAGCCAATGAGTCATACACAGAGATAGCTGCAAGGTACAAGAGGGGCGAGCAGTGAGTCAGATCACAGGCAATGAGTCATACACAGAGAGGATAGCACAGTACAAAATCAACAGGCAAACTCACAACGGGAAACAGAACCGGGTCAGAACCATATAAACAAGCTATAGCAATATACAGACACACGGGGGTCAGCACACTGGCCAAAGTATAACTGGCATTGATTGGAGCTTCCCAGGGGTTTAAGAAGCTCTCCCAGAACCAGAAAGAGGCCACAATCATTAACCCCAGGTGTGCAGGTCAAAACCTACACTGAGCTCCAGACATTAACCCCTGACGTGCAGCTCAAAAGCCTGCACTGGGATCATGACACAGGGACAGTGAACTATGACAAGTCACCCACAACCACTGGTGCTCCAGCACTTGATATTCTGCTCCACTTTCCGGAACTGCGCGCCCCCTCTGGGGACAGCTACACTAGCTGCTATCAAGCCAGCAGTCAGCAAGATAAAGTGGCTGATCGGTTAAAGGGACGGCAGGTCATGGGATACAGGAGCTGAAGAGAAAGGCTAAAGCCCGTGATAAAATAGATACGACCACAAAGCCATCATTTATATTCCCAATACACCAGACTCATCCATGTGGGAAAAATGAGAAGGGCATGTATTCATAACCACAGGTCTATGCTCAACATACCTACAAATATGGAGGGGAATTTGATGTAAAGTAAAAAGGGTTAAGATACGCCCCGAATATCAGATCTGTTGAGTTCTCACTCTTGGCACCCACAATGATCAGCTATTTAAGGGGCAGTGTGGCTTAGGTGACCCTTTTTCAAAGTTAGCATTGCTAGAACTGCTCATTTATAGCTATGCCGAATATTGCTTCATTTACTTCTATGCTGCAATACCATGCAGAGCTGCTGCTATGTATACAGGAAACATAGTACGTGCAGCCCGATCTGTCAGTAGCATGGCATAGAGGGGAAGCCGAGCAGAAACACAAGTTCTAGTAGTGATGGACAGCCATCTGAAGCCCCCCCCCAAAAAAAAAATGATTGAGATATATATATATATATATATATATATATATATATATATATATATATATATATATATATATATATATATATATATATATATATATATATATATATATGTATATATCTCTCCCCTTAGAAATTTCAATGTGATTTAAGATGCACAAGCCCATGGTACCACAGAGGCCCCCCATCACCCCCTTTCACGACACGATAGCAGGGTGCAAACTAATCTGAAGGCCTCAGTCGCTGCCACTTTGGTTCTGCTGTGAAGTTCAGCGCAGCCTCATTTTCTTTGCATTTAAAAGATAAAAGGGAAGGTGGGGGAATAAAAAAAAAAAAAGAATAATTTACTGTCATCACGTCCACTAAAGCTCCATCTAGCAAAATGGGTATGCTCCTTAAAATGTCTGAAAATGTCTACACCATTAAAAAAAAAAAAAAATAAGTCTACTCGCACCAATTTGAAAAGCAAAACAAAAAACACATTTGTTAGGCTGGTTTCACACTAGCGTTTTTTAGCGCTGCGCTTTGTGCGTGTCCATGTGCATGCGTCCTGCGCCCCTATGTTTAACATGGGGGCACATGGTCTAGCGCATGCACGCGTTCGTATGCGTTTTCGTGCGCATGCTTTTTTTTGTAGTGTGCGCCTAGGCGCGCCGGACGCAACCTGTTGCATTTTTGGTCCGTCCGACCTGTCTCAAAAAAACGCATGCGTACGGATTGCACAAAGAAAAAAAAAAAAAAAAACACACATTACAGTCTATGGGAACACAGGCTGCGTTTAAAAAAAAAAAATATCGCATATGTTTTAAGAGTTAACATGACTAGAAACTGGTTAAAACACATGCGCCTAGAAAAAGCAAACGCATACAAAAAACACATGATGCGTTTTTTGTATGCGATTCTATTGCGCACATAGCGCAGCGCTAAAAAACGCTAGTGTGAAACTAGCCTTAGATAAACAAAATAAATATATCAGAAAACTGCCAGTAAGTACGGCAGACCAAAAACCAAAAGAAAAATGCCATTGTGGCGTTTCCAGATTTTCTCAGCTGATTCAGCAAAATTTGAGCCAATGTTCTCCAGTGTACCCTGGAGTGATTTTATTTACGCCGTAGGTGCCTCTGTCCAGGCCACATGCACAAGGCTACGTATGCAAGGCGGGAGCCCGACTGGTCGGACCACATGCTTTGGTAGAATTGACAGATGTTGACTTCTTGAATGTGCGTGCTGAACATCTATCATATGTATGGCGTCCTCGTGGTAATCCAGTGAAATACGCTACTGTATAGGGCTGTAACCACAAACATTCAGGTCATGGGCGCAATTAGTGCAAACAGACAGCGCACTGACCAATGTTAGCCAGGTTTCCACAGTCCGTGTGAGCTGCCAGTTACTGATGACTACACTGCATGGGGAGTTTTTTTCCCATAAAAATTGCTTATGTGCGATTCCACATTACACAGAGATCACGAGGAACAAAAAAGGCCGGAGTCACACTAAACATATGAAAAATCGGTCTAAGTCTTCCTGCCGAGAATCGCACGAGTGCAACGCGAGTACAATCCGATTTTTCACACCTAGCATCAGATTTAAATCCGAAAGCAGTGCAACTGCTCTCCGATTCTGGCATGAGCCTTTACATAGAGGAATGCCAAGTCATTTACACATAGTTTTCAAAGGAAATATTCGTCAAAACGCACATATACATATAAAGATAGATGAAAAGCCGTCAATTCATGTGCAGAGAGATGGATTACATACAGTAAATAGAATAGGTAGCTATATAGATGTCAGTGACAAATACAATTAGTGTAGTGTGTGCAGCTTACTGTACATTTCATTAATAAAAAGTTATTTGTCGGGAAAAAAAAAAAAAAAAAACGGCGTGGGCTCCCACATAATTTTCATAATGAGCAGAGGGAAAGCCTACGTCTGGAGGCCGATGTTTATAGCCTGGGAAGGGGGTAATAGCCATGGAGCTTCCCACTATTAATATCAGCTGACAGCTGTATAATTAGTCTTTACCGGCTATCAAAATGAGTGACCCCCCCCCCCCCTTCAAAAAAAAAAAAAAAAAGAAAAAGTAGGATCCCCCTATAATTAATAATCAGCAAAGCCTATGCAGGACAGCTGCAGGCTCCATTAATAACCTCGGGCTCGATGTCACCTGACAATACAAAAGGTGACATCAACCCCCCAAACTATCACCCCCCACTTGCCACCGCTACAGGGCAAGTGGGAGGAGCGAGCCTAAATGTCAGAAATGGCGAATTTCAGAGATGCGCCTTTTCTGGGGCAAATGACAGATTTTTTTTTTTTCTAGCCAGGGGGGGCTAAACCATGGCCCCTTCCTAGGCTAATAATATCAGCCAGCCTTTGCTGGTTATTAATTATAGGGGGACACCATGTCATTTTGTTTGGGTCCCACATTTTAATAGCCGGTAAAGGCTAATTATACAGCTGTGAGCTGATATTAATAGCCTGGAAAGCTCCATGGGTAGTACTCCCTTTCCAGGCTATGAACATCACCTCCCAGCCATCGGCTTTCCCTCTGCTGGATACAAATGGCTCCCACGCCATTTTTTTCCCGAAAAGTAATCTTTTATTAAATACTGTACATGTACAGTAAGCTGTGCTAATTTTGTCACAGACATCTATATATCAACCTATTTCGTTTGTGCTTACTGTATGTACCGTATTTTTCGGACTATAAGACGCACCGCAAATTTTGGGGTGAAAAATAGAAAAAAAAAAAAGATTTTTATAAGATGGGGGTCCGTCTTATTGTCCGAATTTAAGGTATTTTACCTGAGTGCCAGCAGTGGTAGAGCGGAGTCAAAGGAGACATGGCCCCTTCCACAGGAAGCCAGCGGCGGCAGAAGTGAGGCAATGCTGCAGTCACGAGGTGCGATGCTGCGGGTCTGGTGATGGAAGTGAGGCAGAGCATGGAGCAGGGTCCCTTCCACAGGATGCCAGAGGCAGAAATGTGGCGACGCCCTGGCACCATGTCCACAGCGAGCACATCACCGGTTTCTCTGCAGCCATCTTCCTGAGGCCGCACGTGCGCAGATTGAGATCTCGGCGGCCCTCGGCTTCAGGAAAATGGCCACCGAGCTCTCAATCTGCGCACGAGCAGCCTCCGGCCGCCCACAGCATCAGGAAGATAGTCAAAGGGAAACCAACGATGTACTCTGCACTGCCGACACCAAGCCTCAGCATCGCCACACCTCTGCGGGCGCTGTTTCCGCTGCTACACCACCGCTGCAACCCCTTGGTAAGGGACTATAAGAAGCACCCATACTCCCAATTTTTTGCTGGGAAAAAGTGCATCTTATAGTCTGAAAAATATGGTAATCCATCTCTTCTATCCCGTCGGCTCCTACTGTGATTTTGCCAGCTTTTCTTCTATCTATGAAATATAAATAGTGTGTGTGTGTGTGGTGTGGTGTGGTGTGGTGTGTGTTTCTCATTCTCTGAAAATAAATACAAAATTTATTGCTTGGGAATTCAAAGACATGTCAGTTGTTTATAGATAAAAGAGCAATTTACATTTTACTCAAAAATATACCTATAAAGAGAAAAATCAGACAAACTGAAAATGTTGCAGTGGTCTCAATTTTTGCCAGAGCTATATCTATACACACACTGTATATCTATTCTAACCTGTCAATGATTTTACTGTACGCGGCACATGAATTGCCGGCTTTTCAAAGGACACCGGTGGGTAAAAATCAGACAGCACTGGCATGGTCCGAGTGCTCTTCAATTTTTTTTTTCCCCTCGCACCCATAGACTTGCATTGGCGAGTCTTGGCCTAGTCTCGGTGACAAGAATAATAATCTTTATTTATATAGCGGCAACATATTCCGCAGCGCTTTACAGTTTAACAGTTTCAAAACACAAGTCATAAGTAACAATTTTTAAAAAAAATAAGACAACCCTGCTCGTGAGCGCTTACAATCTATACAATGAGGTGGGGGAGATACAAAGTACAGGTGTGTATTTACAATGATGGTCCAGCCATCTTGAGGGATGGAGATAGTGAATGGGCTACTCATGCACACTTACACATAGAATGACTGTGATTAGTGAACGTGATAGGCCGCTCTGATCAAATGTTTTGAGGGAGCGCCTGAAACTATGCAAATTGTGGATAGTCCTAATTTCTTGGGGTAGAGCATTCCAGAGGATTGACGCAGCGCGGGAGAAGTCTTGGAGTCAGGAGTGGGAGGTACGGATTAGTGCAGAGGTTAGTCAAAAGTCGTTTGCAGAGCGCAGCGGTCGGTTAGGCCGATAGACAGAAATGAGAGAGGAGATGTAGGGGGGTGCTGCACTGTGGAGAGCTTTGTGGGTGAGAACAAGTACTTTGAATTGGATCCTATAATGAATGGGCAGCCAATTGGACGATCCTGAGCGCTGCATTAAGTATGGACTGGAGAGGGGATAGTCGAGTAATGGGGAGGCCAATTAATAGAGCGTTGCAGTAATCCAGGTGGGAGTGGATCAATGCTACAGTGAGGGTTTTTTTTGTTTCCATGGTGAGAAACGGGCGGATTCTAGAGATGTTCTTTAGGTGTAAGCGGCAAGAGCGGGTAAAAGATTGTATATGGGATGTGAAGGAGAGATTGGTGTCAAACATAACACCCAGACAGCGCGCCTGCTGCCGGGGTGTTATTGTGGTGCCACCCACAGAGAGGAAGGTGTCAGATTTAGGGAGGTTAGTAGATGGTGGGCGCAGAAGTTGTTCAGTTTTGGAGAGGTTGAGTTTCAGAGAGAGCGGACATGATGTTGAAGACTGCGGACAGACAGTCACTGGCATTCTTTAGTACAGTGGGGGTAAGGTCAGGGAATGACGTATATAGTTGTGTGTCATCAGCATAAAGATGGTACTGAAAGCCAAATCTGTTGATGGTCTGTCCAATTGGGGCCGTGTAGAGAGAGAAGAGAAGGGCGCCAAGGACTGAGCCCTGAGGTACCCCGACAGCGAGAGGAAGAGATGACGTGGAGCCAGAAAACAAAACACTGAAGGAGCGGTCAAAAAGATAGGAAGAGAACCAGGAGAGAGCAGTGTCCTTAATGTCTAGTGACTGGAGCCTAGAGAGTAGAAGATGGTGGTCAACAGTGTCGAAAGCTGCAGATAGTTCAAGAAGAATGAGCAGAGAGTGATCACCGTTAGGTTTGGCTGCCAGAAGGTCATTGGTCACTTTGATGAGTGCAGTTTCAGTCGAATGTAGGGGGCGGAAGCCGGACTGTGAAGGGTCTAGGAGGGAGTCAGTGGAGAGGTAATGGGTAAGGCGGGAGTAAACAAGGCACTCCAAAAGTTTAGAGATGAAGGGGAGATTGGAGACTGGTCTGTAGTTTGCGCAGGATGGGTCGAGAGCGGGTTTCTTTAGTAATGGAGTAACTATGGCATGTTTGAAGGAGGATGGGAAAATGCCCGAGAAGAGGGAGAGATTAAAGATTACAGTTAGGCGAGTTGTGACAACTGGAGAGAGAGAGACTGGAGATGTGAGGGAGTGGGGTCGGTAGTGCATGTGGTCGGACGAGAGGAGTCTAGAGACTTCTTCTGTGATGGGATCAAATATGGAAAGTGAGCCAGGGGAGATGCAGGAAGGGATGGGAGTCACAGCACTTGGTGGTTGGTAGCAGATTTCCTGACGGATATTATCTATTTCTTCAGTAAAGTGGGAGGCCAGATCGTCAGCACAAATGTCTGTGATAGGGGCTTGTGCTTTTGGCCTGAGGAGGGAGTGAAAAGTGTCAAAAAGTTTATGGGGTTGTTGACTAGTGAGGAGATCAGGGTGGTGAAGTAGGTCTGTTTGGCGAGGTGAAGGGCAGTGTTATAGGCTCTTAACATAAATTTGAAGTGCATGAAGTCTTCTGGTGTGCGGGTTTTTCTCCATAGGCGTTCAGCACTCCTAGAGCATCGCTGGAGAAGTTGAGTTTGCGATGTGAGCCAGGGCTGTTTTACTCTGTGCTTGGAGGTTCTGAGGGTGAGGGGAGCTACTTGGTCAAGGGTGCTTCTAAGAGTGTCGTTGTAGTGATGAACAGCAGGTCAGGACAGGAAAAAGAGGAGATTGGGGACAGTGATGAGTGTAGGGAGTCTGAAAGTGTCTGAGGGTTAATGGCTTGTAGATTTCTGACTGTGTGGTAGGTAGTAGTGAGCTGGGGTGGGCGAGGATTTGTGAGCGTGAAGGAGAGAATGTTGTGATCAGAGAGTGGAAGCGGTAAGTTATTTAGGTTGGAGATTAAACAGAGCCGGACAAAGACCAGATCAAGGGTATTACCGTCCTTGTGTGTCTCAGAGGTTGAAAGCTGCGAGAGGCCTAGAGAGGTGGTTAGTGATAGAAGCTGGGATGCAGATGTGGAAGTAGGGCTGTTAATGGGATGTTGAAGTCTCCCAGGATAAGGGGTGGGAGAATTCTGAGGACATGAAGTGCGGCAGCCAGGCAGAGAAATGGTCAAAAAAGTGGGTTGGTAAGCCCAGGATCCGGTATATGACTGCTACTCTGAGGGAGAGGGGACGGAAGAGCCTGATGATGTGGACCTCAAAAGAAGGGAATGAGAGTGATGGAACTGGGGGGAGGGGGGGGGGGGAAATGACCTGGAAAGTGGATTGTGGGGACAGGAGTATGCCGACTCCATCACCATGTCTGTTTGTGGGTCTCGGGGAATGAGAGAATTGTAAGCCATCATAGGAAATGGCAGAGGAGAGACAGTGTCAGAATCCTGAATCCAGGTTTCAGCGAGGGCCAACAGATTAAGAGAGTTGTTCAGAAAGTAGTTGTGCAGGAAAGGAAGCTTGTTACAAACATACAGTGGATTCCAGAGGGCAGAATTAAAAGATGGAGATGAGGGAGTGCAAGTAATATTAATCAGATTATTATGGTTTCGATATGAGGTATGGTAGGGGGAGATGTCACCTGAAATCAGTAGGATTAGGAAGATAAAGAGCAAATAGTTGTTGGAATTGTAAGTAGTTATTTTCTGCGATGTGTTTGGGCAAGATGGGCTGAAGTTTTTCAGGAAGGTGAGGAGTGCATGAGAGCTGTACATGGGAGAGGGAAGTATAGAGGGGCTGATGTGTATGAGTCGTGATGGAGGAGGAATGGGGCGGTGAATGTGGATGGCAAGGGAGCACAGGAGGATAGAAATAAAGCACATGGTTAAAGGGGAAAGCAAAGTGTGGGTTACCCAATTCCTGCCATGAATAACTGCCGTTTTCTTGATGCTTAGCTTCTGTGATGCTTTGCTTATGGGATGATTGCGTGCTGCACCCCACTCTGCATGCTTCCCCTTAGGAACTACTAAATATATAGGCCACACTACAGGGTCAGGAGAGAGGGATTGTGGGAGCTGGTTTGGGAAAATTTGGCAGCTGGGGCCAGCACACCAGGGGGTGGTTAGATGATCAAAGGCACGAGACCAGGCTGCATCTATTTGCTATAGCACCTTCCACCTGATAAGATCTAGAGAGGCCCCAGTCACGGATATAAAGCAGTAAGTATTAAATACAGTGCAACAAATTAATTATACCAAAGCTTTAGCAGGCACATTAAAATATGGCAAAATGGTAAAGCAGCAGAAGACGGACAGCAAGCAGAAGTATGGATTTGTACCATTTGGATATATTGCAGTAGAAAGGACAGCCAGCAGAGGTGGAGAGTTGTACCATTCAGAATGCTTGCTATAACAGTGAATGGAGTGAATACATGCTGGGTGGATCAGTTCAGAAGTAGCATGCTGCGATTTTACATTGGAAACGAACACTACATTTAGTCCATTCCCTGGAAAGAGCGCCCAGCCTACATGTCACATGTATCCAGATTTCCCCCTACACCGGGTCAACTAAGAGTCTCTTTGACGGTGGTACAGGTTACCATAAAACATTGTGTGTAGGAAAGGAAGTGGGGAGTTCGAGAAAAAAAAAAAAAAACTTTTGTAGACTTATGTAAAAAAGTAAGAGGTATACAAGAGATAAAAGGCCAACACTGTGCTCAGAGCCTAAAGGTATGTTTCCATGTGGCATATTGGCAGCGCTTGGGACGTAGCTCCGCCTACAGCGCTGACAGCTTTTGTATGCGCGGCGATTCCCTGCATGTGTTTCAATAAACATGCGAAATCACCACATCCTATACATAGAACGGTGCTATTTATCTTGCGGAGATGGAGCGTCTCCGCAAGAAAAATAGACATGCTGTAGTCTATAAAGACGCACCGCATGTCCGGTTACGCAGGGAAACCGGAGACATCCCTACATGCATAGTGGAGATGGGATTTCATAAAATCCCCTCCATTGTGCTGTAAAATCTGGACACTGCGGATTGGACACTGTGGCTGTACGCAGCGTCTACTGACCGTGGAAACATACCCTAAGAAACTTCATAAAGGTTAGACATAAGATATCCATGCTAATGACTGCTAAAACACAAAGTATGGAAATATTTCATGCAAGAAAATTGCAGGTTCAAAACACGGGCCGCTTTTACTACTGTATGCCACAGATTACGAAAGGCCCCCCATAACTGGATTTTCCATGAACCCCTGCCAGTATTCATCTGGCAACCATCAAAGACATCATGTCAAGGTTTCAAAACAATCTGAAAACTCCAGCTTTTCATTCTTCACACTCTGAATTTACTTTACCTTTCACGTGCCGTCATCTGCAAAGACCCTGAACAACCATTACAAGAAGTACTGAATTACTATGGCCTAAAGCTTTTTACATACCATGGATTTTCACGCACACTTATTTGACTTTATTCGGGGGGAGTAAGAAAGGTGCAAAAATTGCAATTGTGCGTGCTTTTGTCCCGCCGTAATATGTTTTAGTGCTGTTTTAATAATTTCTGAAATTATATAATCATGTCAAACAAAGCTGATTTTTTAAATGTGAAAATGCAAGCAAGAAATGCAATACACAGTTAGCATGCAAAAAAAACTAAACAATAAAATCACCCATTTTCAGGAGTGGATTGTCCACTGAAAATAAGATGTTAGGAAATCACCATCTGATTAGTGGAGCCTGACCACTGGAACTCACACTGATTGGCAGAACTGGGAACTTTTATCCCCAATGGGCACTTATCACCGCTAGAATGTAACAGGAGCACAGGCTCTACCGCCATTCGAGTCATTCTGGGCAGAGGGCATGATGGGCAGTCCTATAGGGGACAAGTGTGGCAGCACGGTAACATGTGCACTGCCGGTCCAGTAAGGAAGAAAAGTTCTACTTTCTGCTAATCAGTGCAAGTCCCAGTGGTCGGACCCCACTGAGCAATAAACAACTCCTTTAGGCTATGTGCACACGGTGCGGATTCTGCTGTGAATCCGCAGCGGATTTGCCTCTGCGGATCCGCAAGCAATGTACAGTACAAGGTTAATGAATGGAAATCAAAAACCTCAGTGCACATGCTGCAGATTTTTCTGCGCCGATTTAAATCCGCAGCATGTCAATTCTTTCTGCAGATTCCGCTGTGGTGTCCAGGTGTCAAAATGCAGGGGCAAACCACTGGTCGAAGTTTTCCAATACCAACATTGGATTAGGTTTTTCCCCTCTAAAAAAAACTTAAATTGACACAATACCCTTAAAGTGTTTTTTTCGTACAGTTTTTACCAGTTTCCTTTAAGTCACCACCTCAATTTGAGCTACCGCACTCTGCTATACCCCTTGATGAAGGCCATCTAGCCGAAACGTGCGTTGGGGAGGGCACACTTGGGTGGACTTATTTCACAGGCCAGTCTGAAGGTAATATGATGTTGTGTGACTATTTTGAGTTTACCTTGGTTTTAGCACATACCATGGGTGGTGGCTGGTTCCACAGCCTATAGTAGTGCTGTCCAGCTTTGATTAAGGGATACTGTGACTGGTTATTTTTCATATATGGGATTATGGTGTATATTTCAACTTTGTATGATACATTTGTAATATTATGTACCTTCCCATGTCCAGGTACCACTGTCTTCCCTATTGTTTTTGCCCATGTACCTTTTATGGTCATCATTGTCTCACTTCCCCCCCCTTTTTTCGATAATCCTGATATACTTGAATAAAATTGTTTATAAATTTGCTAATTTTGTATTGGACTTCCCTTCTTCGCTGTTTTTTCTATATATTTTATACATTGTCAGTGCTGAGGACTACATTTCCCATCAAGCTAAACTCTAGACTTATCTGTACAGATTACAATGTGAAGGATCGGGCGCTCTACAATCTAATGCTATGGATTGGTGCCATATTCAGTAGTAAAACTGTATGCAAAGTTGCTTTTTACATGTTTGTAAACGGTGTGCTCTTAAAGTGATTATGCGATTGTTACGCGACTTTTAGTTTGCCCATCTTTCAGTAGTGCTTTTCTCTTCTCTACCCTTTATCTGTTCACGATCTCTCTTTTATACAGTACTGTCCCTCTGCTGCCACCTGACCTACAAACCACAGCATAGTCTAGACTGGGGTATGCATCTGCGAATGGGAAGAAAAATGGATTTTCCTAAGGACTAACAGCTAAATTATGGGTAAGTTAAAACAAACAAAAACACAAAAAAAGTACTAAACAGTATGCCTAGGCATTTTGCAGCCATATATGTAATAAACAGGGGGCTATAGAAGCATTATATTCATAAACGCATACACACCTCAACATTGATTTTGCAGCACTAAGAAGGGTTGTAAAATTATAGAAATCACAGGATAGAAAGGCTTGTTAATGACATGCAAATATTTAAAAAATGGAAACAAAATTTATTCTAATTTGTTCAGTATTGAGTATGAGCACCATACAGAAATACACATACTTACAAGCCTTGGCTGCTATCAATGAGGTTACTAATGGTTGTCTAAGGAACGTTCTGCCATGCTGAATGCACTTGGACAAACAAATCATCAAGATCCGCTGCTGGCGTCTCTCCTTCGCAATTGCCGACCGATAACGTCTCAGATGTTGTGCTCGATGGGAGACAAGTCCAGAGACACTTCAGGCCATAGTAGCATATTTAGACCTGGCATTATGGTGTTGAAAAACCACTCCTGGGTCACTTTGGAGAAATGGCCGTATCACTAGTTCCACAATCAAAATTAGTGATGAGCCAGTGTGCTCGTTACTCGAGATTTCCGAGCATGCTCGGGTGTCCTCTGAGTATTTTGGCGTGCTCGGAGATTTAGTTTCTGTCGCTGTAGCCGCATGATTTGTGGCTGCTAGACAGCCTGAATACATGTGGGGAATTCCCTAACAAGCATTCCTCATGTGTATTCAGGCTGTCTAACAGTCACAAATCATATAGCTGCAGCGACACAAACTAAATCTCCAAGCACATCCAAATACTCGGAGATCACCAGAGCAACGAGTATACTCGCTCATAACTAATTAAAATCACTGACATTTGTGTTCAAGAGCATTCAGCATGGCAGAACATTCTGCAGATAACCAGTACAGTAATAACCTTATGGAGATCTAATGTGTATATATAATATAGACAAGTGTGATATGGAACTGAACAGATGGCTACGATTCTTTTAGGCTACCACTATTTGTCAATTATAAACTGTGACACACTGTTCATGACACTTGTGGTTGCACCAAAGACAGAGGCATAGCTAGGGTTTCAGCTTGGGGAGGGGGGGGGGGGGGGGCGAAAAATCTGTGGGCCCCTAATCCGGCAATCCTGACTACAGTGGTGCACCTTAATTGTGATTATAGGGGAACATCAGCAGATGACCACATTGCGATTGAAAATAAATCTATATACAAAAACAAATCACTGATATTACCATATTGAAACTATATTGTGGTAGATACCAGTCCTGCAGACCATACAAGAGATCACAGCACAGTTATAGACGGTGACTATGGAGTCGTTCACTTTTCCTGTCTTTTCCATCTGGCCCAGGCCAAGATGACAACTTCTCCAGCCAGGACTCATCTGCAGAGATTACAACGAAGACACCTCTGACTTTCAATACTTCCTGCACCGTCCATATCTATGCCCAACCTGCACAAACTACTCATACTGCCGATACCCCAATCCTGAGCCGCTGCTGCCATATGTGTCCCTATTAATGCACCTGCTGTGCGGTACAATAAAGGCTCCTCTTACCGCCCCACATAATACTGCCACCACTGTGCCCTTTGCATGGCAATAATGCCTTCTCTGTGCTCTCTAGATAGTAAAATTCCCCCCTAAAAATATTTATGCCCTGTGCTAGTGCCCTCCACATTTTGTCCCTAAAAAGTAATACCCCATATGCAACTTTGATCGTCACATGACTCAGTGCCCTTATAGTAATAATGCTTAAGTGCCCACTTAACATTTAATAATGTCCCCGTAGCCCCCCATGTACAGCTCAACTATACACAGTATGGTGGGCCCACAGCTCCCGTACATACAGTATGATGTCCCCCACAGTTGCCCTGTACACATTGTAATGGACTAACCGCTCCCTTATATACACAGTATAATGCCCCCACAGCTACACACCGTATGGTAGGCCCATAGCTCCCGTACACACAGTATGATGTCCCCACTGCTCCTCCAATACACAGTATAATAGATAGCATTCTGACACTGTGCGGCCCCCACACTGCCAGGAGGAAAGTAACTTTATTGCTCTTCCAGTCATAGGGGTTGCGCTGGCACGGTTTCAGTCACCGCTCTGTGTATAGAGAGTGGCGCTTGTAACTGCACCTCAGCACTGACTGACAGCCACCTCAGCACCGTCTGCCACCCGGTAGCTTTGCTATTGGTGCCCCTATAAACAATAATGAGTCTTAAGTGCCCACTTGACATTTAATAATGTTGCCGGAGTCCCCCCCATGTACAGTAACAATGGCGCCAGTATCGCTGATGTCAGCAGGTGATCGTGTGATGACTCTTTCGGCTTCCTTTCTATTCTCTTCTACTGAGGAGCGCCAAACCTTTCTAGTCGACACAAGCACATAGCAAACATGGTTGAATGACAGTCTGATAATGCCAGTGATATTGGGGGCTCATGCAGCAGGCACTCCCTGTCATGATTTGGCAGTCAGCTTATTATTAAATTACCACTCTAGCAGGGTTTTTCCACCGCTGGAGTGGTGCTTAAAGCACAAGTCCCCTTCCCTGGTCATATACTCATCCTCCGGTGTATTCACCATTTTCTGGCACCGCTCCAGTCCCTCGGCTCAATCTTGTGAGCGCAGCTTTGACTGGCCAGAAGTTAGAAGCTACGCTCACAAGATTGAGCTGCGGAGAAAACAAATGAAAATGCAGGAAGGTGAGTATCAGACAGTTGGT
Organism: Dendrobates tinctorius; assembly: GCF_039654945.1. Taxonomy (NCBI): domain Eukaryota; kingdom Metazoa; phylum Chordata; class Amphibia; order Anura; family Dendrobatidae; genus Dendrobates; species Dendrobates tinctorius. The sequence goes on along the minus strand of NW_027361679.1, from coordinate 127,080,289 downwards.
AGGTCTTGGATTTTAAGCGCCACTCCAGCAGTGAAATTAAAAAAAAAAAAAAAAAAAATGCTAGAGTGGTTGATTTAAATGTGATGCAGCTCATGGTTCCTATACTAATACTCATAAAAGACCCAGCTGGTAAGTATAAAAAGCCCCCACCCCAGACAGCAACTATTACATGTGATGGAGGACATAAAATCTAATAACAAAACAGTATAATAATCAGCCCCCCAGTGCCCTGTTACACCTCCCCTACTATTCTCTCACATTCAACCCCCAGTGCCCTGTCGCCCCTCCCCCACCCTCTCACAGTCACCTCACAGTGACCATGACATTCCTATCAATCTAAAATTTTATCCGCACTTACAGATGAAGTTTGCAGCAGGACCAGGAAGTAGGAGTGAAATGCTATGTGGGCACTAAGACCCAGCATGCCTGCCCTGAGCCAATCCGAGCTAGCATGGAGTGAAGAAAACTGCAACCTGGCAGAAGCTCCTCAGGTCAGACAGCACCGTACAGTGCAGGAGGGAGACTCTGCAACAGGCCACTCTGCAGAGTTTCCATCAGACAGAAGGCATTTTGCTGCTCTCCTCCTGTGCTATATTGTGCCTCAAAGAAGTGGCAGTCGCTCCTGGTGGTCCCCGGCCCCCTTTACCCCCCCCCCAGTAGCTAAGCTACTGGCAAAAGAGAATGGTTTAAAGTTGGAATAAACGCAGAGTAAGGGTCCCGTCACATTTAGCGATGCACCAGCGATCCTGACCACTATACGACCCAGTCAGGATCGCTGGTGCATCGCTAAATGGTAGCTAGTGAGCTGCCAAACAGGCAGATCTCACCAGCGAAGTAGCAGCGGTCGGCGGTCGTTACTTACCTGTCAGACGCGGAGATGAAGACGTCCTCCCGCCCGCGTCGCTCGTTGGCGCCAGCAGGAAGCGGCTGACGAGAAACGGTCCAGGACGTTCTCGCACGATCAGCAATAGCCAGCGGGGGAGCCGGTCGGAGGTAAGCATCACACATAGCGATATCGCTAGCAATATCGCTGCTGTGTCACAAAATCGGTGACGCTTTAGCGATAATACATTCACATGACAAGTAAATGTCCTATTAAGCAGGATAACACTTATCATGGACAAAGACTGTTTCAAGATTAAGGATGATGCCAAAGCAAACAAGGGAAGTATGTAACATCTTCATACTGCATAAAGCTAGATAGTATCCTAGACAAACCCTAATCACAAACTGTGCGGCACATTAAAGGCACAGCATGAAGACTATACAAGCACCCCATAGAGACATGGCATCTACACAGCCGGGTCTATAAAGTGAAATGTCCATCAGTCAACTGGTATCAGACTACTTGCATTATACCATCTAAGAATCAGGCCTCCAGCCTTTTTCATGCATGCCATCATTTTTTGGTCTCACATGATTTACTGTGCCAGAAGAGCTTGCATTGTAACACACATGATATATATTATACATTGCTTTTGGTGCAAATAAAAGTGACACCATACAGTTGTGGCCAGAAGTATTGACACCCCTGCAATTCTGTCAGCTAATACTCAGTTTCTTCCTGAAAATCATTGCAGGCACAAATTCTTTGGTATTATTATCTTCATTTAAATTTGTCTTAAATGAAAAAAAACAAAAAACACAAAAGAGAATGAAGCAAAAAGCAAAACATTGATCATTTCACACAAAAATGGGCCAGACAAAAGTATTGGCACCCTCAGCCTAATACTTGGTTGCACAACCTTTAGCCAAAATAACTGCGACCAACCGCTTCCGGTAACCATCAATGAGTTTCTTACAATGCTCTGCTGGAATTTTAGACCATTCTTCTTTGGCAAACTGCTCCAGGTCCCTGATATTTGAAGGGTGCCTTCTCCAAACTGCCATTCTTAGATCTCTCCACAGGTGTTCTATGGGATTCAGGTCTGGACTCATTGCTGGCCACCTTAGAAGTCTCCAGTGCTTTCTCTCAAACCATTTTCTAGTGCTTTTTGAAGTGTGTTTTGGGTCATTGTCCTGCTGGAAGACCCATGACCTCTGAGGGAGACCCAGCTTTCTCACACTGGGCCCTACATTATGCTGCAAAATTTGTTGGTAGTCTTCTGACTTAATAATGCCATGCACACGGTCAAGCAGTCCAGTGCCAGAGGCAGCAAAGTAACCCCCAAAACATCAGGGAACCTCCGCCATGTTTGACTGTAGGGACCGTGTTCTTTTCTTTCAATGCCTCTTTTTTTCTCCTGTAAACTCTATGTTGATGCCTTTGCCCAAAAAGCTCTACTTTTGTCTCATCTGACCAGAGAACATTCTTCCAAAACGTTTTAGGCTTTTTCAGGTAAGTTTTGGCAAACTCCAGCCTGGCTTTCTTATGTCTCGGGGTAAGAAGTGGGGTCTTCCTGGGTCTCCTACCACACAGTCCCTTTTCATTCAGACACCGACGGATAGTACGGGTTGACACTGTTGTACCCTCGGACTGCGGGGCAGCTTGAACTTGTTTGGATGTTAGTCGAGGTTCTTTATCCAACATCCGCACAATCTTGCGTTGAAATTTTTTGTCAATTTTTCTTTTCTGTCCACATCTAGGGAGGTTAGTCACAGTGCCATGGGCTTAAACTTCTTGATGACACTGCGCACGGTAGACACAGGAACATTCTGGTCTTTGGAGATGGACTTGTAGCCTTGAGATTGCTCATGCTTCCTCACAATTTGGTTTCTCAAGTCCTCAGACAGTTCTTTGGTCTTCTTTCTTTTCTCCATGCCCAATGTGGTACACACAAGGACACAGGACAGAGGTTGAGTCAACTTTAATCCATGTCAACTGGCTGCAAGTGTGATTTAGTTATTGCCAACACCTGTTAGGTGCCACAGGTAAGTTACAGGTGCTGTTAATTACACAAATTAGAGAAGCATCACATGATTTTTCGAACAGTGCCAATACTTTTGTCCACCCTCTTTTTTATGTTTGGTGTGGAATTATATCCAATTTGGCTTTAGGACAATTCTTTTTGTGGTTTTTCACTTAAGACAAATTAAATGAAGATAATAATACCAAAGAATTTGTGTTTGCAATCATTTTCATGAAGAAACTGAGTATTATCTGACAGAATTGCAGGGGTGTCAATACTTTTGGCCACAACTGTATGCACTGGAGAGACAACAGCAAGACAGCCCCCAGAAAGTAATATTGCAGGTGGAGGCCACAGACAATTCCTTTCTCCTTCCAGACTGATTCTTCTCTGGTTCTACATTTTGCTAGAGACCTTGTCCTTACTTGTAACATGAGGCAATGCCTGCAAGCCATTCAGGTTGCCTAGGTAGTCCAGCTCCTCCAGGATGGCACATTCATACATGTCATCACAAGAAGGTTTGATCTGTTTCCAAGCTCAGTCTCAAGAGGACAGAGCAGACAGCATGGACAGTTATTCAAAATGAGATAGACCAAGCTCCAGAAGGGCAACTGGACCTATATCTGCTACTTTATGTGAGGATAACTATTAGGAGTCTAACATAACCTCCAGTAGACTACGTGTGTATATTTTTCAGCAAACTGAGAGAAATAGATTCCTCGAGGGTGGCAGTAGACACTAAAGTCCTGTCGTGGGACCCATACTGATAACCAAGCAGTGTGCTCCAGAACACCAGAATTGTTAGGTCTACCATTGGCACTCCGTTACCTTAGTAAATGAAAGAAAGTGTACACTGGGCACATGTGACAGACATGGAAGTCTATAGACAGTATGCTGCAAATAATGGTGACTGCAACATAATCCAGCATGAGCTGTTTGGTGGTGGGTCAGTGATGGCCAGTAGTGGCATATCATTGGAAAGTCACACAAACCTTCATATGCACTTTGACTACTATTCCTTAGTAGGATTAAAGGGAGTCTGTCACCCCATTTTTGGCCTATAAGCTGCGGCCACAGCCATCAGGGGCTTATCTACAGCATTCTGTAATGCTGTAGATAAGCCCCCGATGTAACCTGAAAGATAAGAAAAAGAGTTTATTATACTCACCCTAGCGTTCGGTCCGATGGGTGTCGCTGTCCCGTCTGGTACCTCCCATCTTCATTCGATGATGTCCTCCTCCTTGCTTCTCCCTCGGCTCCTGCGCAGGCGTACTTTATCTGCCCTGTTGAGGGCAAAGTAAAGTACTGCAGTGCGCAGGTGCGAGACCTCTCTGACCTTTCCTGGCGCCTGCGCACTGCACTACTTTACTCTGTCCTCAACAGGGCAGATAAAGTACACCTGTGCAGGAGCCAAGGGAAGCAATGAGGAGGACATTATCATATGAAGATGGGAGATGCCAGTCCGGACCGCGACACCCACCGCACCCGACTCCGCCCCTGGGTGAGTATAATCTAACGTGTTTTTCTTATCTTTCAGATTTCATCGGGAGCTTATCTACAGCATTACAGAATGCTGTAGATAAGCCCCTGATGGCGGTGGCCGCAGCTTATAGGGCTAAAATGGGTGACAGATTCCCTTTAAATTCTCAGGCAATGACAGTCCTTAGTCTACGGCCACACTATCAGTATTTGTTCAGTATTTCTCAGCATTTGTAAGCCAAAACCAGGTGAGGAACAATCAGCAGACATGTTATAATAGAATCAAGTGCACCAATTCTGCATGCTTGACCCACTCCAGGTTTTGGCTTACAAATACCGATGTGAAATACTGACTTAATACTGACAGTGTGGCCGTATCCTTACACTGGTACTTTGGACCCTGGGACCCTTCTGGTGTATGCCAGCCCCAAGTGGTGAGGAGGTTTGGAGGCTGGTGTAGGCAGTTCCTGGATGTCAAACATTACAAACATTGACTAGCCCTCACGCTCCACAGATCGGAAACCACTGGCACATTATGCATCAGTTAAGCTGAGCCTGCCCAGTAGTGCCAAATAAAGTCCAGGAACTCACAGATGTCCCTATCCAGGTCTGGCAGGAGATCCTCCAGGGCATCATCTTGAGGTGTCTCATCAGGAGCATACCAAGACATTGAAAGGACCCCATACAAGCCAGACACATACACACTACTAAGTAACATTAGAAGTTGTCATGTTGAAATCATGCATACAAATTCAATATTTTCACTATGATTTTAGTTCACTTTGACATGCTAATGTTTCTCAAATTGTTCACTATATACTGATTAGCGATGATGCAGCCATTATTCCCCATGCTTGCAAGAGACGTAATAAAGGTACCCATATACACAAGTTATTTCCTGACATCTCCATCGACAAACACATTGCTCGGCCAAGCATTTATGTGTTTCGCGGAGAGAGGGGAGAACTCTGTACGCCTCTGGTGTCGGCTCATTTCAGCTGAAAACGAAAGGATTGGGTATTTAGATTTAGACTGCCCGGCCCGTCTCACATCTGTAGGGGTAAAGTCGGGAGCCCCTCATATTAGATGGCCAGCTCTTTCAGCCAGCTTTTGTCTAATGCGTAAAAGGGCCTTTATATCGTAAGAATACAACCAAGCTATAGAAGTTGGAGCAAATATACTTATCCTTCTACATAATAACCACGCTATGTCACAATCAACTTACTGGTGGTCTGTTCTGTGGAAACATCTTCACAGGAGGTAGTAGGATGTGTCGCAGAGTAAAATACGGACCTCTCCTACAAAAGAAAAGAAAGCAGATGAGACATACAGCGAATTAGACAACTCAACCAATCTGCATCAAACATTGCATATCGGAAGCGCCCCATTTACCTTAGGTTTTACACCGTGTTACAGCTCCCTAGCACTTACCATTCTCGAAATTCGCAAATTATATATCAGATTTAAGAGAATGATGACGGGTCAGGTAAATGGTGTAGAGGATCTGTGATATGTTATATTTAGTGATGAGCGAGCAACGATGCTACTCACTCATCAATAGTTATATTGATATCATTGTTTGGATATACACATGTGCTAATAAGGACCTGACCCTCAATAGAAAACAGCAGTTACCCAAGAGTTAATGCCACATAAGGCGGGCCCCACGTAGGAGAAGCAAAGTAGGACCAGGTAAGGCGGGCCCCACGTAGGAGAAGCAAAGTAGGACCAGGTAAGGCGGGCCCCACGTAGGAGAAGCAAAGTAGGACCAGGTAAGGCGGGCCCCACGTAGGAGAAGCAAAGTAGGACCAGGTAAGGCGGGCCCCACGTAGGAGAAGCAAAGTAGGACCAGGTAAGGCGGGCCCCACGTAGGAGAAGCAAAGTAGGACCAGGTAAGGCGGGCCCCACGTAGGAGAAGCAAAGTAGGACCAGGTAAGGCGGGCCCCACGTAGGAGAAGCAAAGTAGGACCAGGTAAGGCGGGCCCCACGTAGGAGAAGCAAAGTAGGACCAGGTAAGGCGGGCCCCACGTAGGAGAAGCAAAGTAGGACCAGGTAAGGCGGGCCCCACGTAGGAGAAGCAAAGTAGGACCAGGTAAGGCGGGCCCCACGTAGGAGAAGCAAAGTAGGACCAGGTAAGGCGGGCCCCACGTAGGAGAAGCAAAGTAGGACCAGGTAAGGCGGGCCCCACGTAGGAGAAGCAAAGTAGGACCAGGTAAGGCGGGCCCCACGTAGGAGAAGCAAAGTAGGACCAGGTAAGGCGGGCCCCACGTAGGAGAAGCAAAGTAGGACCAGGTAAGGCGGGCCCCACGTAGGAGAAGCAAAGTAGGACCAGGTAAGGCGGGCCCCACGTAGGAGAAGCAAAGTAGGACCAGGTAAGGCGGGCCCCACGTAGGAGAAGCAAAGTAGGACCAGGTAAGGCGGGCCCCACGTAGGAGAAGCAAAGTAGGACCAGGTAAGGCGGGCCCCACGTAGGAGAAGCAAAGTAGGACCAGGTAAGGCGGGCCCCACGTAGGAGAAGCAAAGTAGGACCAGGTAAGGCGGGCCCCACGTAGGAGAAGCAAAGTAGGACCAGGTAAGGCGGGCCCCACGTAGGAGAAGCAAAGTAGGACCAGGTAAGGCGGGCCCCACGTAGGAGAAGCAAAGTAGGACCAGGTAAGGCGGGCCCCACGTAGGAGAAGCAAAGTAGGACCAGGTAAGGCGGGCCCCACGTAGGAGAAGCAAAGTAGGACCAGGTAAGGCGGGCCCCACGTAGGAGAAGCAAAGTAGGACCAGGTAAGGCGGGCCCCACGTAGGAGAAGCAAAGTAGGACCAGGTAAGGCGGGCCCCACGTAGGAGAAGCAAAGTAGGACCAGGTAAGGCGGGCCCCACGTAGGAGAAGCAAAGTAGGACCAGGTAAGGCGGGCCCCACGTAGGAGAAGCAAAGTAGGACCAGGTAAGGCGGGCCCCACGTAGGAGAAGCAAAGTAGGACCAGGTAAGGCGGGCCCCACGTAGGAGAAGCAAAGTAGGACCAGGTAAGGCGGGCCCCACGTAGGAGAAGCAAAGTAGGACCAGGTAAGGCGGGCCCCACGTAGGAGAAGCAAAGTAGGACCAGGTAAGGCGGGCCCCACGTAGGAGAAGCAAAGTAGGACCAGGTAAGGCGGGCCCCACGTAGGAGAAGCAAAGTAGGACCAGGTAAGGCGGGCCCCACGTAGGAGAAGCAAAGTAGGACCAGGTAAGGCGGGCCCCACGTAGGAGAAGCAAAGTAGGACCAGGTAAGGCGGGCCCCACGTAGGAGAAGCAAAGTAGGACCAGGTAAGGCGGGCCCCACGTAGGAGAAGCAAAGTAGGACCAGGTAAGGCGGGCCCCACGTAGGAGAAGCAAAGTAGGACCAGGTAAGGCGGGCCCCACGTAGGAGAAGCAAAGTAGGACCAGGTAAGGCGGGCCCCACGTAGGAGAAGCAAAGTAGGACCAGGTAAGGCGGGCCCCACGTAGGAGAAGCAAAGTAGGACCAGGTAAGGCGGGCCCCACGTAGGAGAAGCAAAGTAGGACCAGGTAAGGCGGGCCCCACGTAGGAGAAGCAAAGTAGGACCAGGTAAGGCGGGCCCCACGTAGGAGAAGCAAAGTAGGACCAGGTAAGGCGGGCCCCACGTAGGAGAAGCAAAGTAGGACCAGGTAAGGGTGCCCCCACGTAGGAGAAGCAAAGTAGGACCAGGTAAGGCGGGCCTCACGTACGAGAAGCAAAGTAGGACCAGGTAAAGTGGGTGTCATGTATGTTAAGCAGGGCTGTGGAGTCAGTAAGCCAAATCTCCAACCCGACAGCCCTGCCTCGCTACTGAGCATGTACATACAGTGCAGCACAGATTCATCTCACCTAAAAGCCGTGATCCTCAGATCAGGAACAGAACAGACATTTATAGGACAGTTCAGAACTTTCCAAAATTATGGAAACATTTACAGCACATCCTGCACTGTACTACTGTACCCAATGTATTATAGATTTTAGGAGTCCGTCCATTATAGACAGACTCCGACTCCACAACCCTGATAAGTACAGTAGGATCAGGCTAGGTAGGTGACACGTATGATAAGTTGGAACAAGTAACATGGGTGCCACATAAATACCGTAAGTAAAATAGGATCAGGTAAAGCAGGCAAAACTTATGACAAGTACAGTAGAATCAGGTAAGGCAGGCATCAGGTATGACAACCAAAGTAGGATCAGGGAAGATGGACACCACAGACAGTGAATACGAAAAGTATTCAGACCCCTTTAAATTTTCCACTCTGTTTCATTGCAGCCATTTATTAAATTCAAAAAAGTTCATTTTTTTCTCATTAATGTACACTCTGCACCCCATCTTAACAGAAAAATAAACAAATGTAGAAATTTTGGCATATTTTTAAAAAGGGAAAACTGAAATATCGCATGGTCATAAGCATTCAGACCATTTGCTCAGACACTCATATTTAAGTCACATGCTGTCCATTTTCTTGTGATCCTCCTTGAGATGGTTCTACTCCTTCATTGGAGTCCAGCTGTGTTTAATTAAACTGATAGGACTTGATTTGGAAAGTTACACACCTGTCTATACAAGACCTCACAGTGCATGTCAGACCAAATCATGAGGTCAAAGGAACTGGCCAAGGAGAGCAGAGACAGAATTGTGGCCAAGCACAGATCTGGCCAAGGTTACAAAAGAATTTCTGCAGTACTCAAGGTTCCTAAGAGCACAGTGGCCTCCATAAAGGCCCCGTCACACTAAGCGATATCGCTAGCAATATCACTATAACGTCACTGGTTTTGTGACGCAACAGCGATATCGCTGTGTCTGATACTTACCTCCGACCACTCCACCACTGATCGCGCGAGAACAGCCTGGGCCGTTTCTCATCATCAGCTTCCTGCTGGGCTTCCTGTGGCGCCGACGCGAGGACGCGGGCAGGAGGACGTCAGGATCGCCGCGTCTGACAGGTAAGTAGCGACCCCTGCGATGTCGCTGGTGAGATCTGCCTGTGTGGCAGCTCACTAGGGACCACTTAGCGATGCACCAGCAATCCATATCCTTGTCGGGATCGCTGGTGCATCGCTAAGTGTGACAGTACCTTTACCCGTAAATGGAAGAAGTTTGGGACCACCAGAAGTCTTTCTAGACTTGGCTGTCCAGCCAAACTCAGCAATCGTGGGAGAAGAGCCTTGGTGAGAGAGGTAAAGAAGAACCAGGGCTGTGGAGTCGGTAAGCCAAACCTGCGACTCCGACTCAGACTCCTCAATTTCCCTTACACCGACTCCAACTCCGACTCCCACACATATTGCTTATATTTAAGTGAAAAATGTATTGTAGTACAATGTGAACCTCAGACATTTAATCATTTTTATGATCCAATAATCAAGATATTTAGATAGAACAGAATATATATTGGTGTACTACCCGGTTTTCATTCTTTTTGGTACAGATACGATATGGATAGACAGATATGGATAAATGGATATATAGAGCAGATTTCTAATCTTTTTTTGCTATTGAGTAACATTATCTATGAGCTCAAAAACCTTTCAGGTGATGCAGTTTTTTAAAAAGATGATCAACTTTTGCAGCTGAAAAACGTATCCTCAAAAAACACAGGAAAAACGCTGTGTGTGAATGTAGCCTTAGATGAGGAATATAACAGCCATTTATAGGACATTTCATAACTTTCCCAAACTCCTATGAAAAAATATTCAGCACATCCTGCATTGAATTACTGTACCCAATTTATTATATATTTTAGGAGTCGGAGTCGGTCCATTTTATACCGACTCCAACTCCGACTCCACCAAAATGAGCACCGACTCCACGACTCCGACTCCACAGCCCTGAGAAGAACCCCAAGATCATTGTGGCTAAACTCCACAGATGCAGTAGGGAGATGGGAGAAAGTTCCACAAAGTCAACTATCACTGCAGCCCTCCACCAGTCGGGCCTTTATGGCAGAGTGGTCCGACAGAAGCCTCTCCTCAGTGCAAGACATATGAAAGCCCGCATAGAGTTTACTGAAAAAACTGTATGTGTGGAGAAAGCCAGGCACTGCTCATCACCTGCCCAATACAATCCCAACAGTGAAACACTGTGGTGGCTGACTGGGTATGGTGGGTGCCACATGTTAGGCAAAGTAGGATCAGGTGAGGTGGGAGTTGCGTATGATCAGCACTGTAAGATAAGGTAAGGCAAGAGCCACATACAAGTACAGTAGCATCAGGTAAGGTGGGTGCCACAAATAAGTAAAACAGGATCAGATAAGGAGGCACCACATATAAGCATTTTAAAATCCGGTAAGGCAGGAACCACATTTGACATGGAAAATAGGTTTATGTAATGTCTCAAACAATGAGTATATCATTCAAGTCGAGTATTTTCATGTAAGGTAGGGATCACACATGGTAAGCCTGGAATTGTCATGTATGGTAGGGATCACACACAGTAAGCCTGGCATTGTCATGCATGGTAGGGATCACACATGGTAAGCCTGGCATTGTCATGCATGGTAGGGATCACACATGGTAAGCCTGGCATTGTCATGTAAGGTAGGGATCACACACGGTAAGCCTGGAATTGTCATCTAAGGTAGGGATAAACACGGTAAGCCTGGCATTGTCATGTAAGGTAGGGGTCACACATGGTAAGCCTGGCATTGTCATATAAGGTAGGGATCACGCATGGTAAGCATGGCATTATCATGTTAGGTAGGGATCACGCACGGTAAGCCTGGCATTGTCATGTATGGTAGGGATCACCCATGGTAAGCCTGGAATTGTCATGTAAGGTAGGGATAAACACGGTAAGCCAGGCATTGTCATGTAAGGTAGGGATCACACACGATAAGCCTGGCACTGTCATGTAAGGTAGGGATCACACATGATAAGCCTGGCACTGTCATGTAAGGTAGGGATCACACACGATAAGCCTGGCATTGTCATGTAAGGGAGGGATCACCTACAGTAAGCCAGGCATTGTCATGTAAGGCTACTTTTACGTTAGCGTTTTTTAGCACTGCGCTTTGTGCACAACAGAAACTCATGCAAAAAAAAAAAAAAAAAACACGCACAATAGAATCGTAAAGTTGGAAGGGACCTCCTGGGCCATCTGGTCCAACCCCCTGCTCAAAGCAGGATTCACTAAATCATCCCAGTCAGATGTCTGTCCAGCCTCTGTTTGAAGACTTCCATTGAAGGAGAACTCACCACTTCTCGTGGCAGCCTGTTCCACTCATTGATCACTCTGTCAAAAAGTTTTTTCTAATATCCAATCTGTGTCTCCTCCCATTCAGTTTCATCCCATTGCTTCTAGTCTTTCCTTGTGCAAATGAGAATAAAGTTGATCCTTCTACAATGTGACAGCCCTTTAGATATTTGTAGACAGCTATTAAGTCTCCTCTCAGTCTTCTCTTCTGCAAACTAAACATGCCAAAATCCTGCAACCTTTCCTCATAAGACAGGGTTTGCAGACCGGTCACCATACTGGTTGCTCTTTTCTGAACTTGCTCAAGTTTGTTGATGTCTTTTTTAAAATGTGGCGCCCAAAAATGGACACCGTATTCCCGATGAGGTCTGACCAAAGAGGAGTAGAGGGCAATAATGACTTCACGTGATCTAGACTGTATGCTTCTGTTAATACATCCTAGAATTGCATTTGCCTTTTTTGCTGCTGCATCACACTGTGGACTCATATTCAGTCTGTGATCTATTAGTATACCCAAGTCTTTTTCACATGTGCTGTCACTTAGCCCTATTCCTCCCATTCTGTATATGCTTTTTTCATTTTTATTGCCCAGATGTAGTACTTTGCATTTTTCCCTGTTAAAAACCATTCTGTTAGTTGCTGCCCACTTCTCCAGTTTATTTATCTTTTTGAATCCTCTCTCTCTCTTCTCTAGTATTAGCTATCCCTCCTAGCTTTGTGTCATCAGCAAATTTAATCAGTTTACCCTCAATTCCTTCATCTAAATCGTTGATAAAGATGTTGAACAATACAGGGCCCAGGACAGAGCTCTGAGGTACCCCACTTGAGACATTCTTCCAACTGGATGTGCAGCCATTTACGACCACTCTTTGGGTCCGATCACTAAGCCAGTTATGAATCCACCTAACAGTTGCCTTGTCCATTCCATACTTAGTCATTTTTTCAATAAGGATTGTATGAAATACTTTGTCAAGCAGTTTCTATCCATGTTAACTCTTAAAACGCATGCTGCGTCCCCATAGACTGATTTTTTGGCGCATTCTGTGAGCAAGCGTGCGCATGCGTTTTTTGACACAGGTTGGACGGACCAAAAATGCAACAGGTTGGGTCCGGCGCGCCAAGGCACACACTACAAGACGCATGCGCACGAAAACACATACAAACGCTACTAGACCATGCGCCCACCATGTTAAACATAGGGGCACATGGACGCGCATGATGCGCTGCGCTAAAAAACGCTAATGTGAAACCAGCCTAAGGTAGGGGTCACACACGGTAAGCCAGGCATTGTCATGTAAGGTAGGGATCGCACACGGTAAGCCTGGCATTGTCATGTAAGGTAGGGATCGCACACGGTAAGCCTGGCATTGTCATGTAAGGTAGGGATCGCACACGGTAAGCCTGGCATTGTCATGTAAGGTAGGAATCGCACACGGTAAGCCTGGCATTGTCATGTAAGGTAGGAATCGCACACGGTAAGCCTGGCATTGTCATGTAAGGTAGGAATCGCACACGGTAAGCCTGGCATTGTCATGTAAGGTAGGGATCGCACACGGTAAGCCTGGCATTGTCATGTAAGGTAGGGATCGCACACGGAAAGCCTAGTATTGTCATGTAAGGTAGGGATCGCACACGGTAAGCCTGGCATTGTCATGTAAGGTAAGGATCGCACACGGTAAGCCTGGCATTGTCATGTAAGGTAAGGATCGCACACGGTAAGCCTGGCATTGTCATGTAAGGTAGGGATCGCACACGGTAAGCCTGGCATTGTCATGTAAGGTAGGGATCGCACACAGTAAGCCTGGCATTGTCATGTAAGGTAGGGATCGCACACGGTAAGCCTGGCATTGTCATGTAAGGTAGGGATCGCACACGGTAAGCCTGGCATTGTCATGTAAGGTAGGGATCGCACACGGTAAGCCTGGCATTGTCATGTAAGGTAGGGATCGCAAACGGTAAGCCTGGCATTGTCATGTAAGGTAGGGATCGCACACGGTAAGCCTGGCATTGTCATGTAAGGTAGGGATCGCACACGGTAAGCCTGGCATTGTCATGTAAGGTAGGGATCGCACACGGTAAGCCTGGCATTGTCATGTAAGGTAGGGATCGCACACGGTAAGCCTGGCATTGTCATGTAAGGTAGGGATCGCACACGGTAAGCCTGGCATTGTCATGTAAGGTAAGGATCGCACACGGTAAGCCTGGCATTGTCATGCAAGGTAGGGATCGCACACGGTAAGCCTGGCATTGTCATGCATGGTAGGGATCGCACACGGTAAGCCTGGCATTGTCATGTAAGGTAGGGATCGCACACGGTAAGCCTGGCATTGTCATGTAAGGTAGGGATCGCACACGGTAAGCCTGGCATTGTCATGTAAGGTAGGGATCGCACACGGTAAGCCTGGCATTGTCATGTAAGGTAGGGATCGCACGCGGTAAGCCTGGCATTGTCATGTAAGGTAGGGATCGCATACGGTAAGCCTGGCATTGTCATGTAAGGTAGGGATCACAAACGGTAAGCCTGGCATTGTCATGTAAGGTAGGGATCACACACGGTAAGCCTGGCATTGTCATGTAAGGTAGGGATCACACACGGTAAGCCTGGCATTGTCATGTAAGGTAGGGATCACACACGGTAAGCCTGGCATTGTCATGTAAGGTAGGGATCACACACGGTAAGCCTGGCATTGTCATGTAAGGTAGGGATCGCACACGGTAAGCCTGGCATTGTCATGTAAGGTAGGGATCGCACGCGGTAAGCCTGGCATTGTCATGTAAGGTAGGGATCGCACGCGGTAAGCCTGGCATTGTCATGTAAGGTAGGGATCGCACGCGGTAAGCCTGGCATTGTCATGTAAGGTAGGGATCGCACGCGGTAAGCCTGGCATTGTCATGTAAGGTAGGGATCGCACACGGTAAGCCTGGCATTGTCATGTAAGGTAGGGATCGCACACGGTAAGCCTGGCATTGTCATGTAAGGTAGGGATCGCACATTATACAGTTGCCACATAGGAGTTGATCAGTAAACACATGTAGTTCGCACCCTATCTATAACAATACAGTCACATAACTGGGGACCCTCAATCACACCCACACTCATCAGTCTACGGCCCGGATGTGTCCCCCCTACTATGTGAAGCCCCAAACATGTGTTGTCCCTTCCTGGCCTCCCAGTCTCATCCCCAGATCCCCTCCCGGGGTGTATTGTGGCCTCTATGTCCCTCTTGCGACCACCATCTCAGACTCCTCTCCCCAAATTACCTCTCATCCCATACCCTGCGTCCTCCTCTCCAGCAGATCCCTCCCTCGACCACCACAGGCCTCTCTCTCCCTGTGTATCCCAGCCACACAGTAAGACCGCACACTCGCCCCCAAAAATCCCCGGTTCTCACCGGGCCCCGAGGTAGGAGGAGCCAGTGTCCGGTCGGGCCCAGTCTCCCGGTGCTCGTCGGTGCAGCCCCTCCCTCCAGCTCAATAAGCAGCCGCCAGCTCCACGTGGGTCCAGGCTCCTGCAGGCTGCCCAAGCCAGCTTCAACCAATCATCGCTCGTTTCGCCCCACGTGGGAATCGCTTGTTTTTATTCAATTGGCTGCTTGTAACGTGGCTGCCAATCAAGCGAACCACAGACTCCAAGCTGGTTAACCCTTGAGTCTCCAGACCTTATCGAATGGTGATTTGTTTTAACCCCTCACTGTTCTCGACCCTGTCGCTGGAGGCATTTATTAACAGAACCACCACAAACTGAGGGACAATGAGACTTACAGGAAGCCGACACTGAAGGGGCTACTTTGTCATGTGATCCCTATAATAATATCCACTGGATATTACAGAACGCAGTATTTCACTAAGCTGCAGGAGAGTGATAATTTATGATTCTCGAAATTTTGTATAATGTATAATTATTAGAAACTATACCTCATGTACTAGACGGACAGACAAGTGCTTCTCACAAAATTAGAATATCATCAAAAAGTAAATTTGTTTCAGTTCTACAATACAAAAAGTGAATCTCATATGATATATAAGTGTCTAATTCTGTCTGTCACGGAAATCCCGCGTCGCTGATTGGTCCCGGCCGGCCGCAACCAATCAGCGACAGGCGCAGTCCGGCTGCGAACTGGTGCGGCATTCGAATGACGCACGCCACCGCTACCGTCGGGAGATCTACGGCGCTAGCCACTGATCTCCCGACGGTTGCCGCGGGTCATCTCCTGCCGCACTGAGGTCAGCGGCGATGCAGCCGGGAGATGGCCGGCGCAGCGCTCAATGTGCGGATGGTACCCAGGGTCCAGAGGAGAGGAGACTCTCCTCCAGGCCCTGGGTACCATAAACCTGTAAAAAATTGAATAAAAATAAAAAATAGTGATATTCTCACCTTCCGACGGCCCCCGGACTCTTTCCCTCCTCTTACGACGCGCCCGGCATCTCCCGGTCCCAGTAATGCTTTGCGCGAAAGACCGCTGATGACGTCACGCTCTCTCGAGAGTGATGTCATCTCTGGTCCTTTGCGCTAAGCATTACTGGGACCGGAAAGATGCCGGGAGAGTGGAGAGGAGATTGGGGGCCGTCGGAAGGTGAGAATAACCTTTTTTTTTAAAAAAAATTTTTATTATTTTTTGCATTCTATCTTTTACTATTGATGCTGCATAGGCAGCATCAATAGTAAAATGTTGATCACAGTTGTCAAACACTATGCTTGACGAGTGTGACCAACCTGTCAGTCACATTCCAAGCGATGCTTCAAATCGCTTGGAATGTGCTTGAATTTCACACGCGAAAATCGCATGGAAAAACGCATATTGTCCGCAGAAAAACGCATGCGAATTCACATGCGTTTTTCCCGCTGTGGGAGTTGCGGAAATTTCCGCAGCATTTCTGTAACGTGGGCACATAGCCTCAGTGTGACACGCAGCAGCGACCAGGCCCCCGCTGTGAGATCGCCGATCGTGGTGGATCATCCTGGACCATCTTTTGAACATCTGTCTCCCGCTGGCCATATTCTAGAATACCCGATGCGTTAGAATTGGGCCACCATCTAGTATTATACAGAGTGATCTATTTCACGTTTATTTCTGTTAATATTAATGACTATGGCTTACAGCCAATGAAAACCCAAAAGCCATTATCTCAGTAACTTAGGATAATTAACAAAAACACCTGCAAAGGCTTCCAAAGCATTTAAAAAGGTCCCTAAGGCTGGTTTCACATTCGCGCTTTTTAAGCGCACGCACGGCCGGGGGTAGCTCCGCCCCCGAGCCGGCTCTCTGCCCGGCGTGCCCACCCCTTCCTTGTAGCGCCGCCTCCTAGCACACAGCGGCGCCTGCGATCGGCGCACCCTATCTTTAGCATAGGGTGCGCAGATCGTGCGCAGGCCGTGCGCTAGTTGCGCTTTGACCTGCGCTGCGCACTTTTGACGGTGCGCCGTGCACGCCAAAATCCGAAAAGTTGACGGCGCACCGTCAAAAGTGCGCAGCGCAGGTCAAAGCGCAACTAGCGCACGGCCTGCGCACGATCTGCGCACCCTATGCTAAAGATAGGGTGCGCCGATCGCAGGCGCCGCTGTGCGCTAGGAGGCGGCGCTACAAGGAAGGGGCGGGCACGCCGGGCAGAGAGCCGGCTCGGGGGCGGAGCTACCCCCGGCCGTGCGTGCGCTTAAAAAGCGCGATTGTGAAACCAGCCTAAGTCTGTTTCAGTAGTCTCCACAATCATGGGGAAGACTGCTGACGTGACAGATGTCCAGAAGGCAGTCACTGACACACTCCACAAGGAGGGTGAGCCACAAAAGGTCGTTGCTAAAGAAGCTGGCTGTTCACAGAGTGCTGTATCCAAGCATATTAATGGAAAGTTGAGTGGAAGGAAAAAGTGTGGTAGAAAAAGGTGCACAAGCAGCCGGGATAACCGCAGCATTGAAAGGATTGTTAAGAAAAGGCCATTCAAAAATTTGGGGGAGATTCACAAGGAGTGGACTGCTGCTGGAGTCATTGCTCCAGGGGCCACCACTCACAGACTTATCCAGAACATGGGCTACAAGTGTTACATTCCTTGTGTCAAGCCACTCATGACCAATAGACAACGCCAGAAGCGTCTTACCTGGGACAATAAGAAAAAGAACTGGACTGTTGCTCAGTGATCCAAGGTGTTGTTTTCAGGTGAATGTATAGATTGCATTTCATTTGGAAATTTGAGGCCGCTGGAGTGCATTGCAGTCACTTACAGTTCGGTCCATATATATTTGGACAGAGACAACACTTTTTTCTAATTTTGGTTCTAGACATTACCATAATGAATTTTAAAAACAATTCAGATGCAGTTGAAGTTCAGACTTTCAGCTTTCATTTGAGGGTATCCACATTAAAATTTGATGAAGGGTTTAGGAGTTTCAGCTCCTTAACATGTGCCACCCTGTTTTTAAAGGGACCAAAAGCAATTGGACAGATTAAATGATTGTAAATAAAATGTTCATTTCTAGTACTTGGTTGAAAACCCTTTGTTGGCAATGACTGCCTGAAGTCTTGAACTCATGGACATCACCAGACGCTGTGTTTCCTCCTTTTTGATGCTCTGCCAGGCCTTCACTGCGGTGGTTTTCAGTTGCTGTTTGTTTGTGGGCCTTTCTGTCTGAAGTTTAGTCTTTAACAAGTGAAATGCATGCTCAATTGGGTTGAGATCAGGTGACTGACTTGGCCATTCAAGAATATTCCACTTCTTTGCTTTAATAAACTCCTGGGTTGCTTTGGCTTTATGTTTTAGGTCATTGTCCATCTGTAGCATGAAACGACGACCAATCAGTTTGGCTGCATTTGGCTGGATCAAAATAGGTCGTCCTCCCAGGGCTGTGGGGTACTCGATACCGGGCCGGTCTCTCAGAGGGGATTGTCACAGCAGCAGTGACCCGGTCCGTGGCCCTGGGCGCCCATGTAAAAAGGGGTTGAGTTGGGAATAAAGTTTATAAGTGATTTGTGATGCCACCTGTGGTGTTCGGCAAGGGAGGTGTTAAGCCGACGCTGCAGACAGATCCTCTGGGACTGATGGTGTAGTGCAGCAATGATGTTGTAGCCCTCCACAGGTAGGGCTGTTGGTCCCAGGGCAGTGTAGCGGAATGTTTAGGAAGAGGGTGCAGTGTTTGGCACAGAGATGTAGCAGTGTTGAGGATGTTGCAGGAAGGAGGCAAGGACACAACAGGGTGCAGTTTCTTTACCTTTACTTGGCAAACGCAGTCCAGGGTCCTGATTACAGATGGCAAAGGAGCAGGCTAGCCTGGAAGCAACTCAGGGACCTCTCTATCAGATGGGTTGTGTAGTCTCCTTCCTAGCGCTGGCTTGAGGTACATGCAGTACAGTGTTACACTGAAGTTCCTCCTTCTTATCTTCTCTTAGAACTACCTCGTATGGCAGACAGCTGTAGCCCTCTAGCTCTCTTGGCTCACCCGTCGCTGTTGTGCCTCCGAGTCTTAGTTGGGAATAGAGCATTTATAGCTTCCTATTCCTCTGGTTTCTGTTGCAGGACCTTCAGGATCCATACAACCATGGAGACAAGGCTCCAGATCATGCGCTCTCACTGGGAGGGAGCTCTCTTTCCTCAGCTCAACCTCCAGCTTCTCTCCACATGTCTACACACGTGGCCCTCCTCACACTAACTGACTATTTCCCCTCCTGGCCCTCAGAGTGCGCTCCTCCCCCAATCCTGGTCCAGAGCTCCCTCTGCTGGCCTGGAGTGGGAACCATGTTGTATGAAAATGATTAATTACTAGAGAGACCCTTCCTTGCTTCCAAGCATGACATCACCCTCCCTGGAGGAAGGCAATGCCATTGTGGCGACCATACTCCTGGGGGCGCCACATTCCCCCCTTGTGCAAGTCAACACTCCTGGGCTGATAAAAGAAAACGTGAATAACATATAAACATGTAAACAGTATGAAGGTTACAAGATTTTGAAAAATGAAAATGTACAAAAACCAAAAGCTCGAAAAATAGTCCTATGATGATAAGTCCAAGCATCAATGTCCATGGTCCACTCCTGAGCAAATGGTGAACTATTTACAAGATTGGTGACCACACAAGTTATGTGGTACAATGTCCATAAAACAAAACTGGCAAATTCTGTCATGGTGAACTCAGGATTTGGATCAGATGGTGCAGGGGTTAATAGGGAGAGCCTCTCTATGTCGCCGGGGAGGGTTTTTATAGCTTCAGGTGAGCACCCCTCCCTGTCGGTTATACTCCTAACCTGAGTGTGCTCGACCCTGCATCGCTAGTGCCTCTCGCCTGTTCTTGTACGTTGATTGGTGTATGATATGTTTTGGACTTGGTTTACGTCTCCCGGTTTCTGATTTGGTACTGTTCTGCTCGACCCGTGTATGACCCTCTGCTTCCCCTGACTGCTCTCTATCATTCTGATTTTGTACTGCGTTGCCCGACCCGTGTCTGACCCTCTGCTTCACCCGACTATTCTCTGCCACTCTGATTCTGTACGGCGTTGCTAGATCTGT
This sequence comes from Dendrobates tinctorius, assembly GCF_039654945.1. Classification (NCBI taxonomy): domain Eukaryota; kingdom Metazoa; phylum Chordata; class Amphibia; order Anura; family Dendrobatidae; genus Dendrobates; species Dendrobates tinctorius. Next base: position 127,060,276 of record NW_027361679.1, on the reverse strand, counting down.
GTATGAACCCCTGCTTTGTTTGACTATCGCCTCTTCTCAGCCCCTGTGTGGTTTAGTCCCCTGACTATCACTGCTGCGTCCCGGGGGTAAGCCCCGCCCCTGCCTCTGACGCGCAGTCACATGGTGGAAGGTCCTGCGGGCACTGAGCGTCTCTCCATCGCTCCTCCTCCCCCGCAGGTCCTGTGTCCGGACTTCTGATCGCAGATACAGCGCCTCTGCCCATTCACCAGGAGTACCCTCCCCTGGAGTCTCAGCAGCTTCGGGGCCCGCTGACGCTCGCCTTTCACGCTACTCCCAACAACAACCACTGGTGAGCGTGACAAATTCAAAGGAAACTCTTACAGATTACCTGTAGGCACAAAACTTGAGAACAGTTACATATATACACAATTTCAACATTCACATAAACTTAGCTAGATACGATATCTGATGGGCGGTATACCTTGTGTAGTACGGGTAGACCTACGTAACATTGGTGTGACTGGGGATCATACTGGTTGTCTAGTGCTCACTACTGGTGTAGTTAAACTAGGTAGTATTCTCCTACTGACTCTTAGTCTCACCATGGGTATGACAGATTCACCATTGGCAGGGCGAGGGTTCTCTGGCTCCACTGCTGGTATGGCATCTGCTACCTGAACTTCTGGATTTTCAGAGTTCTCATAAGTCACTTCTTCTTGTACTACCAGTTGGGGAAATGTCAACACTAGCACCACTATAGCATCATTTACTTTAGTCCAATTTGCAGGGAATTCTCCAAGTATGGTGCTGACCTTTTCTTCTTCCACGGGTTGGATGTTATTTTGTTCTTCCGTTGTTTCTTTTAGCTGGTCAGGGCATAATTTCAAATGATCCCTTGATACTGCTGCTGAGGTTTCTCCTCCATCTTTACTAATAAGGCACACCTTGGTATTGTCAAAGTTTGAGGGTAGAATGGTGTAGGGTTCAGCTTCCCATTGATCATCCAGCTTATGCAGTCTTCTTTTCCTCTTGAGGACTTGTTCTCCTGGTGACAAGGGAACTGCAGGGGCATGCTGATTGTAATTCCTCTCTTGTTTTTGTCTGGCCTGAGCTAGACTATTTTCCACACACTCTTGTACTCTTCTGTACTGTTGCTGCCTCTCTGTATCCCAGTCAGAATCTGGTGATGTCACCTCAGGTGTAAGGACTCACTTATCCAAATCAATAAGCAGCTTACCAGGCCTTGCTCTCATTAGGTAGGCTGGAGTGCAGTTTGTGGAATTCACAGGAATGTGGTTGTAGAGGTCTACCAGATCTGGCAACTTTTCTGGCCACAGATTCCTCTCCTCCAAAGGCAAGGTCTTCAGCAGGTCGATCACCACCTGGTTCATCTTCTCACACATGCCATTGGTCTGTGGATGGTACGGGGTTGTCCTGATCTTCTCACAACCGTACAAGTTACATAATTCCTGGAACACTTCTGCCTCAAAAGCGGGACCTTGATCTGTAAGCACTCGCTCAGGATATCCATGTGGTCTACAGAAGTGCTGTTGAAAGGCTCTGGCTGCTGTCCTGGCTGTCTGATCTTTGACAGGCACAACTACCAGGAATCTTCAGTAGTGGTCCACGATGGTAAATGCATAGATGTAGCCTGAACGGCTTGGGACCAGCTTCACATGGTCTAGGGCGACCAACTCAAGTGGCTGTTTGGTTACTATTGGCTGCAGAGGAGCTCTCTGGCTGTTTCGATCCTTTCTGTGCAGGTTACATTGTCCACACTCCCGGCACCACTTTTCAATGGCTTTCCTCATACCAGCCCAATAGAATCTCTCCCAGAGCAATGCTTCCAACTTCTTCCATCTGAAGTGTCCAGCTCCATTGTGGTATGCTTCCAAGACCATTGATGCCTCTCTCTTTGGGACTATTACCTGCCAGACTAGCTCATGAGTGCAGGCATTGATACTCCTCCGACACAGCTTTCCTTCATAGATGAACAGCCGGCCTCTTTCCTTCCACAACTGCTGGGTTTCTTCAGGAGCATCTGACTCTGGGCGTGAGTCAGCTTGTGACAGTAGCTCCTTCACCAGGCGGACTGCAGGGTCACTATCCTGCGTTTCTGCCCAATCGTGATGGGGCAATGGATTTAGGGTGACCTCTTTCAAGCCAGACCGTCTGTTTCTCACTCCTTGAGCATGTTGGGCTGCAATTGGCCGGTGGAAGGGAGGTAACTCTACTTCTTCAAGAGCCTCAGGCTCTTCTCCTGCATCTGGCAGATTAGGCATTCTGGACAGCGCATCAGCATTGGCATTCTTGTTCCCTGCCCGGTACTTAATGGTAAACTCATAGTTAGACAGCCGAGCCATCCATCGCTGTTCCAGTGCACCTAGTTTTGCAGTGTCCAAGTGAGTCAACGGGTTGTTGTCCGTGAAGATGGTAAACTTTGCTGAAGCTAGGTAATGCCTGAATCGTACAGTCACAGCCCAGACTATGGCAAGGAACTCCAGCTTGAAGGAACTGTAGTTGTCTGGGTTCCTTTCAGTGGGACGGAGCTTCCTGCTGGGGTAGGAAATCACTCTTTCTTTGCCATTCTGTACCTGTGACAGTACTGCTCCCAGTTCCACGTTGCTGGCATCAGTATACAACACAAAGGGCTGGTCAAAATCTGGGTAGGCCAGTACTTCATCTCCTGTGACAGCCATCTTCAGTCGGGTGAAGGACCTCTCCAACTCCTCAGTCCATTCAAATATGGAATTCTTCTGTTTGGCTTTCTTGGACTGCCCCACCAGAAGATTTTGCATGGGAGTGGCTATTTCCGTGAAACCTTTGATGAACCTTCGGTAGTAGCCTACCATCCCGAGGAATTGGCATACTTCATGGAGGTTGCTGGGCTTCGGCCTGTCCCAGATGACTGACTTTGTCAGGATCTGGTGCCACACCTTCTGCACTCACTACATGACCGAGGTACTGTACCTTGGGCTTCAGGAGGTGGCATTTGGAAGGCTTCACCTTCAGGCCAAAGTTGGACAAGGCTTCAAACACCTCAGCCAGGTGCTCCAGATGGTCTTCATAAGTCTTGGAGAAAGCAATGACATCATCAAGGTACAACAGGACTGTCTCAAAGTTCATGTGTCCCAGGCAGCACTCCATCAGCCGTTGAAATGTTCCTGGGGCAGTGCAGAGCCCGAATGGCATATAGTTGAACTCACAGAGACCCATTGGGGTGGTAAATGCTGTTTTCACCTTGTCTGCCTCTGCTACGGGAACCTGCCAATACCCACTAGTGAGATCTAAGGTGGAAAAGTAGTTAGCAGTTTTAAGTGCAGCTAAGGACTCTTCAATTCTGGGTAATGGGTAGGCATCTTTTTGTGTAATGCTGTTAATTTTCCTGTAATCAACACACATTCTCATGGTACCATCCTTTTTCTTTACAAAAACTATTTGAGCTGCCCAGGGGCTACAAGTGTCTCTGATGACCCCAGCTTCCTTCATCTCTCTCAACATACCTTTAGCACCTTGGTATTGTGTGGGAGGTATAGGCCGGTACCTTTCTTTAATGGGTGGATGATCTCCAGTGGGGATATGATGTTGAACCCCTTTTGCCTTCCCAAAATCTAGAGGGTGTTTGCTGAATACCCGCTCATACTCCTGGGTCACCCTGTAAACCCCATTTTTTTGGTATGAAGGTGTAGAGTCAGTCCCCACTTGCAGTTGCTGGCACCACTTCTCCAGCTGCTTGACAGAGCCATTGTCCTCCACCTGGTCGGATGAGACCAAGGGCTCTGCTGCCTGCATTGCATTGTTACTGACAGTGAGCAGCTTAGCAACTGTGGCATACCGAAGTATTGTGGCCTCCTCCTCCCCACAATTCAAAAGGCGTACAGGTACTCTCCCTTTACGTACATCAACTACCCCTCTGGCTGTCAGGACAGTGGGCCTGCTATCAGAGTATACTGGCTCTACCAATGCCTGGTAATCCTTTCCTCTGAGACCTATAGCTGCCCGACACCAAATCAACATTTCACATCTGGGGGGTATTGCAGTGGGGAAAGCATCACTCACTCTGACGCTGCCAATTTCACCGCCAGAGAGTTCTACCTGCTGTCTTTGCATCAGGGCCTTGATCTCCTTCTGCAGGACTCGTTCACTGGAACCAGCAGTCTCAGCCACCTGTTGCAACAAGACAATAACCTCGGAAAGACAATTTTCAATTATATTTGTACCAAGAGTCATCATGGGATTACATTCATGTCGATCAATATCCACCACTATCAGACCTTGAGATTTTAACTCCACCCTCCCCACTTTAACAGTAATTTCTTTACATCCCATTTGTGGTAAAGACTGACCATTACTGGCAACTACTGTCTGTTCATCAGTTGGGCCTTGGGTGAGTTCAGAGTCAGCCCAATGCTGCTTGTAGAGGATATAGAGCATAGTGGTCACCTGGGAGCCAGTGTCCAGCAAAGCATTCATGGGGATGCCGTCAATCACCTCTGGAAGGATCAGTCTCCCTCCCACATACTTGGCTCGCCAGTTCCTTGGGCCTTGTGGTCCTACTCCTGGGGGTTGGCCCTCTGCCCCAGGGGTTACTCGTTTAAAGGACAGAATCTTGCAAGATGGCCTGCCTTGTGGCAGCGATGACAGATGGGACGTCCGTCCTGATCATAGCGGTCGTTGTTCCTCCCTCGGAGGGGCGGGGTTCTCCTCTTCCGGAGCCATGGGACATCATCTGGACTGAAAGTCAGCTGGATCTTCTCCTTGGAGGACACCTGCAGGGACAGCATGGTTTTAGTAAGTGCAGCCATACCTTTGGTCAACTCTTGGACTTGAAGACGCAGGTCTTCTTTTGGATCTTTATCCAGAGTCTGTGCATCAGCCTCCACAGGGATGGAAGGGAAAGATGTTGCTTCCTGGTGGTAGGTGATCGCTGGGCGCCTAGGGGGCGCTGGACGGCTGACAGTTGATTCCTGCAGCACCCGAATAGCCCTGTCCTTAAAATCAGCAAAGTCCAGGTCAGGGTTTTGTAGGGTGATGCTGCGCTCTGTGGGTACTGGATAGGAGTCCTTCAATTAACTGCTCTTTTAACAGTTTGTCTTCCTCTTTCACACTGTCAGGATCAATTTGCTTGACGGCTCGCAGCGCCTCCTGCAGGTTAAGAGCATAGTCCCTTATACTGTCCTGCACTTTCTGTTTACATCCAAAGAATCTCATCTTGATTTCAGCGGCAGTGCGGGTCTCAAAGGTGTTCCTTAGCTTGGCCAAAATCTTTTTTAACAGTCTCTTTGTCAGTGTCCTGCCAGGCTTTTACTTCTCTCTGTGCTGCACCTGTTAGCCGCCCAATCAGGATGTTCACCTTCTGGCTTTCAGATAGAGGATACACCTCAAACAAACTGCACAGTCTCTCTTTAAATTCATTCAGGGTATGTGACTCACCTGAGTACTGCGGTAGCCAGGCCGCTCCCGGTATGTAGGGCATAGACAGCGGCATTATGGGGACGGCTGTGGTGGGTGCTACTGGAGCCGCAGCCACGTTGGGCACCGAATCTTGCGGTGCTGAGGGGCTTGCGGGGGCGTCCGCCGCCGCTGCATCGGCGCTTGCCTGAGATATTCTCCTTCCCCCCTAGTGAATGGTTGCCAGGCCCCGGGGTTGAGCGGCTTACCGGCTGTAGGCCTCTGCTCCTCCCCTTCCCGCGCGCTGTCCTCTCTTCCCGCGCGGCACTTCACTTCTTCGCGCTCTGCGGCAGGCTCCGCCCACGAAGGCCTGCCCCTTTTCTTCCCGCGCACGCCAATCAGCGGGATAATGGTGGCGATGGCACCAATTTCGCACACAGTCTATAGCACACAACACAGTCTCCGGCACACAGGACCCGGGGATACCGGGCTCCGTAATCCTGTTCGTGATGCCAAAAATGGGTCGCCCTCCCAGGTCTGTGGGGTACTCGGTACCGGGCCGGTCTCAAAGGGGATTGTCACAGCAGCAGTGACCCGGTCCGTGGCCCTGGGCGCCCATGTAAAAAGGGGTTGAGTTGGGAATAAAGTTTATAAGTGATTTGTGACGCCATCTGTGGTGTTCGGCAAGGGAGGTGTTAAGCCGACGCTGCAGACAGATCCTCTGGGACAGATGGTGTAGTGCAGCAATGATGTTGTAGCCCTCCACAGGTAGGGCTGTTGGTCCCAGGGCAGTGTAGCGGAATGTTTAGGAAGAGGGTGCAGTGTTTGGCACAGAGATGTAGCAGTGTTGAGGATGTTGCAGGAAGGAGGCAAGGACACAATAGGGTGCAGTTTCTTTACCTTTACTTGGCAAATGCAGTCCAGGGTCCTGATTACAGATGGCACAGGAGCAGGCTAGCCTGGAAGCAACACAGGGACCTCTCTATCAGATGGGTTGTGTAGTCTCCTTCCTAGCGCTGGCTTGAGGTACATGCAGTACAGTGTTACACTGAAGTTCCTCCTTCTTATCTTTTTAGAACTACCTCGTATGGCAGACAGCTGTAGCCCTCTATCTCTCTTGGCTCACCCGTCGCTGTTGTGCCTCCGAGTCTTAGTTGGGAATAGAGCATTTACAGCTTCCTATTCCTCTGGTTTCTGTTGCAGGACCTTCAGTATCCATACAACCGTGGATACCAGGCTCCAGATCATGCGCTCTCACCGGGAGGGATCTCTCTTTCCTCAGCTCAACCTCCAGCTTCTCTCCACATGCCTACACATGTGGCCCTCCTCACACTAACTGACTATTTCCCCTCCTGGCCCTCAGAGCGCGCTCCTCCCCCAATCCTAGTTCAGAGCTCTCACTGCTGGCCTGGAGTGGGAACCGTGTTGTATGAAAATGATTAACTGCTAGAGAGACCCTTCCTTGCTTCCAAGCATGACATCACCCTCCCTGGAGGAAGGCAATGCCATTGTGGCGACCATACTCCTGGGGCGCCACATAAGCACACAGTATTGCTCTGAATACCTAATAATTCATTCGGCTGCTTCTGTCCTGTGTCACATCATCAATAAACACTAGTGACCTAGTGCCACTGGCAGCCATGCATGCCCAAGCGATCACACTGCCTCCGCCGTGTTTTACAGATGATGTGGTATGCTTTGGATCATGAGCTGTACCACGCCTTCGCCATACTTTTCTCTTTCCATCATTCTGGTAGAGGTTGATCTTGGTTTCATCTGTCCAAAGAATGTTCTTCCAGAACTGTGCTGGCTTTTTTAGATTTTTTTTTAGCAAAGTCCAGTCTAGCCTTTTATTCTTGATGCTTATGAGTGGCTTGCACCGTGCAGTGAACCCTCTGTATTTACTTTCATGCAGTCTTCTCTTTATGGTAGATTTGGATATTGATACGCCTACCTCCTGGAGAGTGTTGTTCACTTGGTTGGCTGTTGTGAAGGGGTTTCTCTTCACCATGGAGATTATTCTGCGATCATCCACCACTGTTGTCTTCCGTGGGCGCCCAGGTCTTTTTGCATTGATGAGTTCACCAGTGCTTTTTTCTTTCTCAGGATGTACCAAACTGTAGATTTTGCCACTCCTAATGTTGTAGCAATTTCTCGGATGGGTTTCTTTCTGTTTTTGCAGCTTAAGGATTGCTTGTTTCACCTGCATGGAGAGCTCCTTTGACCTTGACCGCATGTTTCCTTTACAGCAAAACCTTCCAAATGCAAGCACCACACCTCACATCAACTCCAGGCCTTTTATCTGCTTAATTGAGAATGACATAACGAAGGGATTGCCCACACCTGTCCATGAAATAGCCTTGGAGTCAATTGTCCAATTACTTTTGGTCCCTTTAAAAACAGGGTGGCACATGTTAAGGAGCTGAAACTCCTAAACCCTTCATCCAATTTTAATGTGTATTCCCTCAAATGAAGGTTGAAAGTCTGAACTTCAACTGCATCTGAATTATTTTGTTTAAAATTCATTGTGGTAATGTCTAGAACCAAAATTAGAAAAATGTTGTCTCTGTCCAAATATATATGGACCTAACTGTACATAGCTGTGGTTGCAGTGCAGAATAAAAGTAAGTGTGGACTTGGTCAAGTTATTTAGCCAAGGCAATTTTTTAGGAAAACCCATTAAAGGGAATCTGTCACCCTATTTGTAGCCTATAAGATGCGGACGATGTAATCTGAAAGAGAAGAAAAACAAGTTAGATTATACTCACCGGGGGCGGTGGACACATCTTATAGGCTAAAAATTGGGTGACAGATTCCCTTTAAGAGGTTTTATTTTTGGAGTGAGCTATAGGACAGTAGTGGGGCGCTTTACTCTCTCCAGCCCGGTCTTACAAGTGGCCCATGGCCACAGATTCCATTTTAAAAACCCTGTAGAAAGGGTTGGGTGTGTCGGTGTTGGCTAGCAAGCTGCCTGGCATCCCCACAGCATGACACAGTGGTGTAGTTTTCCTCTGCACTGTTTTTGACACCCCTGCTGCGATCCGGAGGACATTAAAGACATTTTGCTTTGAACATTACTGGGACACTGCCACACTACAACTGATAATAGATTTATTTTTATTTTACTCCTTTATATAGCGCCATTAATTCCACAGTGCTTTACATATATTATCGGAAACCGGAGTACCCGGAGGAAACCCACGCAAACACAGGGAGAACATACAAGCTTCTTGCAGATGTTGTCCTTGGTGGGATTTGAACCAAGGACCCAGCGCTGCAAGGCTGCAGTGATAGCCACTGTGCCACCGATAGATAGATGATAGAATATATACAGATACAGTGGGTACGGATAGTATTCAGACCCTTTTAAATTTTTCTCTCTTTGTTTCATTGCAGCCATTTGGTAAATTCAAAAAAGTTCTTTTTTTTTCTCATTAGTGTACACTCTGCACCCCATCTTGACTGAAAAAAACAAATGTAGAAATTTTTGCAAATTTATTAAAAGGAAAAACTGAAATATCATGAAATATCACATGGTCCTAAGTATTCAGACCCTTTGCTCAGTACTGAGCAGAAGCACCCTTTTGAGCTAGTACAGCCATGAGTCGTCTTGGAAATAATGCAACAAGTTTTTCACACCTGGATTTGGGGATCCTCTGCCATTCTACCTTGTAGATCCTCTCCAGTTCTGTCAGGTTGGATGGTGAACGTTGGTGGACAGCCATTTTCAGGTCTCTCCAGAGATGCTGGGCTGCAAGCCTACAATTTGAAAGGGCAAGTAGAAATGGCTTAGAAAACCTGCAGGTTTATGCACTGAGAACCTTCACATTTTTTGTAAGTACATCTTGCTGAGGGACAATCTAGTTGGAAGCTGATATTTCCATTGACACTATATGTCTTGACATTCACAGAGTGCTGCTGTGCTTTTTATACATAGACAGATAGATATGAGATAGATAGATAGATAGATAGATAGATAGATACAGATGCACATGTGGTCCAAATTGTTGGTACCCCAGGTTTAATGACAGAAAATCCCACAATGGTCACAGAAATAACTTGAATCTGACAAAACTTAATACAGGAAAGATGTATATCTTTGTACAGTATTAGCCAGTAGATAGAAAAATATTTAGAATTGAGAGTCCTCAGTGGTTGATACCTTTAAATGGCTAACTGAAACGATAGCAACAAATTGCAAGCTTTCGAGACTACTCACGTCTCTTCATCAGGCATTGACTAATACAAAATCTGAAGAATCACATATTTATACACAACACAGCACAGAAATAACGCAATAGATAAGACAAGTGACATGAAGCAGAACCATCATTATGGGAGAGGGAGATACAGTTGTGGCCGTAAATATTGGAACAGTTCATAGATAAGGAAGGTGAAACTGTCATTGTCCCGTGATTGAGGTCTGGTCCATGGTCCTGAGACCTCCACAAGGTCAGAGGAGAAAATTCCTTAACTGATGTAAAAAGACATAAATCCATGCGACACATTCATTCCTGCACTGAGTGTGTCAAAGGTTGTCATAAGTTTATGCTCCCTGATTCTTCTGTCTCTCTCAGACTTGAAGTTACCTGTCAATACAAGTAACCTCATGTCCATGGTGCTGTGATCTGGGGAAACAAAAATGTTTTGCCACAGGTAACTCTATTTTTTTTTCTCTTGTGTGGCGGTGAGAATTCATCCTTGTTCTAAGCTTTTGCCCTGTCTCCCCCACATACAGACCCCCAGTTGGACATTTAGTACAAATAATTAAGTACACCACATTAGATGTGATGCAGCTGAAAGTATCTGGAATCTTGTAGTCCTGATGTGAATTGGGGATCTTTATCTTGTCCGTGGTCATTATAAATGGACAGGTTTTACATTTTTTCTGGTTGCAAGAAAAAGTTCCTGCAGCTGTTGGAGAGGACAGGGAGCTTCTGACAATGATGCTTCTTAGATTTGGGGCTGCCTAAAACACAGTAGTGGGGGGTCTGGAAAAATGGATTGTAATCTGGCATCTTTTTGTAGTAAAAGTTGTAATTTCCATGCAGCTCCCATTAGCACCTCCAGATTTGGATTGTAGGTGACCACTAGAGGCACCCGGTTATTTTCATTTTTAGCTTTGTAATGATGCAGGTGATTCCTCGATATTCTGGTGGCTCTTGTAATTTGGCTTTGAATTGTTCTTGGATGGTAGCCCTGATTCAAAAAGGTCCTTGTGAGGCGACAAAGGTGTTCATCTCTATCCATGGGGTTGGAACATATTCGATTGCCTCTGATGGCTTGGCTGTAGATAATAGAGTTTTTTTTATGTGTTTTGGATGGAAACTGTCCCATTTGAGGTATATTGGACGGTCGATTAGCTTCTGATACAGGGATGTCTCTATTTCATTTTTCTGTAGCTTAATGATGGTGTCCAAAAAGTTAATTTCAGTGCTGAAGTAGTTGAGTGTTAAGTTGATAGTGGGATGAAATTGATTAAATTGTTCATGGAACGTCTTTAGCTGTGGCTCAGACTCCTTCCAGATGATTAAAATATCATCAATTTAGCTGTAGTAGGCCAGAGGCCTGATGGGACATTAGGACAAAAAGTCACTTTCAAGCTTGGTCATGAAAAGATTTTCATACAGTGGAGCCATTTTACTTCCCATTGCTGTGCCAGTCTCCTGTAGATATATATTGTTGTAAAATTCAAAGCAATTGTGAGTGAGGATGAATTTAGTAAGTTTCACCACAGAATTGGCATCATTCCCGGTGTTTTCCATGAAGAATTTGCAGGCATTTAATGCATCCTGGTGTGGGATATTAGAGTACAAAGTTTCCACATCCATGGTGGCCAGGATGGTTCCTTCTGGTTGAGGACCTATTGCTGCTAGTTTATTCAATAGATCAGTTGTGTCCTGAATGTAGCTGGGTGTATCTTTTACCAGTATTACGAAAGAAATAATAACTAAAAAAATCTACGATAATGAACAAATGAAAGTCAGATATTGGTCAAAATTGTTGGTAACCATCGTTTAATGACAGAAAAAACCCACAATGGTCACAGAAATAACTTAAATCTGACAAAAGTAAAAACTAAAAGATCTATGAAAATGAACAAATGAAAGTCAGACATTGCTTTTCAACCATGCTTCCACAGAATTTAAAAAAAAAAAAATAAAACTTATGAAATAGGCCTGGATAGAAATGATTGTACCCCTGAAAATAATGTGACAAAAGCGACATGGTAAATCAAGGTATGTCCACTAATTTGCATCACAGGTGTCTACAATCTTGGAATCAGTGAGTGGGCCTGTATAGAGGGCTACAGATATTCACTGTGTTGTTTGGAGACATGGTGTGCATCACACTCAAGATGGACCAGAGGAAGCGAAGGAAAGAGTTGTCTCAGGATATTAGAAAGAAAATTATAGACAAACATGTAAAAGTTATAAGACCATATTCAAGCAGCTTGATGTTCCTGTGACTAGAGTTGCACATATTATTCAGAAATTTAAGCTCCATGGGACTGTAGCCAACCTCCCTGGATGTGGCTGCAGGAGGAAAATTGATCACAAATCAAAGAGATGGATAATATGAATGGTAACAAAAGAGCCCAGAAAAACTTCTAAACAGATTAAAGGTGAACTTCAAGCTCAAGGAACATCAGGGTCAAATCGCACCATCCGTCGTTGTATAAGCCACAGTGGACTTCATGGGAGATGACCAAGGAGGACACTATTGTTAAAAAAAATCACAAAAAAGCCAGACTGGAATTTTCCAAACTACATGTTGATAGGCCATAAAGGTTCTTGGAGAATGTCCTATGGACAGATGAGACAAAAATGGAACTTTTTGGCAAGGCACATCAGCTCTATGTTCACAGATGGAAAAATGAAGCAAATCAAAGAAAGAACACTGACCCTACTGTGAAACATGGAGGATGCTCTGCTATGTTCTGGGGCTGCTTTGCTGCATCTGGCACAGGGTGTCTAGAATCTGTGCAGGGTACAATAAAATCTCAAGACTATCAAGGGATTCTAGAGAGAAATGTACTGCCCGGTGTCAGAAAGCTTGGTCTCAGTCGCAGGCCATGGATCTTACAACAGGATAATGACCCAAAACACACAGATAAAACACCAAAGAATGGCTAAGAGGAAAATATTGGACTATTATGAAGGGGCCTTCTATGAGCCCTGACCTAAATCTTATTGAGCATCTTCGGAATGAGCTGAAACATGCCGTCTAAAAAAGGCAGGTTTCAAACATGAAACAACTGGAGCAGTTTACTTTTGAGGAGTGGGCCAAAATTCCTGTCGAGAGGTGCAGAAGTCTCATTGACATTTACAGGAATCGTTTGATTGCAGTTAAGGGTACCATCACTTCTGTCCAGGCCTACTTCATAAGTTTTATTTTTTAACAAATTCTGTGGAAGCATGGTTGAAAAGCAATGTCTGACTTTCATTTGTCAGATTGAAGTTATTTCTGTAATCATTGTGGGTTTTTCTGTCATTAAACAAGGGGTACCAACAATTTTGAGGAACATTTGCATTAAAGTGGTCAAAGTATTTTTAAATATCTATAAATAAATCTAAAGGGGTACTGTGGGAATAGGGATCATGGTAGCTCACCCTTATCCTGGTATTCCAAACAGACCCTGTCTACTCCCCTAGTCCCTCTCATTCTCTGCAGTATAGTGGGGGTCTAGTTCCGATATTAACGTAACACACGTATTAATCTAACAATTAACCCCTTTACTCCCAAGGGTGGTTTGCATGTTAATGCCCGAGCCAATTTTTACAATTCTGACCACTGTCCCTTTATGAGGTAATAACCCTGGAAAGCTTCCATGGATCCTGATGATTCTGACACTATTTTCTTGTGACATATTGTACTTCATGTTAGTGGTAAAATTTCATTCATATAACTTGCATTTATTTGTGAAAAAAAAAAGAAATTTGGCAAATATTTTGAAAATTTTGCAATTTTCCAACTTTGAATTTTTATGCCCTTAAATCACAGAGATATGGCACATGAAAAACTTAATAAGTAACAATTCAACAATTCCCACATGTTTACTTTACATCGGCACAATTTTGGAAACAAAATTTTTTTTTGTTAGGAAGTTATAAGGGTTAAAAGTTGACCAGCGATTTCTAATTTTTACACCACCATTTTATTTTTAGGGACCACATCACATTTGAAGTCACTTTGAGGGGTCTATATGATAGAAAATACCCAAAAGTGACACCATTCTAAAAACTGCACCCTACAAGGTGCTCAAAACCACATTCAAGAAGTTTATTAACCCTTCAGGTGCTTCAAAAACAGGCAGTGAGGAATCCGCCTCCCTGCGATCATGTTTGATCGCAGTGTGCCAGGGGTTAATGTGCCGGGGTGGTCCGTGACCACCCCTGACACATAGTGCCGGGTAATATATAAATAAATTTTTGGCACTCAACTTTGAATAGTAGATGAATTTTATTCGTAGTCACAATAAACGTTTCGGTCAGTACACTTTGACCTTCCTCAATATACTGCAATAATACAAATAATACATAAATCAATAAACAGAAATAACTATGTATATTTCCTCCAAGATGCTAATCAAGAAACAATGATTTCAAAAAATTGTGCACGGGTGAGGAAGAAGTAAACGGAAAAAGAGACAAGAAAAAAAGAAAAGATAAAGAACATACCCAACTGCTCTTGTAAAGTAGGAATGGGTAACCAACCTAAATATAAATATACAGATGTGGCCAAAAGTATTGACACCCCTGCAATTCTGTCAGATAATACTCAGTTTCTTCCTGAAAATGATTGCAAGCACAAATTCTTTTGGTATTATTATCTTTATTTAATTTGTCTTAAATGAAAAAAACACAAAAAGAATTGTCCTAAAGCCAAATTGGATATAATTCCACACCAAATATAAAAAAGAGGGTGGACAAAAGTTTTGGCACTGTTCGAAAAATCATGTGATGCTTCTCTAATTTGTGTAATTAACAGCACCTGTAACTTACCTGTGGCACCTAACAGGTGTTGGCAATAACTAAATCACACTTGCAGCCAGTTGACATGGATTAAAGTTGACTCAACCTCTGTCCTGTGTCCTTGTGTGTACCACATTGAGCATGGAGAAATGAAAGAAGACCAAAGAATTGTCTGAGGACTTGAGAAACCAAATTGTGAGGAAGCATGAGCAATCTCAAGGCTACAAGTCCATCTCCAAAGACCTGAATGTTCCTGTGTCTACCATGCGCAGTGTCATCAAGAAGTTTAAAGCCCATGGCACTGTGGCTAACCTCTCTAGATGTGGACAGAAAAGAAAAATTGACAAGAGATTTCAACGCAAGATTGTGCGGATGTTGGATAAGAACCTCGACTAACATCCAAACAAGTTCAAGCTGCCCTGCAGTCCGTGGGTACAACAGTGTCAACCCGTACTATCCGTCGGCGTCTGAATGAAAAGGGACTGTATGGTAGGAGACCCAGGAAGACCCCACTTCTTACCCCGAGACATAAAAAAGCCAGGCTGAAGTTTGCCAAAACTTACCTGAAAAAGCCTAAAACGTTTTGGAAGAATGTTCTCTGGTCAGATGAGACAAAAGTAGGGCTTTTTGGGCAAAGGCATCAACATAGAGTTTACAGGAGAAAAAAAGAGGCATTCAAAGAAAAGAACACGGTCCCTACAGTCAAACATGGCGGAGGTTCCCTGATGTTTTGGGGTTGCTTTGCTGCCTCTGGCACTGGACTTCTTAACAGTGTGCATGGCATTATGAAGTCTGAAGACTACCAACACATTTTGCAGCATAATGTAGGGCCCAGTATGAGAAATCTGGGTCTCCCTCAGAGGTCATGGGTCTTCCAGCAGGACAATGACCCAAAACACACTTCAAAAAGCACTAGAAAATGGTTTGAGAGAAAGCACTGGAGACTTCTAAGGTAGCCAGTAATGAGTCCAGACCTGAATCCCATAGAACACCTGTGGAGAGATCTAAAAATGGCAGTTTGGAGAAGGCACCCTTCTAATATCAGGGACCTGGAGCAGTTTGCCAAAGAAGAATGGTCTAAAATTCCAGCAGAGCATTGTAAGAAACTCATTGATGGTTACCGGAAGCGGTTGGTCGCAGTTATTTTGGCTAAAGGGTGTGCAACCAAGTATTAGGCTGAGGGTGCTAATACTTTTGTCTGGCCCATTTTTGGAGTTTTGTGTGAAATGATCAATGTTTTGCTTTTTGCTTCATTCTCTTTTGGGTTTTTTCATTTAAGACAAATTAAATGAAGATAATAATACCAAAGAATTTGTGTTTGCAATCATTTTCAGGAAGAAACTGAGTATTATCTGACAGAATTGCAGGGGTGTCAATACTTTTGGCCACAACTGTATGTGTCAAAGGATAGTTGCGTAGTAGGACACACATTATCAAATAATGGGACAACTTACGTGAAAGATTTAATTGGTGACCCAAAAGTCCGTGAGTAAATTGCATAGGGTCCTGATTTGGTCCTAAAACAATGGATACTGACCGAAACGTTTATTGTGACTGCGAATAAAATTCATCTACTATTCAAAGTTGAGTGCCAAAAATTTCTTTATATATTACTCTCTTGTGGGAACCTTTTTTGTGCACCACTTCAGCTGTGCCACGGTATACACATACATAGTGCCGGGTGTCAGCTGTGATAATCAGCTGACACCCAGCAGCGATCAGTGGCGCTACCCCCCTGAGTGCCGCTGATCGCGTTGGACGTAATATTCCGTCCTTGAGACTTAGGTCCCAGGTCACATGGAATATTACGTCCAATGTAGGAAAGGGGTTAAATGTGTTATATGCAGGGGTGGGATTCAACCGATTCTCCCTGGTTCGATGGAACCGCTTGTTAAAAAAGCAGCCGGTTCCCAGAACCGGGGAGATTCAGAGCCGCAATCTGGTACTGCCATGGGGGGCTCTGCAGGGTGACTAATCATGAGGGCAATCTGGCCAGTTTCTCTGGGCCTGAGGCTCCGGGGGCCCGTGGCCAGATTGCCCTCATGTGCGGTGGGCAGGGAGCGATCCAAGTAGCTCCGCTGCCAGGCAGCGGAGCTGCAAGGATCCATCCTGCTTCCTGCCCGCCGCCCACGCTTTCTGTCTGACACAGAGGAGCGCCGCCGAATGACGTCATCATTCAGCGGCCGCTGCTGTGCCAGAGCAAGGAAGCGCGGGCGATGCTGCGGACAGGTAAGAGGTGCTGCTGTGTGTGCTGTGCTGTGTGTGTGTATATGTATGTGTGTATGACTGTGTGTATGTAGGTGGAGCCTGGCCCTGGAGGAGAAGGCAATGATATGATGGGGACATGGGGAGAAGGGCGTGAAAGGGAGAGAATGCCATGATGGGGGTGATGGGAGAGAAGGCCATGATGGGGTAATGGGAAAAGGCCATGATGGGGTGATGGGAGAAGGCCGTGATGGGGGTGATGGGGGGAGAGAAGGCCATGATGGGGTGATGGAGAAGGCCATGATGGGGTGATGGAGAAGGCCATGATGGGGGTGATGTGGAGAAGGCCATGATGGGGGTGATGGGGAGAAGGCCATGATGGGGGTGATGGGGAGAAGGCCGTGATGGGGAGAAGGCCATGATGGGGTGATGGGGAGAAGGCAGTGATGGGGTGATGGAGAAGGCAATAATGGGGGTGATGTGGAGAAGGCAATAATAGGGATCATGTGGAGAAGGCCATGATGGGGTGATGGGGAGAAGGCCATGATAGGAGTGATGGTGAGAAGGCAATGATGGGAGTGATGAGGAGAAGGCAGTGATGGGGTGATGGAGAAGGCAATGATGGGGGTGATGGAGAGGGCAATGAGGGGGTGGTGGGGGAAAAAGAAATGATGGGGTGGTGGGGGAGAATGCAATAATGGTGGTGGTGGAAAGGGCAATAATGGGGGTGGTGGAGGAGGAAATGATGGAGGTGGTGGGGGGAGTGGTGGGGGAGAAACCAAAGATAGTGGTGGGGGAGAAGAAAATGTTGGAGGTGGTGAGAGGACAATAATGGCATTTGAGGGGAGGAAGACAATGAGGGGTGTGGGGGATTGGTATGGGAGGAAGGGGGACTTATAATGGCCTTAGGAACAGGGGGAGGTGGAGGAAGACCTTATCGCTTATTATGTCTAATAAATAGTATATAGTGTACTCACTCTGTCTAACACAGTCCCTTAGCATATAGTGTACTCACAAATTCTGTATAACACAGTCCCTTAGTATATAGTGTACTCACTAATTCTGTATAACACCATCCTTAGTTACATAGTTTCCTCTTTTATTATGTATAGCTGAAGAGCCCGGCGCTGCCCGGGCATAGTAACTAACTGTGGTTAGTTATAGTAAATTATAATTATCCTCCATCCCATAGTCCCGTGCCCATATACCCATAATACATATCCACCATCCCATAGGCCCGTGTCCATATACCCATCATACATATCCTCCATCCCATAGTCCCATGCCCATATACCCATCATACATATTCTCCATCCCATAGTCCCATGCCCATATACCCATCATACATATTCGCCATCCCATAGTCGAGTGCCTATATACCCATCACACATCCTTCATCTCATAGACCCATGCCCATATACCCATCATACATATCGTCCATCCCATAGTCCCATGCCCATATACCCATCATACAAATCCGCCATCCCATAGTCCCGTGCCCATATACCCGTCATACATATCCTCCATCCCATAGTCCAGTGCCCATATACCCATCACACATCCTCCATCTCATAGTCAACCATTATGACATCATAATGAGCGGCGGGGCTTGCAACCTATGATGAATCAGCGTCGCCATGGCAACCATTATGACATCATAATGAAGGGCGGGGCTTGATGCGCACATACTTTTTCCCCAGTATGTAGATAGGGGCAAAATTGTTTGGTGAATTGGAACGCGCGGGGTTAAAATTTCGCCTCGCAACATAGCTTAGGACGCTCTCGGGGTCCAGACGTGTGACTGTGCCAAATTTTGTGGCTGTAGCTGCGACTGTGCGGATGCCTATCCCGGACATACACACACACACACACACACACACACATACATACATACATACACACTTTGAGCTCTATATATTAGATAACACCGTCCTTTATTACGTACCATCCTTTCTAGTTATATATGGTGCCGCCCCTTATTATATAGCTTCCTCTGCTGTTATGTATAGTGCTATCTCTTACATAGTGTATTCTTGTTAATTTTGTTATTCACAGCCTGGCTCGGACTGGCCCGCAGGGTAACAGGGGAATCCCCCGGTGGGCCCTTGGTGCAGATCTCGGCCCCCAACCCCACTGTATGGGCATTACTTGGCATAATTAACTTGATTCACTCTGTACAGAAAAAAGCATCATTCATTAACGAAACTGCCCAATTTATTATATAGAGGTAAATTTGTGAACGAGGGTAATGGAATATGTGTATGCAGGTGAAAAGTGAGCCCCCAAAGTCAATGTTGCTGGTGGGCTCTTGGCATCCCAGTCCGACACTGTTCACAGCGCCCTCTTTTATTACATAGTCCCCTCTCTTTTTAGATATAAAATGACTGCTGATCGAGGAGCCCAGTGACCAAACTACCGGTCCATCAGCTCCTCCATTAGAAAGGAAGCTTTCCTATGCTCCATCAGCCATCATTGCATTATACAGCTAACAAGACAGGACGGTATGTAATAAAAAATAGGGCTCTATATAATTCAATATGTAAGGGACGGTACTGTACATAACAAGAGAGGGCACTGTGTAAGGGACAGCAATATACATAATGAAGGACACTATGTAATATATATACATGTATGTGTGTGTGTGTGGCTATATAATATATATATATATACATGTAGCTTTGACGCCATAAAAGGAGGGGGGCCCCAAGCTGTCAGTGTCCGCCCCTGGGTACTGCCACTAACTTCTCTCAGTCTCCTGTCATGCTGGCCGCATCAGTACTGACTACTCCGCCCACGGCCCACACACAAGCCTGGATGTGACGGTGACATCCCTTAAACTAGCAAAACCACGCCTTCTAGCCTGGCAGAACTGGATGGTTACGGACCTCACCGATTACATCATCAGTGTGCGCCATTGGATTGCGCGCGTCCTCATGAGAGCCGCTGGCCAGAATGTGCACTGTTCTGATCTCATTCCAATTTATTAT
Organism: Dendrobates tinctorius; assembly: GCF_039654945.1. Taxonomy (NCBI): domain Eukaryota; kingdom Metazoa; phylum Chordata; class Amphibia; order Anura; family Dendrobatidae; genus Dendrobates; species Dendrobates tinctorius. The sequence continues at coordinate 127,040,757 of NW_027361679.1, read as the reverse complement.
TTTTTTCAAATGTTTGACTGTGCCCCTACTTGTATATGTGTACAAAACCTACAAAAGACAAAATGAAAAAACCCTGCTGTAATTAAATAAGTAAAAAGCAAAAGTGCATTTAAATCATGCAGAGTTCTTAGTAATACCGTATTTGATCAAACATAGCATAAAAGCCGTCCCACCATCGACAAGGTGACTCTGTGGTCGGGGCGGTCCTACACTGTCTAACATTAAAAACCTTATCATGTGTCAAAGTTGATGTCTGTGTGAATAAGGGCAGACAAGGACCGGGTCCCAAGCACTGGACACCAGTATATGTGTTACCACTGCCCCCGTCCCCACTGCTGGTCCTGTACTCACCGCCTCCGGCCCGGTTTCTTCCTGTGAGGGCTCCCCGCACACCGCCAGCGGCTCTGGGTCCTCCACGCTCAACGCTCCCGTGCACGCCTCCTGCTTCCCTGCACGCCAGCAGGCCACTTTCCGGCGCGCTCCTCCTCCACTGTCAGCCACGCGCATTGTGCCTCTGCGCATGCGCCGTAGGGCCAGGTCGCTCATCCCTGCACTTTCCATGCCCTCTGACACGACCTGACCCGGCAGCAACTGCTGGCATATCAGAAGCATCCATCAGGTATTTCAGGCCGCCCTCCCCCCACTCTTGGTGTCCATACCCTCGCTAGCCCCGCTTGCCTACGCTCGCTACCGCTAGTCTCACCCTCCTGCCGCTCCTCACTTCTGTTCTCCGTGTCGCCCTGTCGGCTCCCCTGCTAATCCTGTGTGTGTCTCCTCTGCTTTTTCAGTGCCTGCTCCAGCTCCGTCTTCTTCTGGCCTCCAGCTCCGTCCTACCGTCCTGCCTCCTGCTAGCTCCTTCCTCCGGACCCTGGTTACCCCAGACCCCTACTACTTCTCTGCTTTTCCTGCTGAGCCGACCCCTGGTCCTGGCTGCTGTGGCTCTTGAACTCCCTGAGCCTGCTCCCTAACAGTCCCTGTACAGGGGTTGGTCCCACCTGGTGCGCTCGCTCGGGGAGAATTCGGCGTCACAGCCCAGTGGGTCCACTCTCGCACCCGTCACCTGTAGCGTAACAATATGTTTGAGGAAAAGGTGTGTGTAAATGGGTGTGGCTTAAAAAATGGGTGTGGTTTTCCTACACACAAACACGGAACCTGTTGTTAAAAATTCGAATCCCACCCCTGGTTATATGTACTTCTGATGGAGTTAAATGTTATTACTATGCACTTTATATCACAGGCACTTTTTTTCCAGCAATAGAATTTTATTAAATAATTATTCAAGTAACAAACAGGTACGTTGCAGTGATCAAAAGAAAACAACCATTTACATGGGTGGAATACAAGGTGATGGGTCTATCGCAACTGACGGGAAGGAAAGGAGCCTAAGGGGGTGGATTTTGTCAAGTCTAAATTTTAAATAAGGAATTCGCATGAATCTGGGGAGTAATGAAAAGTCAAGGTGTGGCGAAGAGTATGGTTGGCGTATTCCTCTCAGGGAAGCCAAATTTTCTCACATTTATGGACTTTATCCATAAGTATAGCAGATAATTTTTCATTGATCATATACCAAGAAAGGCGTCTTTTGACTTCTGACAAATCTAGACCTGATTTTTTCCAGGCCAATGCTATAGTTTGCTTGGCCGCTAGGAATATAAATGGGATGAGAATTTGAGTGTGTTTAGGGATGGCAGTGATGTGATTGTTAAGTAAGGCTTCCCAAGGATTTTTTTAAGGTTAGTGTTTGTGACTGAGAGAATAAGGTGATATACCCTGGTCCAAAATCTGCGCATCACAGGGCACATCCACCCAATATGGTACATATTCCCGTCAGAATCACAACCTCTAAAGCACTTGGGAGAGTAGCTGGGAACTGCCTTGGTGACTCTAGCTGGGGTTAAGTACCATCTAGTTAACACCAGTTTGTCTCTAGCATTAAGGTATTTAGAACTCTACAGAACCAAATCTGAGACCATTCAGGGTCAGTAAGGGCAGAGGTGATATCAGACTACCAGCGAGAGGTATAAATTAAATTATAATTGTGAGTAGAGGACTGAGATGGTACCTGGGGCGTGTGGATTCTGGTGGCACCTTTGTTCGAAGGCAGTGAACGTATAAGGTGGGGTGTAATTTTTCAGAAGTGTGGTGATAAAGTTCTTCAGTTGCAAATAGCGGAATATTTCTCTAGGAGGGAGTTTGTACTTTTCTTGGAGGGCTGGGAATGGAATAATACCATCAACGTAAAATAGATGGTGAACTCTTGTAATCCCTACGACGACCTAAAGACGAAAACTCAAGAGTGACTAATTTATTTTAACTGATATGTGTTCTGCCCATTCATGTGCAGCAAGACATTTCTTAAGTGTTATTCCAGCTATGGCCATTAGATGACATAGTTGCCCTTTTCTTTCCTATTCGTGTGTTTAGAATCCTCTGTCCCTTTAATGGTTTTTCTGTTCAGAACCGCCCCTTCATCCTTCGGGTCAGCAACATGTAACCATTTCTCCCGGATCTCTAAGGAACTCACATGTGCCTTTCTCACTGCAAGATGACTGCTTATATCAAGCGAATTCCGGTGAGGTTTTAATGCAGTTATGTAATATATGTTATGTGATATACGTTATACATCTGTGTTAGCTGGCCATAGTGCATGCCGCATGATATTTACAATGCATTTCAGCTCCTGTAATGCTCTTACACTGCATATTAGACAGATGCTCCCTTATTCAGTTAGCACAATGATTGCTGGCAGCCTAAGTTTGCTTCACTGCATTGTAGGTTGTATTGCTCAGCTCTCTGTATAATGCATGCTATCGATATAACAGCTCTCTGTATACTGTTATGATAACGACAGCAGTAATACAAGGTGCCAATATCTGCTAGTACTGACATACTGCATTCTCTGTTTCCTTATAGTTTTTACCTGATATCACAACTGTGTACAACAATCTCTGATTCATCCACAATTGTGTTCAACAATCTTCGATTTCGTCTACTACTGTGTTCACCAATCTCATCTATTATACCATCTGTTATCATCTCCCATTGTTGTCCATATCATCCGAATAAACATAGACTTAAGCACCCATACAGTCATCTTACTGGGAGTGGATAAAGGGTTTAGCCATATGCTGGAATCCACACAGCGTCATACGTGGAAGAAGGCAGAACAATATGGATGTTATACATTATAGAGAAATGATGAAATACTGCATCATGATGTAATTTTTATGATTATTGTTTTAATTGAACTTTGTTAAATTACTCCTATGTATACTTATTTGCACATGTTTTCGACTACTTGAGAAAGGCTCAAAGCCATGTGGGCTAAATAAAGTCCATCTCAACCTTTGGTAACTATTGGAGTGCTACTTCATTTTTTTAAATCTAGATAAATAGATGAGATATGGGATAGATATATAGAGGCATAGATAGATGGGCTGATAGATATAGAAAAAATAGTGGCACAGCACATTAAAAAAGCACATCAGGTTAAAGATCTCCCATACAAGGAATCGCTTCCTTGCCAAATAATATAGAAATTGAAAAAACAGGCAGCACTCCAATACTTATCAAAAAAATCAGATGGACTTTAGTAGCCCTGGTGGCGTGGCAACGTTTCGGTAACAATGAAACTTTTTCAGGAAAATGGAGTGCTATCTGTTTTTTCTATTTCTAGATAGATAGATAGATAGATAAGATTGACGTATAGACATATGGTTAGATATATATAGATATGGGGTAGATACAGTTTAAACTAGAAGTTTACATACACTATATAAAAAACACATATGCATGTTTTTTTCAATATTGGACACGAAATCAGAATAAACCTTTCTCATTTTAGATCAATTAGGATTACCATAATTATTAATATTTGCCAAATGCCAGAATAATGAGAGAGAATGTTTTAAAGGCATTTTTATTATTTACTGCAAAGTCAAAAGTTTACATACACTAAGATTACTATGCCTTTAAACAATTCTGGACTGCATACAGTATATGATGATGTCATGTGTTTGCAAGCCTCTGTGAATGTATTTTAATGCACACCGGAAACACACTGCTTCTTTGTGTAGCATCATGGGAAAGTCTAAAGAAATCAGCCAAGATATCAGGAAGAGATTTGTGAACTTGCACAAGTCTGGCTCATCCTTGGGTAAAATTTCAAGAAATATGAAGGTGCCTCGTTCATCTGTACAAAACAATTATACGCAAGTACAAGATGGGAATGTCCAGCCATCATACCGCTCAGGAAGGAGATGGGTTCTGTGTCCTCTAGATGGAACGTGCTTTGGTCTGACGTGCATATCAACCTAAGGACAAAAGCAAAAGACCTTGTGAAGATGATGGCGGAAGCTGGTAAGATTGTATCAATATCTACAGTGAAACGAGTACTGTATCAACATGGTCTGAAAGGCCACTCTGCCAGGAAGAAGCCATTACTCCAAAAGAAACATAAAAAGTCAGATTAATGTTTGCCAAAGCACACAGCAACAAAGACCTTAATTTTTGGAGACGTGTCCTGTTGTCTAATGAAACTAAAATTGAACTTTTTGGGCATAATGACCATGGTTACATTTGGAGGAAAAATGGAGAAGCGGAAGTCTAAGAATACCATCCCAGTTGTGAAACATGGGGGTGACAGCATCATGTTGTGGGGTTGTTTTGCTGCAGGAGGGACTGGTACACTTCACAAAATAGATTTCATCACGAGAAAAGAAGATTATGTGGCAATACTGAAGCATTATCTCATTACATCAGCCAGGAAGTTAAAGCTTGTGTGGAAATAGGTCTTCCAATTGGACAGTGACCCAAAGCATACTGCCAAAATGGTAACAAAGTGGCTTAAGAATAACAAAGTCAATGTTTTGGAGTGGCCATCACAAAGCCCTGGTCTCAATCCTATGGGCAAAGCTGAAAAGCCACGTGCGAGCAAGGCGACCTACAAACCTGGATCAGTTACACCAGTTTTGTCAGGAGGAATGGGCCCAAATTCCGACCAACTATTGTGAGAAGCTTGTGGAAGGATATCCCAAACGTTTGACCCAAGTCATTCAGTTTAAGGGCAATGGTACCAAATACTAATGAAATGTATGTAAACTTTTGACTTGCATCAAGTAATAAAAATGCCTTAAAACATTCTCTCTCTCTCTCATTATTCTGGCATTTGGCAAATATTAATAAATCTGGTAATCCCAACTGACCTAAAATGGGAAAGGTTTATTCTGATCTCATCAGATATTGAGAAAAACATCCATATGAGTTGTAGTGCAGCACCTACTGATGTGTTAGGAGACACTCGATTGGCACGGGATTAACGTAGACAAGCACGGTTTTTACTCACATAAACAGTCTATGAGGTTTATTTTATACAGCATAAACCACACGGTAGCCCCTGTTGCACGTCACAGGCCTACCACCGTCCATAATATTTCAACATATGGCTTTAACTCGCAGTCCCTAAACATGCCAAACCTCTCTTTCCAGTGACCGTGGGCGACCCGACGCCAAACAGTTACTTTACGTTCATAGAACAATACAAGCACCAACAGTCTGTGGAGGTACCTTACAGGAGCTCCTAATCCAGATGCTGACTCCTTGTCAGTTCTCTCTCTCCCTGAGAGGCTGCCTTGCTGGTATCACCATCCTTGTGACTAGGGCACTCCAGACAGTCCAGACCCTCAGAAGGTCGGTAGCTCCCCCAACACAGGGCCGTCATAGACTCTGCTCACACATGGCCTCACCGGGTGCTATTCAGGACGTCCGTCCCCCCTGGGACCGTCCAACACACACAGGCATCACCGAGTGCTATTTAGGGATCCGATCCTACGGCCAGGACCTCCCAACACACTGGCCTCATCGAGTGCTATTCAGGGATCCTAACCTACGGCCAGGACCTCCCAACAACCAGCCTCCAGGTCCAAGGCCTCACCATGTGCTCTTCAGGAAGTTAGCAACTTCCAACACACAGGCCTCCCAGGACCTTGCACTCTGACCACTCTGGTTCAAAACACATGACCATGTGACCAGACCTCAGTCACATTATACACTCACTGGCCACTTTATTAGGTACACCATGCTAGTAAGGGGTTGGACCCCCTTTTGCCTTCAAAACTGCCTCAATTCTTCGTGGCAGAGATTCAACAAGGTGCTGGAAGCATTCCTCAGAGATTTTGGACCATATTGACATGATGGCATCACACAGTTGGCGCAGATTTGTCGGCTGCACATCCCTGATGCGAATCTCCCGTTCCACCACATCCCAAAGATGCTCTATTGGATTGAGATCTGGTGACTGAGGAGGCCATTTGAGTACAGTAAACTCATTGTCATGTTCAAGAAACCAATCTGAGATGATTCGAGCTTTATGACATGGCGCATTATCCTGCTGAAAGTAGCCATCAGATGTTGGGTACATTGTGGTCATAAAGGGATGGACATGGTCAGCAACAATACTCAGGTAGGCTGTGGCGTTGCAACGATGCTCAATTGGTACCAAGGGGCCCAAAGAGTGCCCAGAAAAAATTCCCCACACCATGACACCACCACCACCAGCCTGAACCGTTGATACAAGGCAGGATGGATCCATGCTTTCATGTTGTTTACGCCAAATTCTGACCCTACCATCCGAATGTCGCAGCAGAAATCGAGACTCATCAGACCAGGCAACGTTTTTCCAATCTTCTACTGTCCAATTTCGATGAGCTTGTGCAAATTGTAGCCTCAGTTTCCTGTTCTTAGCTGAGAGGAGTGGTACCCAGTGTGGTCTTCTGCTGCTGTAGCCCATCTGCCTCAAAGTTCGACGCACTGTGCGTTCAGAGATGCTCTTCTGCCTACCTTGGTTGTAACGGGTGGCAATTTGAGTCACTGTTGCCTTTCTATCAGCTCGAACCAGTCTGCCCATTCTCCTCTGACCTCTGGCATCAACATGGCATTTCCGGCCACAGAACTGCCGCTCACTGGATTTTTTTTCTTTTTCGGACCATTCTCTGTAAACCCTAGAGATGGTTGTGCGTGAAAATCCCAGTAGATCAGCAGTTTCTGAAATTCTCAGACCAGCCCTTCTGGCACCAACAATCATGCCACGTTCAAAGGCACTCAAATCACCTTTCTTCCCCATACTGATGCTCGGTTTGAACTGCAGGAGATTGTCTTGACCATGTCTACATGCCTAAATGCACTGAGTTGCCGCCATGTGATTGGCTGATTAGAAATTAAGTCTTAACACACAGTTGGACAGGTGTACCTAATAAAGTGGCCAGTGAGTGTATATCCCAAACCACCCCCATATGTGGACGGTGTATGTGTGGCTAGTCGATCCTGCCCAGCTCTCCGACTAGCACTATAAGCCCCCTTATAGGTAAATAAACTCAGTCCCAGCACAACAGCATCATTTTTGGGCTTACAGCGCAGAGGACCTCTGTGACACATACCGGCCATTTACAATCATAGTGGTCACTGTTTCACCATCACAATCAAGGAAACGCCCACATGCATATCCTGAGGAGCACATACAGCGCCCCCTAGCTGTAATAGGGGTCACTGCCTTACAGTGTCTATTTGTATAGTGTATGAAAACTTTTAGTTTCAACTGTAGATAGATACAGGCATAGATAGATAGATAGATAGATAGATAGATAGATAGATAGATAGATAGTGTCACAGGTTTACCGTGACAGAGAGGAACCAGAAGACCAAAGTGTCTGATTTCTCCAACCCAGTTGCATACTACTGCAAGTGAAAGGGACATCCAGTGATGTACCTCCCCAAAATAAACCACACCAACTCCAAAATACATGAGGGACCAGAGAAAAAAAGGAGCATAAAATGATATATCATGAAAAATAGTAGAAATTTTATTCAAATTTCATTATAAAATCACACAGTAACCAAGTAACAAAAAGTGCACTGACATTAGTACAGACAGGAAGGGAAACACCCCTATAGAAATACCACCACTGCATGTAAAAAAGTCATGATCAAGTGACCGAAAGGTATAGGTAGCACCACTATAAGGCAAAAAAATTGGTGGACATCTGGCCCCGGGATTACCTCTCTGATGCTCCCACTTCCTTGGTAAGCCCCAACCTTTTGGCTATAATGGAATTTTTTGCCAAAAGGCCCCCAGAGGCCGTGGGGTACTCGGTGCCGGGGCCGTGTCACAGTGGCAGTGACCCGGTCCGTGGCCTCAGGCGGTCAATGTAAAAGGGGTAGAGTGATGGGGATAAAGTTGTTGAGATGATTCATGACGCCACCTGTGGTTTCTGGCCAGTTTGACCAGCGCTGCAGGGTTGCTTCTCTGGGACAGATGGTGTGGTGCAGCAATGATGTTGAAGCTCCCCACAGGTGGAGCTGTAGTCCCAGGGCAGAGTAGATGAGGTTGGCAAGTGGGGAGATGGTGTACAGAAGTAGATGTAGCAGAGCCGGGTGTAAGGTGCAAGAATAAGTGGAGGACACAAGGGCATGTAGTTCCAAGGCTTTACTCACAGTCTGGTGCATACAGATGCCCGCTTCGGTGCCGTGTCCTCCAGGCCAGGGGCTCAGCCAACTCCCAGGCAAGGTAAAGTACACCTTTCCAGCACTGCTCCAACATGTGCCTTCTCTGAATGTCTCCCCACTAGCGCCTAATCTGAAGTACTTGTAGTTGCGTATTAAACTCAAGTTCCTCCTTCTTGATGTTACTTAGAACTCTACTTGTACGGCAGACAGCTGTAGCTTGCTTCGGGGACTCCTTGCTATCATGTCCTGGCTCACCCACGTTGCTGTTGTGCCCCCAAGTCTTAGATGGGAATAAAGTGGTGACGACTTCTATTCCTCCTGTTTCTGCTGCAGGAACATCAGTATCCATACAACCTCTGCGACCGGACCCCGGCCATGCGCTTCAAACTTGAGGAAGGGCTCTGCTCTGACCCTAGTCCTTAGTGCTCTTCTTCTCCTTACGTTCCGTACTAATCTTTCTACCCTCTGAAGAATCAGGCTTTCTATGGCTCTTTCCTGTGCCAGCAGCTCCAGGTCACAGGAGTCTGCTGCAGCACTTCCTTCACTCCATCCCTCTCAGGGGATCTCTCACAGACTGACCCTTTCCTAATATCCTCCTGCTCTCTTGTGCAGTCTAAGCTCCACCCACCTCCCAGCACTCTTCGTGTTCCAAGCAGGGAGCAACAAAGGTTGCTCTGCTACACTACTGGTGTGCGTGTAGGATGTAAGTGTTGGAGTGTGATCAGGTGTCTCCACCTTACCTGGATAGTGGGGTACCACACCTCAGGAGGAGGTGCAGTACCTCTGTGGCGACTGAACCCTCAGGGGCGCCACATATACCTCTGTTTATGTGTGTATATTTTCATGATTGGTAATTTTCGTTATCCCTGTTCGTATTACCTCGATAGTCTGGTTGTTGTATTATGGTACACTACTACTCCCCTCTTTCCTGGGTGACGGAAGGGTACAGACTGAGAGAGCAGATTCAGGAGCTACGGCAAGGTACGTGGCCCCGGCGTTTTCAACATTAGAACTAATCCGGGGAACAGGGTGAGCTAGGGCACCCCTAGTGTTAGAGACAGGAAAGAAGCCCCTGGTCCTGCGACACCTGGCCACAAAGTTGTGACAGTAAATAGATAGATTCATAAAAGATAGATAAATAGGTAGATAGAAGCACAAAGTTTCCAAAGCAGCTCTAGCTAAAAAATATGTAATCTACAATATAGGTGGACTTTATTAACCCATGCGGCGTCGTTCAAGGCTTGAGAAAGGTTCACACCTTGAACTGATACATTGCCACATGGGCTAATAAAGTCCACCTAAATTGCACTTTATCTTAACCGTGTACTGCCTCCATTTAAGTATTAGATAGGCAGAGACATAGAAGAGAGTTAGGTTTGGTAATGCCTGTGAGGCCCTGCACCCGCCATCTACTTTAGCTTACCTGTGCTGCACCAAATTTTCTTAATTGGAAAGATAGATAGATACACACGTGGTCAAAATTGTTGGTACACCTTGTTTAATGACAGAAAAACCCACAATGGTCACAGAAATAACTTGATTCTGACAAAAGTAATAAATAATTCTATGAAAATGAACAAAAGAAAGTCATACATTGCTTGTCAACCATGCTTCCACAGAATAAAAAAAAAAAAAAAAAAAAGAACTAATGAAATAGGCCTGGATAGAATTGATGGTACCCTTAACTTAATATTTTTGCACAACCTTTTGAGGAAATCACTAGAATCAAACGATTCCTGTAAATGTCAATGACACTTTTGCACCTCTCGACAGGTATTTTGGCCCACTCCTCAAGAGCAAACTGCTCCAGTTGTCTCGTGTTTGAAGGTTGCCTTTTCCAGGCGGCATGTTTCAGCTCTTTCCAAAGATGCTCAATAGGATTTAGGTCAGTGCTCATAGAAGGCCACTTCAGAATAGTCCAATGTTTTCCTCTTAGCCATTCTTGGGTGTTGTTTTAGCTGTGTGTTTTGGGTCATTATCCTGTTGCAAGACCCATCACCTGTGACTGAGACCAAGCTTTCTGACACTGGGCAGCACATTTCTCTCTAGAATCCGTTCATAGTCTTGAGATTTCATTGTACCCTGCACAGATTCTAGACACCCTGTGCCAGATGTAGCAAAACAACCCCAGAACATAACAGAGCCTCCTCCATGTTTCACAGTAGGGACAGTGTTCTTTTCTTGGTATGCTTCATTTTTCTGTCTGTGAACATAGAGCTGATGGGCTTTGCCAAAAAGTTCCATTTTTGCCTCATCTGTCCATAGGACATTTTCCCAGAAGCTTTGTGGCTTGTCAACATGTAGTTTGCCAAATTCCAGTCTTGCTTTTTTATGATTTTTTTTCAACAATTGTGTCCTCCTTGGTCATCTCAAATGAAATCCACTTTGACTCATAGAATGACGGATGGTGTGATCTGACAGTGATGTTCCTTGAGCTTGAAGTTCACCTTTTAATCTGTTTAGAAGTTTTTCTGGACTCTTTTGTTACTATTCGCATTATCCATCTCTTTGATTTGTCATCAATTTTCCTCCTGCGGCCACGTCCAGGGAGGGTGGCTACAGTCCCATGGAGCTTAAATTTCTGAATAATATGTGCAACTGTAGTCACAGGAACATCAAGCTACTTGGAGAAGGTCTTGTAACTTTTACCTTTAACATGTGTGTCCATAATTTTCTTTCTAATCTCGTGAGACAACTCTTTCCTTTGCTTCCTCTGGTCCATGTTGAGTGTGATACACACCATGTCACCAAACCGCACAGTGATTATCTGTAGCCCTCTATACAGGCCCACTCACTGATTCCAAGATTGTAGACACCTGTAATGTTAATTAGTGGACACACCGTGATTTAACATGTCCCTTTTGTTACATTATTTTCAGGGGTACCATCATTTCTGTCCAGACCTATTTCATGAGTTTCATTTTTTTAAAAAAATTCTGTGGAAGCATGTTTGAAAAGCAATGTCTGACTTTCATTTGTTCATTTTCATAGATTTTTGATGTATTATTTCTTTTGTCAGTTTTAAGTTATTTCTGTCACTATTGTGGGTTTTTCTGTCATTAAAGGAGGGGTACCAACAATTTTGACCATGTGTGTAGATTGATAGATATGGGGTAGAAAGATTGATAGATACATAAAAGACAGATAGATATTAGATAAATAAATAAAGTGGGGAAACAGTATTTAGTCAGTCACCAATTGTGTCATGGCTCAGGATGGGATTAACTTCTATGTCCTGGGTTTGTTGGGGTTAACTCTGCATGGCCTCCCTTTGGTTTGGGGAGGGCTATTTTTACTCACTCTGGTGCTGGGCTCTTTGTCAGTGATACTTCCGTTGTCGGCTGAGCAGCTGACTTAGTGACTCTGGTGTTTACCGTTTGTTCCTCTGTGTGCTTGTTCTGTGTAAGATTCGGCTTTTCCAACGTTCTGTGTCTGCTTGGTGATTCTATACTTCTGTCATATCTTCGGTTCTGACCCTTGGATTAGTTCTCTGATTTCCCTCCTGTCTACGCCCCTGGTTACCGCGCTCCTGTCTGGTTTCTGACTTCGGCTTGTATTTGTACCATCCTTCTGTCTTATCCTTAGGCTCCTGCCTTACCCTCCGGTTACTGATCTGGGCTTGTCTGACCTCGCTCCTGACTCCGCTGACTTCAGCTTTCATTCTCTCTCCCGTATGAGAGATAGCTCCACCTCTGGCCACTCCCTCGGTAGTCACGTGAGAAAACAAATCCAGAAAATCACCTTGTCTGATTTGGCAAGATTTATTTTGCAAATTATGGTGGAAAATAAGTATTTGGTCACCTAAAAACATGCAAAATTTCTGACTCTCACAGACCTGTAACTTCTTTTTTAAGAGGCTCCTCCGCTTTCCACTCATTACCTGTAGTAATGGCACCTGTTTGAACTTGTTATCAGTATAAAAGACACCTGTCCACTACCTCAAACAGAACAGTCACACTCCAAACTCCGGTATGGTGAAGACCAAAGAGCTGTCGAAGGACACCAGAAACAAAATTGTAGCCCTGCACCAGGCTGGGAAGACTAAATCTGCAATAGGCAAGCAGCTTGGTGTTATAAAATCAACTGTGAGAGCAATAATAAGAAAATGGAAGACATACAAGTCCACTGATAATCTCCCTCGATCTGGGGCTCCACACAAGATCGAAACCCATGGGGTCAAAATGATCACAAGAACGGTGAGCAAAAATCCCAGAATCACACGGGGGACCTAGTGAATGACCTGCATAGAGCTGGGATCACCATAACAAGGGCTACCATCAGTAACACACGACGCTGTCAGGGACTCAGTTCCTGCAGTGTCAGACATGTCCCCCTGCTTAAGCCAGTACATGTCCAGGCCCATCTAAAGTTTGATAAAGTGCATTTGGATTATCCAGAAGAGTATTGGGAGAATGTCATATGGTCTGATGAAACCAAAGTAGAATGTTTGGTAGAAACAAAACTTGTCTGGAGGAGACAGAATTCTGAGTAGCATCCAAAGAACACCATACCTACTGTGAAGCATGGGGGTGGCAACCTCATGCTTTGAGGCTGTTTCTCTGAAAAGGGACCAGGATTACTGATCCGTGTACATGAAAGAATGAATGGGGACATGTATCGTGAGATTTTAAGTCCAAATTTCCTTCCATAAACAAGGGCATTGAAGATGAAACATGGATGGGTCTTTCAGCACGATAATGATCCCAAGCACACCGCCAGGGCAATGAAGGAGTGGCTTCGTACGAAGCATATGAAGGTCCTGGAGTGGCCTAGCCAGTCTCCAGATCTCAACCCCATAGAAAACCTTTGGAGGGATATGAAAATCCGTGTTGTCCAGCGACAGGCACAAATCATCACTGCTCTAGAGAAGATCTGCATGGAGGAATAGGCCAACATACTACCAACAGTACAGAAAACGATTGACCTTTGTCATTGCCAACAAAGGATATATAACAAAATATTGAGATGAACTTTTGTTAATGTCCAAATACTTATTTTCCACCATAATTTGCAAAATAAATCTTGCCAAATCAGACAAGGTGATTTTCTGGATTTATATTCACATTTTGACTCTCATAGTCACAGTGACTGAAAAAAATATATGAAAAAGCACAGCAGCACTCTGTGAATGCCAAGACATGTAGAGTCAATGAAATATCAACTTCCAACTGCATTGTCCCTCAGCAAGATGTACTTACAAAAAAGCGAAGGTTCTTAGCGCATAAATTGGCCAATTCATGTGTGCCCATCAACCATGGCAAGGTGACACTTCTCTGATGGGTCCTATCATAACCCTTCCCTATCCTACTGTACATGCCACGTTTGGGCTAAAATGCCTACAATAATGGACAAACATGTTTCTCCTCGGCTGCAAGCCTACAATTTGAATAGGCATGTAGAATTGGTTGAGAACACCTGCAGGTTTATGAGCTAAGAACCTTTGCTTTTTTTGTAAGTAGGATAGATACAGTGGGGAAAAAAAGTATTTAGTCAGTCAGCAATAGTGGAAGTTCCACCACTTAAAAAGATGAGAGGCGTCTGTAATTTACATCATAGGTAGACCCCAACTATGGGAGACAAACTGAGAAAAAAAAATCCAGAAAATCACATTGTCTGTTTTTTTTTCATTTTATTTGCATATTATGGTGGAAAATAAGTATTTGGTCAGAAACAAAATTTCATCTCAATACTTTGTGATATATCCTTTGTTGGCAATGACAGAGGTCAAACGTTTTCTGTAAGTCTTCACAAGGTTGCCACACACTGTTGTTGGTATGTTGGCCCATTCCTCCATGCAGATCTCCTCTAGAGCAGTGATGTTTTTGGCTTTTCGCTTGGCAACACGGACTTTCAACTCCCTCCAAAGGTTTTCTATAGGGTTGAGATCTGGAGACTGGCTAGGCCACTCCAGGACCTTGAAATGCTTCTTACGAAGCCACTCCTTCGTTGCCCTGGCGGTGTGTTTTGGATCATTGTCATGTTGAGAGACCCAGCCACGTTTCATCTTCAATGCCCTTGCTGATGGAAGGAGGTTTGCACTCAAAATCTCACGATACATGGCCCCATTCATTCTTTCATGTACCCGGATCAGTCGTCCTGGCCCCTTTGCAGAGAAACAGCCCCAAAGCATGATGTTTCCACCACCATGCTTTACAGTAGGTATGGTGTTTGATGGATGCAACTCAGTATTCTTTTTCCTCCAAACACGACAAGTTGTGTTTCTACCAAACAGTTCCAGTTTGGTTTCATCAGACCATAGGACATTCTCCCAAAACTCCTCTGGATCATCCAAATGCTCTCTAGCAAACTTCAGACGGGCCCGGACATGTACAGGCTTAAGCAGTGGGACACGTCTGGCACTGCAGGATCTGAGTCCATGGTGGCGTAGTGTGTTACTTATGGTAGGCCTTGTTACATTGGTCCCAGCTCTCTGCAGTTCATTCACTAGGTCCCCCCGCGTGGTTCTGGGATTTTTGCTCACCGTTCTTGTGATCATTCAGACCCCACGGGGTGGGATTTTGCGTGGAGCACCAGATCGAGGGAGATTATCAGTGGTCTTGTATGTCTTCCATTTTCTAATTATTGCTCCCACAGTTGATTTCTTCACTCCAAGCTGGTTGGCTATTGCAGATTCAGTCTTCCCAGCCTGGTGCAGGGCTACAATTTTGTTTCTGGTGTCCTTTGACAGCTCTTTGGTCTTCACCATAGTGGAGTTTGGAGTCAGACTGTTTGAGGGTGTGCACATGTGTCTTTTTATACTGATAACAAGTTTAAACAGGTGCCATTACTACAGGTAATGAGTGGAGGAAAGAGGAGACTCTTAAAGAAGAAGTTACAGGTCTGTGAGAGCCAGAAATCTTGATTGCTTGTTTCTGACCAAATACTTATTTTCCACCATAATATGCAAATAAAATGAAAAAAAAACAGACAATGTGATTTTCTGGATTTTTTTTTCTCAGTTTGTCTCCCATAGTTGAGGTCTACCTATGATGTAAATTACAGACGCCTCTCATCTTTTTAAGTGGTGGAACTTGCACTATTGCTGACTGACTAAATACTTTTTTTCCCCACTGTAGATGATTGATAGATAGATAGATAGATAGATAGATAAATGTACAGTCACACAAGTATAGATTACTGATGGAGACATACAGTACATGGCTAAGTGACAGAATGAGAGCACTATAGCAGCAGGTCTCACCCTGCCAGTCATGGTGCAGTACATAGGACACTTCTGATATGTGACCCTATGCCCACAATGAGACCCTCCCCTTTCTATGTGATTTAGACTCCTGCGGTGTGGCGGGTGGGTGTCTCTCAATATTCTATGATGAGGCGTGCAGTGGTACCCAGGGTAGTGATGATGATGCTGCATCTCCTTATTCAGACTTGGCATCTCCAGCTCCCTCTCTCCTCTGGAGTCTGCTACCAGGAGAGAGGAGGCTGTTCTTCTTATTGCTCTCCCCTAATCCTTCATCTTCCCTCCTCTCATCCATCTTTTCCTGAATCTGCTTGTCTCCCCTCCCCTCGCATACCTTCTTGTTTGTATGGAATGCTCATGGGGATGGGGGTTAACCCTGAAGAAGGATAAACAAGATTAATACAATAGAGACCCTCCCTCCCTCTGCCTATTCTCCCCCTCCCTTCCCTCCATACCCCCCTTTTCCTTCCTTTTCTCTTTCCTTTTGTTTCCTTTTTCTTGGCCTCTGCCCCCTCCTCCTCCTCCTCCTCTTTATAACAAGGTCCCTCTAATTACATCCTAAGGGTGCCTTGCTGTTAACCCTTTCCTCAGATCTCTGCCTCCTGTGAGATCTCTCGGCATATTCTATTTCTCTTGATCAATCAGTGGGGTTTTTTTCATGGCAGTAATATAAAGCTAGATGTCTGCTGAGTCTTATCTCTATCACACACTTGTCAGGTTTTTAATTGTGGAGAAAAGTCTTGCTTGCTTGATGTTTAGGTACCATGAGAGAGTTGTCAGCTCTGGTGGGAACCATTGTGTCCAGTGGAATATTTGTAGTGTTTTTTGTCAATAATATTATTATTATATTTTCACTATGTTCTATTTACAGACTGAAGGGACATCTTATATTTTTTATGTCTATTAATGCCTTTATTTTACATTCCTCTGCATTATTACCTTGGTTCTTCTTATATCATGGGTAACATTCATTTTTCTAATATATCTGTGGCCATTATGGCAAAGGTGTAACACAATATTCCAGTGCCCTTCCATCATGTGCTGGTGTCCTTTTATGTTGCAGAGGAGGACAGGCTGTGAAGAACTCCAAGCTCTGTAGTAATGACCCCTGCTGGAGCTGGGATTGGCCCCCTCTACTCATTCTATGACATTGGAACAGGGCTCATCCTCTCAACAACGTGGGGGAGGGGGCAACAAGACATCAGTTTTGACGACTTGGAATGAGGGTCTATGGAGACCTCAACCAGCAACATGAGCCAGAGAAGCACTTTTTAAAGCACAAAGCCCCTTTTCAGTCATATAAGTTCCCAATGCTTCTATAGCTATATAATATAGCTTTCTCCAGCAGTGCCATAGACAATGAATGGAGCGGGGGCTGAACATGTGCACCTCCACTCCACCGAACACAAGGTTTGCAGAGGCCAGTACCTGGGTTCCTTAGCTTCGTTCTCAGGTCGCTGGTGTTCTCACAATTCAGACCCGCAGTGATCAGTGAGTTATCCCCTGGCTGGTCAATTAGTGGATTACTTACTATCTTCATAATTTTCCTTTAAATGGAACCTGTCATGTCAAAAACACCATTAACCTGCAGATATGGGTTAAATCTGCAGGTTAATATGATTCTGCAATGAAAGCCTGACTACCATATGAAAATTAACTTTGTACTGATGCACTGAGCGGGCTGTCAGTAAGTGCTGGAGTGTGGTTACAGCTGACTTCCCCTATGCACTGAGCCGGCTGTCAGTAAGTGCTGGAGTGTGGTTACAGCTGACTTCCCCTATGCACTGAGCCGGCTGTCAGTAAGTGCTGGAGTGTAGTTACAGCTGATTCTTTGTATGCACTGAGCAGGTTGTCAGTCAGTTCTGGGGTGTGGTTACAGCTGACTCTCCCTATGCACTAAGCCGGCTTTCAGTTAGTGCTGGGGTGTGGTTACAGCTGACTCCCCCTATGCACTGACCGAGCTGTCAGTCAGTGCTGGGGTGTAGTTACAGCTGATTCTTTGTATGAACTGAGCGGGCTGTCGGTTCTGGGGTGTGGTTACAGCTGACTCCCCCAATGCACTGAGCTAGTTGTCAGTCAGTGCTGGGGTATAATTACAGCAATCTCTCCCTAAGCAATGAGCGGCCTGTCAGTCAGTGCTGGGGTGTGGTTACAGCAGAGTCTCCCTATGCAATGAGCGGCCTGTCAGTCAGTGCTGGGATGTGGTTACAGCTGACTCTCCCTATTACAGCTGACTCTCCCTATGCACTGAGTGGGCTGTCAGTCAGTGCTGCGGTGTGGTTATAGCTGACTCTCTGTATGCACTGAGTGGACTGTCAGTCATTTGCTGGGGTGTGGTTACAGCTGACTCTCCGTATGCATTGTGCAGCCTGACAGTCAGTGCTGGGGTGTGGTTACAGCTGACTCGCTCCCTATGCACTGACCGGACTGTCAGTAAGTGCTGGGGTGTGGTTACAGCTGACTCTCCCTATGCACTGAGCCAGTTTTCAGTCAGTGCTGGGGTGTGGTTACAGCTGACTCTCCCTATGCACTGACCGGACTGTCAGTCAGTGCTGGGGTATGGTTACAGCTGACTCTCCCTATGCACTGACTGGACTGTCAGTAAGTGCTGGGGTGTGATTACAGCTGACTCTTCCTATGAACTGACCGGGCTGTCACTCAGTGCTGGGGTGTGGTTACAGCTGACTCCCCCTATGCACTGACTGGGCTGTCAGTAAGTGCTGGGGTGTGATTACAGCTGACTCTTCCTATGAACTGACCGGGCTGTCACTCAGTGCTGGGGTGTGGTTACAGCTGACTCCCCCTATGCACTGACTGGGCTGTCAGTAAGTGCTGGGGTGTGATTACAGCTGACTCTTCCTATGAACTGACCGGGCTGTCACTCAGTGCTGGGGTGTGGTTACAGCTGACTCCCCCTATGCACTGACTGGGCTGTCAGTAAGTGCTGGGGTGTGATTACAGCTGACTCTTCCTATGAACTGAGCGGGCTGTCACTCAGTGCTGGGGTGTGGTTACAGCTGACTCCCCCTATGCACTGACTGGGCTGTCAGTAAGTGCTGGGGTGTGGTTACAGCTGACTCCCCCTATGCAATGACCGGGCTGTCAGTCAGTGCTGGGATGTAGTTACTGCTGAATCTGTGCATGAACTGAGCGGGCTGTCAGTCAGTTCAGGGATGTGGTTACAGCTGACTCCCCCTATGCACTGAGCGAGTTGTCAATCAGTGCTGGGGAGTGGTTACAGCAGACTCTCCCTATGCAATGAGCGGCTTGTCAGTCAGTGCTGGGGTGTGGTTACAGCTGACTCTCACTATGCACTGTGTGGGCTGTCAGTCAGTGCTGCGGTGTGGTTATAGATGACTCTCTGTATGCACTTAGTGGGCTGTCAGTCATTTGCTGGGGTGTGGTTACAGCTGGCTCTCCCTATGCACTGTGTTTAAGGAGGGGGGAGTGTAAGGAGGTTGCAGGTCCCCTCAGTTGCACTCGCTCCTTCTCTGTGTGGCCCCACATGCACCTTATATAAATGTGTTATGTATGTGCTGTATTTGTTATGCCTTGTATTGTATTGTGGATGTTCCCCTTTAAGGGTTGTGTATAGTTAGGGACAGTGAACAGTTAATTTGGGGGGGATGGGCCAGCAGCAGCAGAAACGCAGGAGGAAGATGCTGTCCCCAGTCAGTAGCCCAGACACGTTAGCCCATGGCAGATGTATAATACCGATGGGGCATTGCCAGACTCCCGAAGGGAGAGATCTGTTGCCCTGGACCCAAAGACTTAAAGATTAAAGGAACACCACATGGGCCCTAGGACTCTGGAAGGGCCCCCGCTGAAGGGGCTTTAAGCGCCCAGATCCCAGCAAGTGGACTACTGTGAATCTTCGGCTGCTGCAGCTGTTGTGGGAGCGGCTGTGGAGAGTGTCAGGGAGAGAGCAGGAAGCCAGTGTTGTACTCTTTTCTTTCTATTCCATCCCTGTTTACTAAAAAGTTATTCCCTGTTGGACAACAGTTGCCTTGTTGGACTCTAAAATGCCTGGACTACCATGGCCGGAGAGAGAAAAAGGTAAACTGTGGGAAAAGCTGTGTCGATCCCGTCTATTTATGTACAAGGGGCCAGGGGTGTTCGCTGACCTTTGGCTCAGTGGACTCTGTGTGTGGACTGTGTCTTTAAGTAACTTGGCCATAACTACCCCCCCCATGCCACCTCGTTACATAACCATTCCAGGAAAATCAGAACTCCAATGTGGCACTTCTTCCCCTCTGAACTATGCGGTGTGCTTCAAAAGTAGTTTTTGACCACATATGGGGTTTCTGTGTATTCAGGAGAAATTGCACAACAAAATGAAAATGGGGCTAAAAGAACATTTTTGTGGGAAAATTTGATTTTTTTTTTGTCACAGCTCAATGTTATAAACTTCTGTGAAGCACCTGTAGGATTCAAGGTGCTCTCCACACATCCAGATACATTCTTTGAGGGATCTAGATTCCAAAATGGAGTCACTTGTGGGGGGGTTCCACTGTTTAAGCACATCAAGGACTCTCCAAATGCGACATGCCATTCGTTCTGCTATTGTCATGCTGTGACAGTCTTCGGAAAGGAAGAGGGTGGCCTCAAACTGTTCCTGGAACTGGGACCCTAACTATCCCCATCCTGGGGGTACTTTTAAAGGTAGAAAAGCCCGAGTCTCTGACCTTACTATGCTCCTGTTAAAGTCCTAAGTTGTCCCCTCCCCCAGGAGGCCTGGGACAGAAATGCTAGTGTATATACAGTATGTGGCGCCCCTGAGGGTCCAGTCACCACAGAGGTACTGCACCTCATCCATAGGTGTGGTATCCCACTCTCAGGTAAGGAGGGAGCACTACCCAGAAATCTAACACTCACACCCACACACCAGTTCAGTCAGGGCATCTGGGTGTACCTTTAGGGAGGATGGCCTCATCCCAGGCTGGCTAGGAAAGAGTGTTGGGGAGTGGGTGGGGAAGATAGGAAAAAGGGGAGGAGCTTAGGTGAGAGTGAGTGAACAGTGACAGTTAGTCAGTTGGTGAGGGGATGGAGATGGAGGAGAAGGACTGCAGTAGGAAGAGCTAGAGAGAGAGTTGTGAGGGGAGCCTGAAGGAAGCTTCTGGGAGGACAGAAGGGGTCCTTGGGGCATGGGAAGTGCAGCAGCCACCCATGGGACCCGTATTCAGAAGTGGAGGGACCAGGTTGCAGTGGGGGAACCAGCCCCTAAGACTAGTGGAGGACTACAAGACTCAGCTAGCAAGCCAGAGGCTGGGATAACTGTACGTACCTCAGCCACAACCACATTCATACACCAAAAAGGCAGCCATATAGGAGCAAGGGGACTCAGAAGACGTCGCCAGACAAGGTCCGCGGCTGCTGGCTTGGGGACACTGTTTGTGAAGGTGCTGGGCAGAAGAAGTGGAACCAGTGCAGTGAGATGGCCAGGAGGGAAACACACAGAAAGGAGTCCTGAAAAGATGCATTCCAATCTATCTGGGAGTTTGCTGAACACGGCACTAAGCAGGTATCTGCACACAAGAGAACTGTGAGAAAAATATTGGAAACTGCACCCTGCTGTGTCATCTGTCATTCGCGCCTCAGCTGCCCTGCACCGCACTCACCACAACAGCCACCACCATTACTTATAACATCCTAAATGCCCTGGGACCCAGCTCTACCCGTGGAGAGCTTAATCATCTTTGTTGCCCAAACACCATACCAGAGGATCTGCATAGCAGCGTCGGCTACCCTTGCCGAATACCACGGGTGGCGTCACAACTAAATCCCCTACAAACTACCCCATCATCATCATCTTTTATTAATTTTACTGGACGCCCAGGGCCACGGACCAGGTCAGTGCTGCTGTGACATCCCCTTTAAGAACTGACCGGCCCAGTTACCAAGTAACCTAAGGCCTTCCATATACATGTAAGACAAATAGGGATAACAAAAAGCAAAAGTTTGAAAATTGTGAAATCTTCACAAAATTTTTGATATTTTCACAAATAAACGCAAATCATATCGACCACATTTTACCAGTATCATGAACTACAATATGTTACAAGAAAATAATCTCAGAATCAATGGGATCAGTTGAAGAGTTCCAGAGTTATTACTCCATAGATTGACACTGGTCAGAATTGTAAAATGTGGCTTGGTCATGAAGGTAAACACTGGCTTGAGGGGTGAAGGGTGTTAAAGTGACCTTCTACAAAATGGAGGATGTTAGTGGTACGTCAATACAGATAGAAGTGGCTGTAGCTTCAGGTAGGCCACTCAAAGCGAGAGGTCTGGGGCGGGCGACCTTACACTCCGCCTCTTCAGTAGCTATGCTACTGGTCCCTATATAATGTATTTGTTGTCCATATGGAAACAAATAAAAAAGAGTAAATTGCTTGTAAATTGTGAATGATTGCACATGAGTGATTTTTCCCAGGCTATTTCTATGCTAACAAAATACACAAGTTTTAGCATGTCAGATAAATTTGATAGATTTTGGCCATTTTTGGTCATTTGTAGGCATCTGTTAATAATAAGATGTTGCTGTTGATAATCTGTTTGGCAAGTGTAGCTTCCCCTAAGTTAGATACCGATGGCCATTTTACAGCTCGGCAAGTGGTTGTGCAGAACTGTGATACAGCACACACAGCTGTCTGTTTGGCCATACCACGCTGTGATTTGCATACAATTTCAAATACCATGGCCCAGATTCATCAAAGTGATTTTGCTGGTGTAAAACACTTTAACAGTTGCTACTTTTCACTCTCTTACATCAGTCCAGACCAGATCCACCAAAGTGAACGGAGCATGGACATTATGGAACATGGTAAAATCAACCTGACTAATTATTCAAAAGTTACACCACTTTAGTGGCATAATTTACACCAGAAATGTACTCCAGTGCCTGACTGGAGTGACACCCCTGGCGAGGCGCATGCCAGTGATAAGGGGCACCTATCCTTTAAAAGACGAGCGTGACTTAATGAATTAGGTATATCTTGCACCTGCGGTCCCCTCATTAATTCTAGGGTATGAAACGCCAGTCTTAATGAATCGGGTCCTATATGGTTAAAAGGGACATGGACATCTGACCATAACACCTCTATGAGCTTGCTGGATATCTCATTCCAAAGACATGAGCTTTATTTCTAAGTAGGCCTCCATTTCCAATTATAATTGTTTCTAATTTTCTGTGAATACTTTCCACAAAAGTTTGAAGTGTGTCAATGTGAATTTCAAACAAAGCAGGATTTGTGTGGTTGAGTGCATAAAAAAATGCATTTTTGAATATATGTCACCTCTAAAAATCATGCTGTCAAAAGCTGTATAACTGGATATGTGTGGCCAAAAATGTATGTGGTTTGCTAAGTATATAATAGGCAAACAAAAAAATGTTATCATTGCTATAAAAGCATGAAAAAAAAGTAATGTGAAACGTTAGCCCTAAAGTCACTATTCTTTTCAGTATGACTTGCACTATTTATTACCAGTGATGTTTGTGTAAAGCAGGTAAATGGATGCAGTAACCCAACGGCGCAGAACAAGGGTTAACAGGACTGAGGTTTAATTAACAATAATGAACTCCTGGCAGGGAGATAACAGGAAGGGGGAAGACAGGTTACACAGGATAAATGTGGTTCAACACAACAGTCTCTCTATAAACTTTAAACTCTTGTGACGCCCATGTCTTTTAGTTGCCTGTAGTCCAATAGTTGATGTAATGCCGGCGGGGACCGACAATGCGTCTTCAAGCTTTCCTGCCCAATACACAGTCGTGCTTCTGGCGGGAGCGGGCAGTCTTCGGTTTTGCCCACTGAGCTCCTAGTTCATTCAACGGCAGAGCCGAATTCTGAAGCTCCCCAGAAGTCTCTCCTCAGCGTGCGCTCCCCTGCGCACGTACCAACAACTGGATGCATGCACCACGATGTCTTTCTTGGCGCTCATCCCTTGGTACACCAGACGGTACCTAAACACTTGCTCCATGCTGCTTTACCCGGCGCCCGTCTCTCTGTGCGCCCAATGGTAACCAGGAGTCCTCACTAACCCCATCCTGGGTCTCTGCTCTGCACTTCAACTAGCTCCACAGAGCGCAGTCGGTCCCTGCTCTCTCTCCCCGTCAGCGGGAACTTTCTCCCTTTTCCCACGCTAAACCCTGCCATCTCCCCTCGCTAACCACGCCCCCTCCTTTCAGGTCATGGGTTTGTTCCATTTCCTCTTCTCTTCCCCCGTGCAACTGTAAGGGTACTGTCACACTTAGCGATGTACCAGCGATATGACGCGGTCAGGATCGCTGGTACATCGCTAAGTGGTCACTAGTGAGCTGCCACATAGGCAGATCTCACTAGCGACATCGCTGGGGACGGGGGTCGCTACTTACCTGTCACACCAGGCGATCCTGCGTCCTCCCGCCCAGCTCCACGCGTCGCTCGTCGTCACAGCAGGAAGCGCCGCAGGAAGCTGACGACGAGAAACAGTCCAGCCTGTTCTCGCGCGATCAGCGATAACCAGTGGGGGGCCGGTCGTAGGTAAGTATCAGACACAGCGATATCGCTAGCAATATCGCTATAACGTCACTAGTTATAGCGATATTGCTAGCGATATCTCTTAGTGTGACAGGCCCTTAAGGGAGGGCCAGGACTGTAGCCATGGCCACACACTTATTCATCTCTGTGCCCTAATCTCCTCTTACATGAAAATAATATCCATTAATCAGCATACCTCACACCTGTTCAAAGCAGTTAAAACTGGTTTGAATCACTGACTGGTAAACAACTTACAATTTTACTTAAAAAAATGCTTTGTCCCAATTAATTTGCACAGCACTATATGTCTCCAGGTCCAGCTCCTTCAGGATCTTCCCTCTGCTGCAGGAGACCCTTTCCAGGCAGATTTGCAAGGATTGAGGCATATATCAACTTTCAATTGAACAACTTTACTAACTTCAGGACACAGCACATCCAGTTGTGTTACAGCATTAACATCACGTTTCAAGCAGTATATATCTTCCACTTTCCCTGTACTTCTCTCACTGTCGCACAGTACGTACCCGGGTCGGACCGTGACACACAGCCCATCAGCATCCTCCCTGTCCAGACTCACTTTCACTGGTGGTTCCCTTAGCTGTCTCGCCCCGGCTGTGAGAGAATGCGCCCAGGCTGCGATCTGCCACATGGTTAGTAACCTGCCCGTTCTTTCTGCTGTGTACACATTTAGAGCACGGCCTCTACTTGCACTGACACTGCTCCAACTGCTGTCACTGCTGCAGCCTGCTTCCCACTGGCCCTGGATGGCTAGGCTTTAGCTTCAAAAGTTACGGCGCCACTGTGTTGTCCCCAGGGCATTAGTCCCCTGGACAGTGAGGGGTGTTGTGAGTTCATTCTCTGGTTCACCAGTTGTGAGTTCCCCTTCCAGACTCCCTCTGGTGGTGACAGGAGGTGGTGAGGCTGGTTTGATCGGTGGAGGTCTGCCACCTGAGAATGAGGATGACGATTGGTCCTCAGGATTCTCAGATTGGATTTAAGACAGCCGACGCCCTATTCAGTTGCTGGTGATTCCTTCTGGCTTGTCAGCTCTTGGTTTTCAGCTCTGTTCCAGTCATCTAAAGCTATGTTTTTCTGCTAATGTTCACACTTGATTTTGTTGGTCTGTTCAGTTTTTTGTGTGGTCAAACAGCCCCGGCTGGGGGCTGTGCTGAATTTCCACTCTTATTTATCAGTATTTTGCCAATTGGCTTTTTGTCCCTTACTAGTTCGGTCTCTTTTTGCTCTGTCTCAGAATATTTCAGAGTGCTGATATAGTGGGAGAAGTCTAGTGACTTCAGAGTTAATTTTGCTATCAGAAGTGTTGGACATGATTTTTGTAGGGTTTTTTGCAGGTTGCAGACAGTGTCTTTCCTTTCCTTTCCTGTCTAGTTAGTTTGGGCCCCATCATTTGCTCAGTTGCATTTTGGCGCTCTCGGCGCACCTTCAAAAGTGCGCAGCGCACGCCAAAATCCTACTAGCGCACGGCCAGCGCACGGTCTGCGCACCCTATGCTAAAGATAGGGTGCACAGATCGCATACAGCCATGTGCAATAGTAGGAGGCGATGACCGGATGGGGCGGGCATGGAGCGGGCAGGGGGCGGGGCTTAGCGGCGCCGTGCGCTGCATGTAAAATGCGCTAATATGAAACTAGCCTTACACATGTAAACAGTTATACACTAAGAACCATTAGGGGAGCAGAGCAAGGTGGTAATACCATTTCACCCCTTTACACAACACTGGACGCGGCCTCGGCAGATCCAGACACGGCGTCTCAGGGGTACCCACATCCTGGTCCTATTCTTTACACCTGTCCATAGAGATTGCATTGCTGGAACTGATCTTCTGCATCTGTTTGAAATGGTGGCAAAAACATATGAACTAAATAATTAGAAGGGGGTTCACATACTCTCATCATAAAGTGAAGTTTGTGACTTTTTCAACTTAAAGAATAATTGAAGTTGTGATTTATAATAATAATAATAATCTTTATTTATATAGTGCCAACATATTCCTCAGCCGTTTACAGTTTGCAAACAATGTCATCACTGTCCCCAATGGGGCTCACAATCTACATTCCCTATCAGTATATCATTAGAATGTGGGCGCAAACCAGAGAACCAGGCGGAAAACCACACAAACACAAGGAGAACATACAAACTCCTTGCAGGTGTTGTCCTTGGTGAGATTTGAACCCAGGACCCCAGCGCTACAATGCTAACCACTGAGCCACCGTGCTGCCCATTTATATAAAATTACATGTTGTCCAATTTTAAAGGTTTGGAACTGTAGGGCAACAAAATAACAAAATACAACAACAGATTTTTTTTTTTAATTAACCCCTTTACCCCCAAGGGTGGTTTGCACATTAATGAACGGGCCAATTTTTACAATTCTGACCACTGTCCCTTTATGAGTAAATAACTCTGGAATGCCTCAATGGATCCTAGTGATTCTGACATTGTTTTCTCATGACATTTGTACTTCATGTTAGTGGTAAAAAGTAAATCATATAACTTGCATTTATTTGTGAAAAAAATGGAAATTTGGTGAAAATTTTGAAAATTTTGCAATTTTCCAACTTTGAATTTTTATGCCCTTAAATCACAGAGATATGGCGCACAAAAAACTTAATAAGTAACATTTCCCACATGTTTACTTTACATCAGCACAATTTTGGAACCAAATTTTTTTTTTTGTTAGGAAGTTATAAGGGTTTAAAGTTGACCAGCGATTTCTCATTTTTACAACACCATTTTTTTTTAGGGACCACATCACATTTGAAGTCACTTTGAGGGGTCTATATGATAGAAAATGCCCAAAAGTGATACCATTCTAACAACTGCACCCCTGACGGTACTCAAAACCACAATCAAGAAGTTCATTAACCCTTCAGGTGCTTCAGAGGAATTTTTTGAATGTTTAAAAAAAAAAATGAACATTTAACTTAACTTTGTTTCGCAAAAAAATTAATTCAGGTCCAATTGTCTTTATTTTCCCAAGGGTAACAGGAGAAACTGGATTGCAAAAGTTGTTGTGCAATTTGTCCTGAGTGCACTGATACCTGATATGTGGGGGGGGGGGAACCACTGTTTCGGCGCATGGCAAAGCTCGAAAGGGAAGGAGCACCCTTTTACTTTTTCAATGCAAAATTGCCTGAAATTGAGATTGGATGTCATGTCGCATTTGGAGAGCCCCTGATGTGCCTGAACAGTGAAAACCCCCAAAAGTGACCCATTGTGGGATCTAGACCCCCCGAAGGAACTTATCTAGATGTGTGGTGAGCACTTTGAACCTCCAAGTGCTTCACAGAAGTTTATAACGCCTGGGCGTGAAAATAAAAAAGTCATTTTTTCCACAAACATGATCTTTTAGTTCCCAATTTTTTTTATTTTCTCAAGGGTAACAGTAGAAATTGGACCCCAAAAGTTGTTGTTCAATTTGTCATGAGTACGCTGATACCCCATATGTGGGAGAAAACTACTGTATGGGCACACGTCGAGGCTCAGAAGGGAATGCAGACTTTGATGGAATCGTCTGTGGGTGTCATGTCACGTTTGGAGAGCCCCTGTTGTACCTAAACTGTGGAAACCCAACAAGTGACCCTATTTTGGAAACTAGACCCCCCAAGGAACTTATCTAGATGTGTGGTGAGTACTTTGAACTCCCAAGTTCTTCACAGAAGTTTATAACGTAGAGCCATAAAAATAAAAAAAATCATATTTTTTTTCCACAAAAATGATATTTTTGCCCCCAAATTTTTATTTTCCCAAGGGTAACAGGAGACATTGGACCTCAAAAGTTATTGTGCAATTTGTCCTGAGTAGGCTGATACCCCCTATGTGGGGGTAAACCACTGTTTGGGCGCATGGCAGAGCTTGGAAGGGAAGGAGCACCGTTTGACTTTTTCAACGCAGAATTGGCTGGAATTGAAATCAGACGCCATGTTGCATTTGGAGAGTCCCTGATGTGCCTAAACAGTGGAAACCCCCCAATTCTAATTCAATCCCTAACCCCAACACACCCCTAACCCTAATGAGAAAATGGAAATAAATACATTTTTTAAATTTTATTATTTTTCCCTAACTAAAGGGGTGATAAAGGAGGGGTTGATTTGCTATATATGGCGGTTTTTCTGTTTGGCAGCTGTCAGACGCTAAAAGACGCTTTTTATTGTAAAAATAGTTTTTGCATCACCAAATTTTGAGAGCTATAATTTTTCTGTATTTTAACCCACAGAGTCATGTGAGGTCTTATTTTTTGCGTGACAAATTGACATTTTTATTGGTAACATTTTTGGGCATGTGACTTTTTTGATCGCTTTTTATTCTGATTTTTGGGACGAAGAATGAACAAAAACCAGCATTTCAAGAATTTCTTTTGGGGGGTGCGTTTACATCATTCCGCGTGTGATAAAATTGATAAAGCAGCTTTATTCTTCGGGTCAGTACGATTACAGCGATACCTCATTTATATCTTTTTTTATGTTTTGGCGCTTTTATACAATAAAAACAATTTTATATAAAAAATAATTATTTTTGCATCGCTTTATTCTGCAAGCTATAACTTTTTTATTTTTTCGCTGATGACGCTGTATGGCGGCTTGTTTTTTGTGGGATAAGATGATGTTTTCAGCGGTACCATGGTTATTTATATCCGTCTTTTTGATAGCATGTTATTGCACTTTTTGTTCGGTGGTATGGTGATAAAGCATTGCTTTTTTGCCTTGCTTTTTTTTTTGAAGGGGTTCACTAAAGGGGTTAACTAGTGGGACAGTTTTATAGGGTGGATCGATACGGTTGCAGCGATGCTAAATATACTGTATGTACTTTTATTTTTTTTTATTTACAAAAAAAATAATTTATTAGGTAATTTTTTATTTATTTAGGAATTTCTTAAAAATTATTTTTACAGGTTTTTTTTTTTTTTTTACTTTATTATATTGTCCCAAGCACTGAGAAAGTCACCTCCCTGCAGGACCCGGAAGGCCCTCGCGACCATCTTGGATCCGGAGACCAGCAGGGTGAAGGCCCTCGGAACAACGCGAGCACATCGCGTTGTTCCGAGAGTCTCAGGGAAGCACGCAGGGAGCCCCCTCCCTGCGCGATGCTTCCCTATGCCCCCGGAACACTGCAATCATGTTTGATCGCAGTGTGTCGTGGGTTAATGCGCCGGGTGTCAGCTGTGATAATCAGCTGACACCCAGCCGCGATCAGCTGCGCTCCACCCATGAGCGCAGCTGATCACGATGACGTACTATCCCGTCCATGGGCATTAAGGCCCAGGGCACATGGACGGGATAGTATGTCAAATGTCAGGAAGTGGTTAAACAGCTTTGGAGGGTTAGTGGTGGCCATTATACATTGTGGTGAGGTGTGGGGCCAGTAAACTGTATGTGAGTCTATTGTTCAGCATGGAGGGCTGTATGGGGGTCACAGCTGGGAGATCATACTGTGTTGGGGTCACCATGCTTTGCTGGGGGACTAAAGATGGAATACAGTAGGGTTATCATACTGTGCGTGTGGAGGGCACTGTGGATAAATTCACTTTGGGGGTATCGTACTGTGTTTTGGGCACACATACTTTATGGGTGCAATGAAAGGGGAATTTAGTGCTTCAGCAGGCATAAAATTACTTTGTAAGGACTGCAAAGTTGTGAGATATGCCCTTATTTAGTCCCCCGACTATTAATTATTTATTTTTTTGTTGGGGAGGCAAAATAAAAACTTGTATGTATGCCGCTGTGTATGTATTGTGACAGAGTCAGTGGTGAAATGATGGAGGGGAGATACGTGTCACTGCGCATGATGGCGTCAGTGATGTAAAACCAGAATCGTTGCCTCCAGCACACTATGTGTTGGGTCGGTTAATTAAAAGACATTCTTGGCTTGTTTTAGTGGACCTTCATAGAGCAGGAGGGAGGGGGTCCACACCCAGGCCTACACCTGAGTAGGATACTCTCCTCCTGTGAGAGGAACTATGCCATCGTGGAGAAAGAATGCTTGGCCATCAAGTGGGAAATCGACACCCTTAGGTTAATTTCACACTAGCGTTACCGGGCGCAGCGCACGGCCGCCGCTAAGCTTCGCCCCTGGCTGCGCCCCCTCCGGTCAGCTCCTCCTCTGATCGCATGACGCTGCATGCGATCAGCATACCCTATATTTAGCATTGGGTACGCTGGTTGTGCGCTTGTACACTTCTGCCGGCGCTTACACCCTTTTGGTGCTGCGCTGAGTGCACAAAAATGCACTGTGTTGCATTTTTGTGCGCACGGCGCAGCGCCAAAAAGGGTAAGCGACGGCAAAAGTGTAACAGCGCACGACCAGCGTACCCAACGCTAAATATAGGGTACGCTGATCGCATGCAGCGTCATGCGATCAGAGGAGGAGCTGACCGGAGGGGGCACGGCCGGGGCGGAGCTTAGCGGCACCCGGTAACGCTAGTCTGAAACTAGCTTTAGTAATAATAATAATAATCTTTATATAGCGCCAACATATTTCACAGCGCTTTACAGTTTAACAGTTTCAAAACACAAGTCATAAGTAACAACTTTAACAATACAATAAATAAAGCAAAATAGATCTTACCTGTTAGGCCGGGGTCACACGTGCGAGAAACTCGCACGATTCTTGTGCAAGTCTCTCGCATGAACACCCGGCACTGCCGCTGGCATTCGGACCGGAGCGTGCGGCAGCATGTATTTCTATGATGCCACGCGGTCCAAATGCCGGCGGCAGTGCCGGGTGTTCATGTGAGAGACTTGCACGAGAATCGTGCGAGTCTCTCACATGTGTGACCCCGGCCTTAGGCAGAAAGTTCAGACTAATATCTGATCATGCACCCCTGAGATGGATGAAGGAAAAGAAGGGGAAGAATGCCCGGGTAAGGCTGGTTTCACATTTGCGGTTGTCTCCGCAGCGTTTCTGCCGCATACATCCGCATGCGTCTTGTTTTCCTATCTTTAACATTGGGGACGCAGGTACATGCAATTGGATGCTTTTTGCCGCGTTTGACGACGCATGCGTCATTTCGTCATCTGCGGCTGGGCGTGGCAAACGCAACATGTTGCAATTTTGGAGGTGTCAATTTGCCGCCTAGAAACGTATGCGGTTGTTTGCGGAAGTAATGTGTCGAAACAATGCATTGCAGTCTATGCGAATGCATGCGTTTGCAAGCACACACGTTTGTTTGCGTTTGTGAACGCATATGTTTTTCCTAAATAAACCTGTCTAGACACTAATTAGCCACCCCCCCACAAACCGAGATAAAAAGAGGGAGTGTGCATTGGCAGTTCACAACTCTGCAGACTGGGAACAAGAAAAGAAGTATAAAAGCCAATGTCTGTATTTTCTTTTCTTTCTCTTTATATGTACTAATAATTTCTGTCCCTTTTTTTTTTTTTTCTTGCAGCATTCATCAGAATGTCTTCATCTTCTTCAGAGGAGCGCCCTGTCTCTGAACATGCTGGACAGGAAAGTGAAGTGAGTACTCACCTCTACAGAGGTATTCTCTGCCACATTTACACATGTGGCAAATTTTTTTTTTTCTTTTTCAGAACAGTTCTTCAACTGCAGCAGAGGCCAAGAAGGAGCAGCAAGGACAAGTTCGGGTGGCAAGGCGCCGTGTAAGTATACCTGACTGATTGTACTCTGTTTATTGTATCCTGACTGTACTATTCTTGCCTGTTCATTTCTTCAATTTGCTTATTTCTGTACCTTTTTGGTCTTGACTACTGTTCTTTTTTTCTTGACTTTACTTATTCTTGCCTGTTTTCGGTCTCTGTTGTTTTCTTTCTTTTCTGTTCTGTTGAACAGAAAGAAATGTCTTTCTTTCTTTTCTAGGTTCCAGAACGGGATGAAGACCTAATTGACAATGACATTCTCATATCCCTTGTCCATGATAGAGTCCCATTGTGGGACACCCAGGTTCCGCAGCACTCGGACAACGTGTGAATCCGGTGATTATGGAATGAGGTGGCCCAAGCGATGATGGATGGATGGGACAATGCCCCGGATCGGGTCCTCAAGGCATTTAGTAAGTATTGCAATGCTGTGTGATGCAGCAGTGACCTTGGCCAGGATCACACAACTGTGTGTGTGATGCGAGAAACTCCTGAGAATTTCTCTCATCACACACACTTGTATGATCCTGGCCAAAAGTGCATTGTCTAAACATTTTATTTTTACAGTGCTCAAAGTCAAAACACATTGGCGTTCGGTGAAGGATCACTTCAACAAGGACCTTCGTCAGGAGTCCGGGTTCCCAGTGGTTCTGCAGCAAGGATCAGAAAATATAAATACCACCGCATGCTGGAATTTTTGAAACCGGTCCTTGCCCAGAGAACGTAAGTATCTTTGTGGTCTATTGGATTGTGTTGTATTGTCTAATCTGTATTTTTCTATTCTACAGGAGTAGGCGCTTTTACTATTGTAAATGTTTGGTACTAATGTTTTTGTCTTCTTTTCACAGCACCTGGAGGAGCACCCTTGAGCCTGGTTCCGGAGCGGTCCTTCATCGAATAGCCACGGACCCATCCCAGCCATCCACCATCGAAGCAGCAAGTGGGCCAGCCACACAGACTGGAGAGCAGGAAGCTGGTCCATCAGGTGTTCCCCTGTCCCAGACCTCTGCCATTTCTTTTCCGGCGTATCCCCGCCAGCGGCAGAAGGCCTCGGACAGGACACTCATGCCCGAGTTTTTGCACTTGAGCTCGATCTTTCATGATGGACTCAAGGCAATGGGAGACAGACTGGATAATGGCTTCAACCTTATGATGACACTTATCCAGGATGTCAACAGAAGCCTTGACCAAGTGGAAGCTGACCTCCAGAGGCCAGCACCTCATTTTTTCAATCAAATTGCATAGGGCATGTTGGAACACCTTACTCCTGATCTCCAGCTGAATGTCATGCAGGTCTGCAATGCTGCTTACGTGCAGGCTATGCAGCAGACTCGGTATTTTCAGCAGTCAGTGGTGGCATTTCCACCTGTGCCAACACTGACACGCTTGACCTCAATGTCGAGCTCTGCTGCATACCACTGCACGGCCACCACCATTTCAAGCCCTGCTGGACACCACTACAGCACCACCACCATGCCGAGTGTTGTTGGACAGCCCACTGCCACAACCATGCCAAGTGCTGCTCCTGCATGGACATCCTCCACCACCACCAGCATGCAGCAACAGTACCCGGACCCTGGCAGGACATCCTCCACCACCAGCATGCAGCAGCACCCGGACCCTGCCAGGACCTTCACCACCACCACCAGCATGCATCAGCAGCACCCGGACCTTGACAGGCCAGCCTTCAGCACCAGATCCCAGCAGCACCCGGACCCTGGCAGGACCTTCACCAACACCACAAGCATGCAGCAGCAGCACCCGGACCCTGCAAGGCCATCCACCATCACCAGGCTGCAGAAAGACACCACACCGAGGCTCCCCAGAAACCAGCGCAGATCCCAACAAAAGAGGAAAAAAAACCAAGGACTCTCGCACTCCCTCCCCCCTCACCTCCCAATGTGTCTGTGATGTCAGGTTTGTCTCTCCCTTCCAGTGTGTCTCTCCCGTCCCATGCCTCCAGCACCATCCATGACCTCCCTGACCCCACTAGTTTGATCACCCCTTTTCCTGCAACCTCTGCGTCATCTTTACCTAGCCAGGCGTCCCAACTCAACACCACCCAGATACTTCACTCTACCCCAGCCGCCGCAGTTAATTTTTTTTTTTTGTAAATAAATTAAAAAATTTTGCGCCCAATACTGTTTGGTTCTTTATGTATTTCGCCGCCGGCAACACACACCATGCTGTACAGTATTTGACACCACATAGTTCCAGGAGTGACACAGCTTGAACACTGCAGCTTTGCTTCTTGTGTCTGTGGAGCTATGAGTTGTCAAAAACTAATATATATTCTATATTTTCTCCAGCATCTCTTCAGTCTGCTTAATCTATGTGACGCAGACTGAAGAGACTATGGAGGTAATACAAAGCATATCTATACTCACCAGGCCATTTTTCAGAAATAGTGACTTCAGAATGCAGGGTTTTGTGCATCCTGAATTCACTATTTCTGACAGCTGGCCAGGTGAGTATAGATATGCCTTGTACTACATCCAGCATCTCTTCAGTCTACGTAATCTATTTAACGCAGACTGAAGAGGCGATGGAGGTCATACAATGCATATCTATACTCACCTGGACAGGTGTCAGAAATAGTGAATTCATGACGCTGGGTTTTTGTGCATCATGAACTCACTATTTCTGACACATGGCCTGGTGAGTATAGATATGTCATGTATTATACCTCCATCGTCTCTTCAGTCTGCGTCCAATAGATACTGCAGAAGAAACCCAGGATGTAATGACGTCAGCTACCATACCACTCATATCATAAGTGGTTTTGAGATTAAATACATAGACTCGGTACAGGTATCAAAACACGTTATTTATTAACATACGTTAGGAACATTTTCAACATGACTGGTACATACCCAAACCCAACAGAACATTTTACACCATATCATCTTGCCATGCTACACATCCGATGTCAGAAAGAAAGTAGGCAGCAAATTGGTCCCTCATGTGGGCAACTTCAACTGTTGACCCAAGAGGGTGATGCTGGTAATCTGGCAATGGGTTTGCAACTGGTTCATCCAGTTCAATGTTGGGTCGCTCCTTAGCCATTATGTAATTTGACAACCTCATCGACCGTCTCCATTTTTAGATTAATGACTGTCCCAAGAATGCGCCATTTTGAGACAAGAATCCCAAAGGAACACTCAACTGTTCTTCGGGCCCTGGTCAGTCTGTAGTTAAAAATCCTTTTAGTGTGGTTCAAGTCCCGACTGGAATATGGCTTCAGTAGGTTTTCACATATCTGAAAGGCCTCATCCCCAACCATAACAAATGGCATCGATGGGCCTTGAGTGTTGGGGAGAGGTCGTGGCAGGGGGAAATTATTTTTTTTCCATACAAGCATCTGCCCATATCAGAATTTTTAAAAGTCTGGGAGTCATTGCCACAGCCAAAACCTCCAATGTCCATGGCGATAAAGCGACAGTCCGCATCTGCTATTGCCATGAGCACTACAGAAAAATATTTCTTGTACTTAAAGTACTCCGTTCCAGATCTGGCGGGTTTGGTAATCCGTATGTGCTTTCCATCCACTGCTCTCAAACAGTTGGGGAAAGTACACACTCGCCAGAATTAACCAGCCACGTTTCCGCGGTGGGTAAGGGGATGAATTCATCGCGGAGAACGTTCCACAGGTGTCAGCAACAATTTCAGAGAGGGTGGAAATTCTTAACCGGTACTGAAAATGGAGTGATGATGGTGTCTCTCCGGTAGCCAGGAATCTGCCAAACAGAGAGAGAAAAAAATTAAGAAGCTAAACAGATAAAGGAGAAAAAAATTTATACAAGGCAGAACAATAATAATTATGACAGGCGTTTGTTTAGAAGTATTACATACCTTAATGTGACCGAGAGACTTTCCTCTGCAGGAATCGCTCTACGGAGCTGGGTGTCCTGTCTCTGGATGACTCCTTGGATACAACCAAGCAAATCCCGGAGGGTCTCTTGAGACATCCTGGTATATTCTGGAAATTTCGCCGGGTTGGCATAGAGCTCGCTGTATAGGGTGTGATAGGCTCCACGGCTCTCCCGGACTTCAATAATGGGGTGTCTCCAATAACGCCGATGCCGTCTTCTCCGTCTTTCTCCATTTCTTTGTTGCTCACAAGCAAACGCATAGGCAAGAAACAGCTTTATACTTAAATCCAGGTTGAAATAAAAACTCTCCATGCGAAGATCCATCGTGACACAGGATACAGGAGCAAAAGCTGAAGATTTCAGCTGTCCAAGGGTCTATATAAAGATATCCCATAAGACACGCCCACTGTTGTCCCATTGGTGGTGTCTGTTTATCTAGATTTTTCCACCATGAGCACAAAAAACGCAAACGCATGCAAAACGCTGTATTTTTCTGACCAAATGCATAAGCTACTGCGTCTAAAAAATGCAGCGTTTGCATGTGGTTTTTCGTGCGTTTGAGGTTAACTAGGTGGTTTCTGGCGCTCCAGGACTTCACTTTCCATGTGGAGCACAGGCCAGGGGGGTTGCATGGGAATGCAGATGCCCTGTCCAGAGTCCCCTGTTTAGTGAGTGAAGGTGCCAAAACCCCTGGCTTTGGGCAAAGAGGGAATATGTGACAGTCAATGGCAAAGTGATGAAGGGGAGATACGTGTCACTGCGCATAATGGCGTCAGTGATGTAAAACCAGAATCGTTTCCTCCAGCACACTGTGTTGGGTCGGTTTATTGAAAGTTATATTATGGGCTAGTTTTAGTGGACCTCCATAGAACGGGAGGGAGGGGCTCCCCGTATCTCCCCCTGCAGTGTCCTTACAGGACCTGTGTGATGTCCGGATCATGTGATGGAGAGTCACATGGTCTGGCTTTAAATAGTTGAACTCCATGGTTAGTCTGGGATGGAAAGGAAGACACCAGGAGAGTGTGTGTGCACATAGTGTTTGTGTAAGGACATTGTTAACCCTGAGTGGGCTGACTCCGAAGTGCTACCGTTTTGTTTTGCTGTTTTGCCCATAGGGCCGTATTTATTTTTGTGCTTAAGACCTATGATTATGCTGTACTAATAAACTAAGTGCATCTTTAAAGGTGCAGTATTCCATTGACTACCTCCGTGTGCAGCCAAGTGAGCCGATCTACCATAGGTGGAAGTGCGGGCAGAGTTTCCAGCAAACGTGTGATGGCCACAAGAAAGCGGATGACGTCAGGCAAGATGGAGGACCTGCTCAAACATCTACTGCAAGTACATCAGCTGCAACATCAGCAGCAATTACAGCAGCAACAGATGGCGCAACA
The DNA here is from genome assembly GCF_039654945.1 of Dendrobates tinctorius. NCBI lineage: Eukaryota > Metazoa > Chordata > Amphibia > Anura > Dendrobatidae > Dendrobates > Dendrobates tinctorius. The sequence goes on along the minus strand of NW_027361679.1, from coordinate 127,003,656 downwards.
GGAGACAATTAAGCTGCTTATTCTGCAGATGCAACAGCAGCATCAGCAAAACCAGCAGCAGATTGACTTGCTTACAGAGGCGGTTCGTGTAAGGCCGACAGCCCCTCCCCCAGGTTCAGGTGACGACACGTACATCCGGAAGACTGTAACATGAGCCATGCATTTTTTGCATAATGACCCGGGTGATGATGTGGAGGCATTTTTGACTCTGTTTGAGCAGGTAGCAGAGAGTGAGAAGCTACCACCAAAGCAATTGGCGGAGGTGCTGGCGCCCTATTTGACTTGTGAGCCCCAGAAGGCTTACTATGATTTGGCATTACAGGATGCGCAGGAGTATGCCAAAACTGAAATTTTGGCATGCGCAAGAGTGACTATGTCAGAGTACAACGGGTCCACCAATGGGCGTATTATGGGGACAAAGTGCCTCAGTCACAAATGTTTTACCCACTGCTTCTGCTGCAAAAATGGCTACAGCTGGAATTCTCAACTCCAGCCCAGATGGTTGAGTGCGTTGTCATGGACAGATTTGTGCAGTTACTTCCTAGGCCGGTGCAGACCTGGGTTGCCGAGAGAGATCCCCAAAATGCAGATGAACTGGTGAGCCTAGTGGAACGGATCCAGGTGGCTGAGAGGTCCCCAAGAAAGCCAGGGTGTGGTACATCCTCATATTTGGGAACTCAGCAAGAATCCAAGCCCCAAAAGAGGAGTAGTAAAGCCACCACTGGGGGGAGTCCTAGATCCCAAGGGGTCACTGAGGGGTTGTCAAAGGCCATGGGTAAAGACTTGCTTTGCTGGAGATGTCGTGTTCCTTACATATAGTCACCCATTGTCCCTTGTCCTCTGAAGAGATGGACTGCAGTTTAGGGAGGCATTGCTCTTATGATGCCTACCCTGCCTGCAGTATGGACTATCAGCCCGGTAAGGGGCTGCAGGCATGTCCCGTGACAATAAATGGGGTGCTGATGACAGGATTCTTAGAATCAGGGAGTTTGGTGACAATGGTAAGGGCCACACTTCCCCATCAGTTGATCCCGTGGAAACACTTGGGTGTACGCTGTATCCACGGGGAGACCAAGGACTATCCTGTCGTCAGAACGTCGGTTAAAACAAGCTGAGGTACGGAGTACCATGAGGTCGGGGTAGTCGAAAGTTTGCCGCACCCCATGATAATCCTGAACTGGAGGTTTCTGGCGGTAATTTTGGGACTGCCCAAATGCAGGACTTGACTTTGAAAAATGCACGGGAAATATGACTGTGATAAATGGGGTTGCCCTAGAGCCGAGGTCCAACACCAGGTTCCCGTACTTTGCGGTCAATGGAGTGTTGCTATATCGGGTCACTAATCAGAGAGGGGAAGTATTAGAGCAGCTATTAGTCCCAGAACCCTATAAACATAGGGTACTAGATCTGGACCATGCTCATTTCCTTGGGGGCACCTGGGTGTAGATAAGACCCAAGAACGAGTCCTTCAGAGGTTTTACTGGCCTGGGTGTCACATTAACATTGTTACTTTCTGGCGCTCCTGCCCTAACTGTCAGCTAACTGCCCCTGTATTCCACTTCTGTAGTCCCCTAGTTCCGTTATCAATAATGAAAATCCCAATCAACTAGATTGCTATGGACCTGGTTGGGTCTTTAGTTAAGTCCGCCAGGGGTTATCAATACATCCTCGTGGTAATGGACTATGCTACGTGGTACCTGAAAGCGGTACCCCTAAGAAACTCCCCCGCCTGGACTATATCACGAGAGCTAGTCCATATTTTCTCCCGGATGGGCCTGCCGAAGAAGATCCTAACGGACCAGGAGACACCGTTTATGTCCAAGGTAATGAGGGAGTTGTGCAAGGCCCTCCAGATTACCGAACTTAGGACGTCGGTGTGTGTACCATCCGCAGACAGACAGCCTGATGGAGAGGTTCAAGACCTTGAAGTCCATGCTGAAGAAGGGCGTGGAGAACGATGGCTGAGATTGGGATTGCCTCATACCATACCTACTGTTCTCCATCAGGGAAGTCCCACAGGCCTCTACCGGGTTCTCACCATTCAAGTTGTTACATGGACGGCACCCGGGGACTTCTATATGTTGCGAAGGAGACTTGGAAAGCAGAAGTTGCGTCCCACCAGAGCGTTTTCAAGCATGTGGCCCAAATGCAAGACCGAATCACAAGGGTGATGGGGATTGTGAAGGAGAGTCTCCTTCATGACCAGGTGAAGGTCTACAACCGGGCCGTGAGGCTGAGACATTTTAGACTTGGGGACTGGGTGCTCGTGTTGATCCCCACTGTGGAAAGCAAATTCCTGGCCAAGTAGCAAAGGCCATACGACTGGATATGAGGTGGTTGAGTAGTTGAGTGATGTCAACTATAAGGTCCACCAACCAAGGAGAAGGAAGCCGTACCAAGTGTACCACGGTAGCCTGCTGAAACTGTGCCGATACAGGAATCCGGTAGGAATCACCGTGCCTAGGGGCCCATCCTGAAGCCAAGGTCAAGGATGTTACAGTGGCAGAGACACTGTTGCCAGTCCAGAAACAAAAGTACCATGAGCTGCTTCAGCAGAACAGAGACCTGTTTTCGGAGTTACCAGGATGTACGCAGGTGGTGAAGCACGAGATCCTGACTGAACCACATGTAAGGGTGAACCAAAGGCCATATTGGATTCCTGAAGTTCGCCGTGAGGTGATCTATCAGGAGGTGACGAGAATGTTGAGCCTGGGTGTCATCGAGGAGTCCAAGAGCGGCTGGTCCAGCCCTATTGTCCTGGTGCCAAAGCCAAGTGGAGAGTGGTGCTTCGGTAACAATTACAGAAAGCTCAATGAGGTGTCCCAGTTCGACACATATCCGATGCCCTGGGTCGATGAGCTTATTGAGAGGCTAGGGTCAGCCAAGTACATCACCACCCTGGACCTAACGAACAGGTACTGGCAAATTCTCCTGTCTCCAACTGCGAAGGAGAAGACGACCTTTTCTATACCTGATGGGTGCTTCCAATCTACCCGGATGCCATACGGACTACAAGGAGTCCCAGCCACCTTCCAGAGGGCTAGGGACTGGATTCTAGGCCCTCACAAGAAGTACGCCGCCGCTTACTTGTGTCATGGTTTGAACAGGGTTCTTGCCCTGCACTCACAGGGTTAAGTGTTCGTGGCCTCTTTCTGGATCTGGGAGGGGTATTTATACTCACTTTTACCTGGGTTCTCTGTCAGCTATACTGTTGTTCTGGTGTGTCTGAACCCTGGTGTGCATGTATTCTGCGTTGCTTGTTTGCTTCCCGTGTATGACTCGGTCTGTTCCCTCACTCTGTCCTCCGTCTTTCGTTTTGGTACTATTGTCTTTTCTGGTTCTGACCTCCTGGCTTGGCTATCGTTACTCCGTTACAGTTTGTCCCTATTGTACCGTCTATTGCCCGTTCTGGTTTTCTGATCTATTGCTACGTCCTGACTATCCATTCTGTCTAACCTTTTGGTACTGTATTGCTATCTCGTGCTTTGACCCTGGCTTCATCTGGTTTCTCTCTCCTTCTATGCCCCTTGGTAACATTGTCCTGTAGTTACCTTTCTAGGAGTTTCCCTGCAGCTCCTAGATCTGTGGAGCTTAGGCCACGCCCCCAGCAGCAGTCATGTGCTTCGGGTCCTGATACTCTGAAGCACACATCGTCACCGCTGCTGCCCTGCTCCACAGGTATCTTTGAGCATTGTCTTTGTACTCAGGACACCCGCACTGGCTCAGTGAGCAAGTGCAGTGCGGGGTTCCTGACATTATAGCTGACCATTTCAGTTTTTTTTTTTTCCTCTGAAGGAAAAAAAAAAGAAAAAAATGTGTATCCTCATTGATCCCATGCAAGCTTTGGCTGATCAGGTCAAGCACCTGACCCAAATGTTCCACAAACTTAATGTGGAACAGCGCACGATGGCCCATACCCAGCAACAGTTGGTGGAAACTGTGCAGGGGGCTGTCGCTGCAGGGGCTCCTAGTGCTGGGGATAGAGATGTGTCATTGGCATCCCCTGAATCACCGGTCAAATTGCCAGATCCTTTCTCAGGGGATAAAAGGGAGTTCAGGTCGTTCAGAGAAGGATGCAAGCTTTTTTTTTCTCTGAGGCCCGGCTCCTCCGGGGATGAGTTCCAGAGGGTCATTTCCCTACTTCGGGGGGCTCCACAGGCATGGGATTTCTCTCTCTCTTCCTCTGCTCCTGAACGTTTGTCTGTGAATTTGTTCTTTGAGGCTCTGGGGCACATTTATGATGAGCCTGATAGAGTGCGTCTGGCAGAGGATATGTTGATGAGTGTGACACAGGGGAGGCACTCTGCTGAATGGTTCTGCTCTGAGTTCAGACGCTGGGCAGCGGAGGTCTCCTGGGATGATGCAGCCCTCCGGGGTTTGTTCTGTAGAGGCCTGTCCGAATGTTTGAAAGATGCCCTAGCCCTTCATCCTCCACCGGATTCTTTGGAGGACGCTATGATTCAGGATGTCCGCATGGACCGTAGGCTGCGGGCAAGAGGAGTCATGCTGCAGGAGACCCCTTTATTTTCCAATCTGAGAGACTCTGCATCTAGTCCTGAGCCCATGGAGGTTGGTGCCACGTCATTGAAGGAAAAAGAGAGGAGACACCGTAGAAATAACCAATTGTGCTTTTACTGTGGATCCGCTGGACATTGGAGAAGGAACTGTCCTTCTTGCCCTTCTTCAGTGAAGCCGTCAGGAAAACGACTGAGGCTGGGTAACAATCGAGGAGGTTGCCCAGACTCCCAGGTACCCTTTTCCTCACTTACTAAAACTCTGCTTCCGGTGGAACTAGAACTTACAGGCGGTCCGGTTGTGACTACCGCCTTTGTTGACTGTGATTCTTCTATTAATCTGATCGATGCCAAAGTTGTGACTTTTCATAAGATAGGGACAGTCAGGTTAAAAGATCCTGTTAAAATCGTGGCAATTGATTCTTCTCCTATCACCCAGGAGGGAATTTGTTTCATGACTGATACCTTTTCGCTGAAAGTGGGTTCCACTCACGTGGAAAAATTAAGGTGTTTTGTTCTAAATAATCTGCCGGCTGGACTGGTACTGGGTATGCCTTGGCTTCAGTGTCACAATCCTACTCTTGACTGGGTCACGGGGGAGATCATTCAGTGGGGTTGTATGGCTAACAGTCTATGTTGTAACTTGACAACTCTTGTCACCCCAGTACAATCTGTGTCTGTGTCGTCTGTCGATCTGGAAGGTATTCCGGAGTACCTGAAAGATTTTGAAGACGTATTTTCTGAAAGTGAGGCTGAGGCGCTACCACCACATAGACCCTTTGATTGTGTCATTAATCTAGTCCCTGGAGCCAAGTTACCCAAGGCTCGCCTGTTCAATTTGTCCGGGCCCGAACGTCTAGCCATGAAGGAGTACATTACCGAGATTCTCTGCAAAGGGCATATTAGGCCTTCTATTTCACCTGTGGTGGCGGGCTTCTTTTTTGTTAAGAAAAAAGATGGTGGTTTGCAGCCGTGCCTCGACTTTTGGGAATTAAACAAAATTACTGTGAAAAATACATACCCTCTCCCCCTAATTCCTGATCTATGTAACCAACTCACCGGGGCCAAGTGGTTCTCTAAACTGGATTTACGTGGGGCACATAACCTTATAAGAGTCCGGGAAGGGAACGAATGGAAAGCAGCATTCCTGACAACTGAAGGGCTGTTCGAAAACTTGGTTATGTCCTTTGGTCTCACCAACGCTCCTGCTGTTTTTCAGAATTTTATTAATGCAATTTTCTCTGATTTAATTGGTCGTTTTGTGGTTATCTATTTGGATGACATTCTGGTGTACTCGGTGGACAGTCAATCTCACTTGCACCATTTGCGGATGGTTCTCCTGAGACTGAGGGAGAATCATTTGTATGCCAAGTTGGAAAAATGCTAATTTTTCATGCAAGAAGTATCCTTTCTGGGGTTGATTGTGTCAGGGGAGGGGTTCCGCATGGATCCTAAGAAGGTCCAGGCTGTTACGGATTGGGTGCAGCCTCATGACTTGAAAGGGTTGCAGCGATCTTTGGGCTTTGCCAACTTTTATAGGAAATTTATTAAGGGCTTCTCGCAGATGGTAAAGCCTCTAACGGACCTCAATAAAAAGGGAGCTGATGTAAAAAATTGGTCTGTAGCTGCAAAAAATTCTATCATGACATTAAAAAAGTGCTTTTCTTCAGCCCCTGTATTGTACAACCCGACCCGTCAAGACCTTTAGTCGTGGAGGTTGATGCCTCGGAAGTAGGGGTGGGGGCAGTTTTGTCTCAGGGCCCTCCTACCCTTACTAATCTGAGGCCTTGCGCCTTCTTCTCTAAAAAATTTTCCTCTGCCGAGAGAAATTACGATGTCGGCAATAGAGAGTTGTTGGCGGTAAAGTTGGCTTTTGAAGAATGGAGGCATTTCCTGGAGGGGGATGTTCATCCCATTACAGTCATCACTGATCACAAAAATTTGGCCTATATCGAGTCTGCCAAAAGATTGACCCCCAGACAGGCTCGGTGGGCGCTTTTTTTTTCTCGATTTCAGTTTACCATCACATTCCGCCCGGGATCTAAAAACATCAAGGCTGATGCCTTATCCCGAAGCTTTGATTCGGTGTCCCCTCCAGAACCTTCCTCCTCAATTCTTCAGCCAGGAGTAGTGGTGGCCGAAATCTCATCTGAGTTACAGAGAGGGATTTTGGAGGCCCAGGCTCAGGCTCTGGGTGGTAAACCCCCGGGTAAATTGTTTGTTTCCGTCTCGGACTTATGCAGGAATTTCATGATTCTATGTTTAGTGCTCACCCTGGGAGTGCAGCTACCCGGGGGGCAATTGCGAGGGGTTTCTGGTGGCCCTCTATGGTAACAGATATTAAAAAGTTTGTGACTGCACCAGAATAGGGAGAAGGCACCCTTCAAATATCAGGGATCTGGAGCAGTTTGCCAAATAAAAATGGTCTAAAATTCCAGCAGAGCATTGTAAGAACCTCATTGATGGTTACCAGAAGCGGTTGGTCGCAGTTATTTTGGCTAAAGGTTGTGCAACCAAGTATTAGGCTGAGGTTGCCAATACTTTTGTCTGGCCCATTTTTGTCTGTGTGAAATGATCAATGTTTTGCTTTTTGCTTCATTCTCTTTTGTGTTTTTTCATTTAAGACAAATTAAATGAAGATAATAATACCAAAGAATTTGTGTTTGCAATCATTTTCAGGAAGAAACTGAGTATTATCTGACAGAATTGCAGGGGTGTCAATACTTTTGGCCACAACTGTATATCCATACTTAAACTGACACAAAGTTTCACTGACTTATATACACATACTTTACACACACATTTAGGGTGCATATACACAGAAAGATAATCATGAAGCAGTGTTCTTAATAATGCTCATTTCACAAATATCTTTCAATGTAAACAGGCTGACAATCACCCGATGAAAAACGAAAATGTTTATTTCAAAATGATCTTTAGCGTAGCTTCTGGACTAAGACCACCGAGAACAATGGTAGACTATGCACACTAAACTTTTGCTTGATTCTACCTGTGTAAACAGGCTGTTAAAAATGACCGTCAATAGGTATTATTTTTTTTTTTCCATAAATGTGTTTATTAAACTTTTCAAAATAAGGTACAACAATCCAGAGAGATGATATACATATGAATACATCAGAATATACAGACAGGTAAGATACAACATTGTGAGGGACAAAACAAGCTTGTAATCCTAGATATCTCAAATCAGACACGTCATGTCCATTCACATTTTAGTAACCTTTGGACTAATAATTCTGAGATTGTGTAGGAAAAAGGCAGATATAGAGAGATAAAGTCAAGAAGAGGGAAAGAGAATAGAGAAAGTGGGTAAGAAATGGGGGAAGGGGAGGGAGAAATAAACCAACCTCGGTCCCAGCTACCCTACGAAAACTATGGAAACTCAGTTAACCAGCCCGGAAACTCCGAACTCTCCTTGAATGTCTCCCAGAGGAACCACATTTGTCCCCGCTCGGTCACAGATTCATCATCTTGAGCCATCAGCGACTCCATTCGCTCCACCGCAGACGAAACCCTTGTCGCTCTCCAGTACCGGGGAATAATTGTTCTGGCCGCTATTAAGCAGAACCTCATAATTCCTTTCTTTATGGTTGTTATAGACCCAGGAATCAATGAAAGGAGAGCTATTTGAGGGGATGGCTCACAGCGAACGCCCGTCATCAAGCACATGCTAAAAAGGAAGAAAAAACTGTTTATAAAGTGGAAAGAGGGAAGCATATCTAAAGAAGAATATAATGCTGTCTGCAGAACCTGCAGGGCACAAATCAGATTATCTAAAGCTGACAATGAATTGAGGCTTGCAAGAGATGTCAAAAGCAATAATAAAGGATTTTGGGGATATGTCAAAAGTAAAAGAAAAGTCAAAGATGCTATAGGATTTTTACAGGATGAAAATGATGAAATGGTAAGACAGGATGTTGAGAAGGCCGAACTTTTAAATTCCTATTTTGCATCTGTTTTCTCTCAGAAAGGAAATGTAACATCAACTGTTCTTCACTGTCCTATTAAGGGAATAGAAGAATCCAGGATATCTATAAATAGAAATATAGTGAGGAAACACTTAGCTAACCTAAATGAATTCAAGTCTCCAGGTCCAGATGAATTACACCCCAGAGTACTGAAGGAGATAGCAGAAGAAATTTTTGAACCCCTCTCCATAATCTTTGAAAATTCTTGGAGAACAGGAGAAGTCCCAGAAGACTGGAGAAGAGCAAATGTTGTTCCTATCTTCAAAAAGGGGAAGAAGGTGGACCCAGGCAACTATAGGCCGGTGAGTCTGACTTCTATACCAGGAAAGATCTTTGAGCAAATTATTAAACAACATGTATGTCAGTACCTGGATAAGAATGAAGTGATTAAACAGAGTCAGCATGGGTTTGTAACTAATAAGTCATGTCAGACTAACTTAATTTCCTTCTTTGACGGAATCACTGATTGGGTGGATCAAGGAAATGCTGTAGATATAGTATATCTTGACTTCAGCAAAGCATTTGACAAAGTATCTCATACAATCCTTATTGAAAAAATGACTAAGTATGGAATGGACAAGGCAACTGTTAGGTGGATTCATAACTGGCTTAGTGATCGGACCCAAAGAGTGGTCGTAAATGGCTGCACATCCAGCTGGAAGAATGTCTCAAGTGGGGTACCACAGGGCTCTGTCCTGGGCCCTGTATTGTTCAACATCTTTATCAACGACTTAGATGAAGGAATTGAGGGTAAACTGATTGAATTTGCTGATGACACAAAGCTAGGAGGGATAGCTAATACTAGAGGAGAGAGAGAGAGGATTCAAAAAGATATAAATAAACTGGAGAAGTGGGCAGCAACTAACAGAATGGTTTTTAATAGGCAAAAATGCAAAGTACTACATCTGGGCAATAAAAATGAAAGAAGCATATACAGAATGGGAGGAATAGGGCTAAGCAACAGCACATGTGAAAAAGACTTGGGTATACTAATAGATCACAGACTGAATATGAGTCAACAGTGTGATGCAGCAGCAAAAAAGGCAAATGCAATTCTAGGATGTATCAACAGAAGCATACAGTCTAGATCACGTGAAGTCATTATTTCCCTCTACTCCTCTTTGGTCAGACCTCATCTGGAATATTGTGTCCAGTTTTGGGCACCACATTTTAAAAAAGACATCAACAAACTGGAGCAAGTACAGAAAAGAGCGACCAGAATGGTGACCGGTCTGCAAACCCTGTCTTATGAGGAAAGGTTGCAGGATTTGGGATTGTTTAGTTTGCAAAAGAGAAGACTGAGAGGAGACTTAATAGCTGTCTACAAATATCTAAAGGGCTGTCACATTGTAGAAGGATCAACTTTATTCTCATTTGCACATGGAAAGACTAGAAGCAATGGGATGAAACTGAATGGGAGGAGACACAGATTAGATATTAGAAAAAACTTTTTGACAGTTAGAGTGATCAATGAGTGGAACAAGCTGCCACAAGAAGTGGTGAGTTCTCCTTCAATGGATGTCTTCAAACAGAGGCTGGACAGACATCTGACTGGGATGATTTAGCGAATCCTGCTTTGAGCAGGGGGTTGGACCAGATGGCCCAGGAGGTCCCTTCCAACTCTGCGATTCTATGATTCTATGAAAAACAGCTTCCCAAAATGGACGTAGAAGACTGCAAGACCACCATATATGAAGCATAGACCCCTCCTCATTGTCACATCTCCAGCATAAATTTGAAATTGCAGGATTTATTTTATGGAGGAGCACAGTACACCTATACCAACGCGTTAATATTTTATAATTTTTCTCTTGTGATCTGCAAGATATAGAGGTCTTGTGGGTAAGGATAAAGATCTTCAGATGGTCTGCCTCAGAGAGGGTGATCCGCAGATCTCTCTCCCAAGCTGTAATAAAGCTGGGGGTGTCAATAGATAACGTTTCCAGGATCAAACTGTAAAGCAAGGAGACTGTGTGGGTAGGACCCTCCGCGGCCAGCATCAAGGACTCAAATCAGGTCGATGTGTTAAAGGAAATACCCGAAAGGAAGTCCTTCAACTGAGCGAATTCAAGCCAAGATAGCGATTTGCTATGGCAGGTGTCCCGCAACCCCCCAATAGGTATTATTGATTGGTGGTCTTTTAGTGCCACCGATCTGTCCGTGTAAATGGACATTTATACTTCCTTACATCATAGGGACCAATCAGAGTAGCGACCATTCACTACACTGAGAGCCCAGGACTCCTATGCACCCACTGTCCTATACAAGAGGAATTCTGGTCTAGGGGAAGGATGTGTGAAGAAAGCTTGTAAAAAATAAGATCTGGTCTTGAGCGCTGCCCCTGCAACCCACCAATCTAGACACCTGACCTCCAGTGCCTAGTGGCAAAGATGAGCCTTCTGCGAGGCTGTATTTCTGTGACGACCTGTATAATGGTATGCTACTGCTCTTTTGCATCCTTTCTTGAGTAGATCAGAAATATTTTGTACTGAATTGCCGGTCTGCAGATTACAGATGTATATTTCCTAATTTGTGAATTTGCATAGTTGATCATGTAATACCATTGCTGCACAGCTACTTGTTCATCAGCAGAGTTAATCATCATCAGGCATAAGATGAATCCATCGTTGTATCCTGTTAAAATATGTATCTTTTCACTTCTCGTCAACAATCTTTAAGAAAATTAGCATATTTTTAGAACGCTTGTTAGCATATCCTATGAGGACTACTATTGTTTGGGAGTTTTTAAAATTACAAATCAACCAAATCAATCACATTAAAAGAAAAATAGGACCTGTTGGATTTCAACATACCCAATCCTTTGTTTCCACAGTAAAAAAAGTTGCTGCCACAGATATATGGCAGTGTTTAATTCGCTACTCGGTGTTGGAAATAGCTGCTTGACCAAGCATACATTTTTATGAGGGAGAATAACTGTTGCCCAGTCAAGCATTTGGTTGATAGCTATTAAAAGCATATAATCACCTTAATGGGGTTTTCCAATATTCTGATGGTCATCAGAAGTTTGCTAGATCTGCTAACAATCTTTTGTCTATGGTAACCTTACAGAAAAGAATAGCAGCAGTTGCTACCATACTAAGCTAGATTTAATATTAATCTGCTGACAATTATTTTAAGAATTTAGATGGTCATACATGTTAGATACCTGTTGGCCGAGTGTGCATGTATCTGCCATAAGGCAAGATAAGCACCTCACCTCAGGCAGTGGTGTGCGTGGATTTGGGTATCTCTGTGTGTATTCTGTATGTGTGTGTTTATGTATGTATGTATCTATGTATCTATGTATGTATGTATGTGTGTGTGTGTGTGTGTGTGTATATACATATATATCTATCTAATATATAAAGCTCAATGTGGGTTTGTATGTATGTGTGTGTGTGTGTGTCCGAGATTGGCATCCGCACCGTCGCAGCTACAGCCACAAAATTTGGCACAGTCACACGACTGGACCCCGAGAGCGTCATAGGCTATGCTGTGAGGCAAAATTTTAACCCCACGCGTTCCAATTCAAACAATTTTGCCCCTATCTACATAATAAGGAAACGTGTATGTATTGGCATCTGCACCGTCGCAGCTACAGCCATAAAATTTTGCACAGTCACACGTCTGGACCCTGAGAACATCATAGGCTATGTTGTGAGGCAAATTTTAACCCCGCGCGTTCCAATTCACCAAACAATCTTGCCCCTATCTACATAATGGGAAAAAAGTGAAAGGAAGTGTTGGAGGCAAATTGACAGCTGCCAGATGTGAATTAGGGGGACTTAAAGAATGAGAGCGATGGCGCCAAAGAGTATATGCCATACAGTTGCTAAGGCGGGGCCCTGACATGGGATACTCACCACACACGGGGATATGAACACACACACAAAATGCTCCACACACTACTACGTGCTTCAACACATATACCACCCTCAGCAAACATTTCACCACACATACACCAACCTCGCCACATAAAAGTCGAAACACAAAAGTCGCCACTCAAAACTCGCCACGCTGTCCCAGAGCTGTTTAAAAGATGAAAAATGAGCTGTGATTGGTTGCTATCAGCAACAGTTTTCTTTGTAGACAGTTGTGGTAACTGAGGCCTATTATTCTTATCATTTCTATGGTGTTATCGTCCTTCTGTAAAGCTGGAAATGACACAATTTATTACCGTGCCAACACAGACCACCCTCTGACACAGACTGCAGGGGGAACCCAGTATCACACAGGATAGTATTAGATACACGGCTCAGCAGTCAGTATCACACAGGATAGTATTAGATACACGGCTCAGCAGTCAGTATCACACAGGATAGGATTAGATACACAGCTCAGCAGTCAGTATCACACAGGATAGGATTAGATACACAGCTCAGCAGTCAGTATCACACAGGAGAGGATTAGATACACAGCTCAGCAGTCAATATCACACAGGAGAGGATTAGATACACGGCTCAGCAGTCAGTATCACACAGAATAGGATTAGACACACGGCTCAGCAGTCAGTATCACACAGGATAGGAATAGATACACGGCTCAGCAGTCAGTATCACGTAGGATAGGATTAGATACATGGCTCAGCAGTCAGTATCACACAGTATAGGATTAGATACACAGCTCAGCAGTCAGTATCACACAGGATAGGATTAGATACACAGCTCAGCAGTCAGTATCACACAGGATAGGATTAGATACACAGCTCAGCAGTCAGTATCACAGGATAGGATTAGATACACAGCTCAGCAGTCAGTATCACACAGGATAGGATAAGATACACAGCTCAGCAGTCAGTATCACAAAGGATAGGAATAGATACACGGCTCAGCAGTCAGTATCACACAGGAGAGGATTAGATACACGGCTCAGCAGTCAGTATCACACAGGAGAGGATTAGATACACGGCTCAGCAGTCAGTATCACACAGGATAGGATTAGATACACAGCTCAGCAGTCAGTATCACACAGGATAGGATTAGATACACAGCTCAGCAGTCAGTATCACACAGGAGAGGATTAGATACACAGCTCAGCAGTCAATATCACACAGGAGAGGATTAGATACACGGCTCAGCAGTCAGTATCACACAGAATAGGATTAGACACACGGCTCAGCAGTCAGTATCACACAGGATAGGAATAGATACACGGCTCAGCAGTCAGTATCACGTAGGATAGGATTAGATACATGGCTCAGCAGTCAGTATCACACAGTATAGGATTAGATACACAGCTCAGCAGTCAGTATCACACAGGATAGGATTAGATACACAGCTCAGCAGTCAGTATCACACAGGATAGGATTAGATACACAGCTCAGCAGTCAGTATCACAGGATAGGATTAGATACACAGCTCAGCAGTCAGTATCACAAAGGATAGGAATAGATACACGGCTCAGCAGTCAGTATCACACAGGAGAGGATTAGATACACGGCTCAGCAGTCAGTATCACACAGGATAGGATTAGATACACGGCTCAGCAGTCAGTATCACACAGGATAGGATTAGATACATGGCTCAGCACACAGTATCACACAGGATAGGATTAGACACATGGCTCAGCAGTCAGTACCACACAGGATAGGATGAGATACACAGCTCAGCAGTCAGTATCACAAAGGATAGGATTAGATACACAACTCAGCAGACAGTATCACACAGAATAGGATTAGATACTCGGCTCAGCAGACAGTATCACACAGGAGAGGATTAGATACACAGCTCAGCAGTCAGTAACACACATGATAGGATTAGGTACACAGCTCAGCACACAGTATCACACAGGAGAGGATTAGATACGCAACTCAGCAGACAGTATCACACAGGATAGGATTAGATACACGGCTCAGCAGTCAGTATCACACGGGATAGGATTAGATGTAAAGTTTTTATGTGCAATATAATCATTATAATTTGTTATAACTAACCACAGTTGGTTACTATGCCCAGGCAACGCCGGGCTCTTCAGCTAGTGTATATATATATATATATATATATATATATATATATATATATATATATATATACATACACACACACACTACCGTTCAAAGGTTTGGGGTCACCCAGACAATTTTGTGTTTTCCATGAAAACTCATATTTTATTAATCAAATGAGTTGCTAAATGAATTTAAAATCTAGTCCAGACATTGACAAGGTTCGAAAAAAAGATTTTTATTCGAAATAATAATTTTCTCTTTCAAACTTTGCTTTCGTCAAAGAATGCTCCCTTGCAGCAATTACAGCATTGCAGACCTTTGGCATTCTAGCAGTAAATTTGCTGAGGTAATCTGGAGAAATTTCACCCCATGCTTCCAGAAGCCCCTCCCGCAAGTTGGTTTGGCTTGATGGGCACTTTTTGCGTACCATACGGTCAAGCTGCTCCCACAACAGCTCAGTGGGGTTGAGATCTGGTGACTGCACTGGCCACTCCATTACAGATAGAATACCAGCTGCCTGCTTCTTCCCTAAATAATTCTTGCATAATTTGGAGGTGTGATTTGGGTCATTGTGCAGTTTTCAAGGGTATTCTAACCATCCATTAGCCTTCTTACACAGTTAGCAAACACAAAGTCCCATAAGAACACTGGAGTGATGGTTGTTTGAAATGTGCCTCTATACACCTATGAAGATATTGCATTACAAACCAGACGTTTGCCGCTAGAATAGTCATTTACCACATTAACAATGTATAGAGTGTATTTCTGAATCATTTAATGTTAGCTTCATTGGAAAAAACTGTGCTTTTCTTTCAAAAATAAGGAAATTTCTAAGTGACCCTAAACTTTTGAACGGTAGTGTTTATACAGATATATCTATATATCCATATATATACTGTATATACATATTCGATTTTTGTGAGTAGAAGATGAAATGATCTCTAAGAGGCCTAAAGTTAAAAAAGACACATTTCCTTAGTATTTAGGCAAAAAAATATATATCTTGTCATCTTTTACATTTTCAAAATTACAAAAAGGAAAATGGGCCAATGCCAAAGATTGGGCACCCTGCGTGGATACTTCCTCGTAGCACAGCTTATAAATGGTTTTGGTAGCCAGCCAAGTGTCTTTCAATTCTTGTTTCAGGGATTTCCTTCCATTTTTCCTTGGAAAGTTCTTCCATTTCTGTGAGATTCCTGGGTCATCTTGCATGCACTGCTATTTTGAGGTCTAGCCACAGATTTTCAATGATTTTTAGATCACAGGACTGTGAGGACCATTGTAAAATCTTCATTATTATCCATTTGTAGAAGCCATCCTATTTTCAATGTCAGGTTTGTTACAGATGTTGTTATGTTTGCATTAAGAATTTGTTGAAAGTTCATTGAATCCATTGTTCCCTCTACCAGTGAAATGGTCACCATGCCATTGGCTGCAACACAATCACAAAGAATGACAGATCTACTCCCATGCTTAATGGTTGGTGAGAAGTTCTTTAACTGAAATTCTGTGCCCTTTTTTCTCCACACATACCTTTCATCATTGTGGCCAAAGAGTTCTATTTTAACTTCATTGGTCCACAGAACTTGTTTCCAAAATGCATCAAGCTTGTTTAGTTTTTTTTGCATACTTCTAACTTTATGGTGAGGATGCATGAGAGGTTTTCTTCTGATGACTTTTCCATGAAGGCCAAATTTGTGCAGGTGTCTCTGAACAGTAGAACAAAGTATTATAACTCCAGAGTCTGTTAAATCTTTCAGAAGGTCTTTTGCAGTCAAGTTTTGTTTCTAAGTGGCTGGTGTTTCTCTAGCAATCTTGCGAGCTGCTCTCACTAAAATTTTGCTTGGTTTTCCAGACCTTATCTTGACCTCCACTGTTCTTGTTAACTGCAATTTCTTAATTACATTTTGAACTGAGGAAAGGGCAACTTGAAATCGCTTTGCTATCTTCTTTATGGCCTTCTCCTACTTTGTGGGCTTCCACCATTTTCATTTTCAGAGTACTAGGCAGCAGCTTAGAAGAACCCATGACTGCTGATTTTGGCACAAGGTTAGAGGCCTATCCTAATGATGATAGTGAACAATCCATATCCCTAACAGGCTAATGAAGGTCTGAAACCTTGGTCAAAAATGATCTGTGAACACAAATAACCAAGGGTGCCCAACTTTTCAATTGGCCCATTTTCCTTACTGAAATTTTTAAAATGAAAAAAAAACAAAAAGAAAACCTTTCTTTTTTGCCTAAAGCAAAAAGGAAATGTGTCATTTTTAACTTTAGGTCTTTTAGAGATCATTTCATCTTGAACTTAATTAACTGTTCACAATAACAGTAATTTTGACCAGACGTGCCTATTATATATACAGCTCTGGCAAAAATTAAGAGACCACTGCAAAATTTTATAAAAATCAGCTTCTCTACATGTCTGACAGCCATTCCATTCCAGTGTCAGTTGAATTCCAACCAGAGTACACCTCATTCTACTTAATGTGCTTCTGATTAGGTGATCACCTGAACCAAATCTTATTTAACGAAGGAAAATATAAAAATCCCTGCTGTGGTGTTCACAATCCTCTTGCAATAGGACAAGCTGGATGGCAAAACAAGTGCTAGTAATATCCCAAAAGTAATAGGAATGAAAAAAATAACTTTTAACCATGCCAAAGGAGTTCAAAAGGAAAGTCTTGGGTGAGGAAAAGAAGGGCTCAATTCTGGCTTTACTAGTAGAGGGATACAGTGAGCGTCATGTTGCCTCCATCCTTAAAATTTCTGAGATGGCAGTCCATTACAACAAGGTCAAGCAGCAGACATTGGGGACAGCAAAGCCACAGACCGGCAGAGGGCGAAAATGACTCTCCACTGACCGAGATGACCGCCATCTTATTCGAATGTTACTCAGTTGCAGAATGACATCAAGTGACCTACAACAGGAATGGCAAATGGCAGCTGGGGTGAAGTGCATGGCAAGAACAGTTCATAACAGGATCCTAGAGGCAGGGCTCAAATCATGTAAAGCTGGAAAAAGCCTTTCATCAATGAGAAGCAAAGGAGAGCCAGGCTGAAGTTTGCCAAAGACCATAAGGATTGGACCATAGAAGACTGGAGTAAGGTAATCTCTGACGAGTCTAATTTTCAGCTTTGCCTAACACCTGGTCGTCTTATGGTTAAATGGAGATCTGGAGAGGCGTACAAGCCACATTGTCTTGCACCCACTGTGAAATTTGGTGGAGGATCGTGATGATCTGGGGATGCTTCAGCAAGGCTGGAATTGGGCAGGTTAATCTTTGCAATTATGAATCAAGCCACATACAAGGTTATCCTGGAAAAACAGTTGATTCCTTCTGCTCAGGCAATGTTCCTCCACTCTGAGGTTTTTTCAGCAGGACAATGTGCCATGCCATAAAGCTAGATCAATCAATGTGTGAATGAAGGACCACCACATCAAATCCCTGTCATGGCCAGCCCAATCTCCAGACCTGAACCCCATTGAATAATCTCTGGAATGTAATCAAGAGGAAGATTGATAGTCACAAGTCATCAAACATAGAAGAACTGCTTTCATTTTTGTACCAGGAGTGGCTTAAGGTCACCCAAAAGCAGTGTGAAAGACTGGTGGAAAGCATGCCAAGACGCATGAAAGCTATGAGTAAAAATCATGGTAATTCCGCAAAATATTGATTTCTGAGATCTTCCTGAGTTAAAACATTAGTATTGTAGTTTCTAAATGATTATGAACTTGTTTTCTTAGCATTATTTGAGGTCTGCAAGCACTGCATTTTTTTGTTATTTTGACCATTTCTCATTTTCTGAAAATAAATAAAAAATTTTAGTGCTTGGAAATTCGAAGACGTGTTGTCAGTAGTTTATAGAATAAAAGAGCAATTTACATTTTACTCCAAAAATATATGTATAAACAGAAAAATCATCCAAAATGAATATTTTGCAGTGGTCTTTTAATTTTTGCTACATATATACTACATATATATATATACAGTATATGTATATATATATATGTATATATATATATATATATATGTATATACACACGCATACACACAGTGGGTGCGGAAATTATTCAGACCCGTTTACATTTTTCACTCTTTGTTTCATTGCAGCCACTTGGTAAATTCAAAAAAGTTAATTTTTTTTTTCTCATTAATGTACACTCTGCACGCCATGTTGGCTGGGAAAAAAAAACAGAAATGCATAAATGTTTGCAAATTTATTAAAAAAGGAAAACTTAAATATCACGTGGTCATAAGTATTCAGACCCTTTGCTCAGACACTCATATTTCATACTTTTACAAATGGATCCTAAACGCACTTCAAAATCCACAATAGACTACCTCAAAAGGCACAAGCTGAAGGTCTTTCAATGGCCCTCACAGTCCCCTGGTCTGAGCATCATTGAAAATATGTGGCTAGATAGCTTCTGAGCCCCCACCATGGTCAGTTTTCACTTGAGTCATGCAATTGTTTAGACCAGACCTGGGCAAACTGCGGCCCACGGGCCACATCTGGCCCTCTTGCAGTTCCAGTCTGGCCCACAGACAGAGACAACCGAGGGGCTGAAAACATTGGCCCACGGGCCGCACTGTGCACGTCTACCCGCTTGTTGTCTCCACCCACCCGATCGCTGTCTCCGCAGTCACTCTCCATCCACACTGACTGCATTGATGGAGAAGGGGCCTCGGAACCTTCCTCCACCAAACAGCGTGTGAAGCAGCTGACGCCATGACATCCTGTCATGGCGTCAGCTGTGTACTGCGGAGAGAGTCAGTGCACCGGTGCACTGCGGAGTCAGTGGGCCTCAGATGCTGGGCATGGGGACGCTGTGTGGGCCTCAGATGCTGAACATGGGGACGATGTTTGGGCTTCAGATGCTGAACATGGGCACACTGTATGGTCCTCAGATGCTGACATGGGGACGCTGTGTGGGCCTCAGATGCTGGACATGGGGACGATGTTTGGGCTTCAGATGCTGAACATGGGGACACTGTATGGTCCTCAGATGCTGACATGGGGACGCTGTGTGGGCCTCAGATGCTGGACATGGGGACTGTCAGGAAACTATGAATAATCCCTAAAGTTCTATGTGCACTTCCAGTGCTCGTGCTGCCCCACCCCCTCCCTCATTACATTTGTGCAGTGTAGCACTGAGCTCTCATGCTGCAGTCCTTTCCCCTAGATTGCCTGTGTGTAATTCTACCCCACTATTCCCCCCCTCCTTTCCTTACAGCAGCTAGCCAATATGGGTCGCCCTCCCAGGGCCGTGGGGTACTCGGTACCGGGCCGGTATCAGTGGGATGTGTCACAGCAGCGGTGACCCGGACCGTGGCCCTGGGCGCCCAAGTAATAGGAAGATGTGAATGGTGGAATATAGTTAGATGAATAGTTCGTGACGCCACCTGTGGTGCTCGGCAAGGGAGGTGTTAAGCCGACGCTGCAGACAGATCCTCCGGGACAGATGGTGTGGTGCAGCAATGATGTTATAGCCCTCCACAGGCAGGGCTGTTGCCCCAGGGCAGTGTAGATGTGGAGACACTTAGATGGTGTAATGTTTGGTGCAGGGGATGTAGCAGTGCCAGGCGGACGGACTCAAGAAGGAATGGAGGACACCAGGGCATGTAGTTCCAAAGCTTTACTCACAGACTGTAGTGCCCGCTTCTGTGCCATGTTCTCCGGGTCAGGGACTCAGTCAACCTCCAGGCAAGATGCAATGCTCCCTTCCAACACTCCGCCAACTTATGTGCCTTTTCTGATTGTCTCCTCTATAGCGCCTTTAAGTGTGAAGATCTCCTAGTACTGAGTTACACTGGAGTTCCTCCTGGCAGATGTTCCCAAGAACTCTACTTGCACGGCAGACAGCTGTAGCCTGCTTCGGGGACTCTCTACTCCTGAGTCCTGGCTCTCTATCCGTGTTCCTGTTGTGCCCCCAAGTCTTAGATGGGAGTAGTGCACTACTTCACCGGTGTCTGCTGCGGAACCATTAGTGTCCATACAACCTCGGAGACCGGGCCCCGGCCTTGCGCTTAGAACTTCTAGGCAGGGTTCTTCCTCTAACCCACATCCTCTGTGTTCCCTTTCACTCCTACGTTCCGTACTTGTCTTTCCCTTCTAGGGAAACTCAGGCTTTGGTTCAATGTCTTTCTCCTTCTTTCCTTTCCCGTGCCAGCTGGCTCAGATTACTGAGGCAGCTGCAGCACTCCTTCCTCCATCCCTCTTCCAGGGATCCCCACTCCTCTCCGAGTGGCTTCCTCTCTCAGGCTCCCCGTCTGACTGAACCTCAATCCTAAAACCTTCCCGCTTTTTTATATGTATTCTCAACTCCACCCACCTCCCAGCATGTTTAGTGTTTCAAGCAGGGAACCACCAAAGGTGCTCCGCTTCTCTCTAAGCAAGGAGCCGCAATGTGATTTTGCTGAACTACTCTATTGTGTGGGGTGCGAGTGTAGGAGCGTGGTCAGGAGCCTCCAACTTACCTGGATGGTGGGGCACCACACCTTAGGAGAAGGTGCAGTACCTCTGTGGCGACTGTGCCTCAGGGGCGCCACATACCCCCCCTGTTAAACACAGCACGTCCGCGGGCGGCAAGGTAAACAAAGTTGACAATACAGGAACATACAAATTTTTGTAATGCTGAATAAACATTTCTTATACTAAACTTCCCAATGTGAGAGGCACTCATTCTTGAATGTTGCAAACAATTCTTAATTAACTATCTAAAATCCTAAGCCAAAAGTGCAATTTTCTATACAATACTTAATTCAAAGTGCTATTGTCTGTTACTCACTACCACTTCAGTATCCTTCATCAACACATTTCTTTTCTCTTAACTCTGAGTGACAACCGTGGTGCCTGGTTCATCATCTACATTTTCAATTCTTTATTATTCTCTATCCAAATCTCTTATCTCTTTATTTAAACATTCTATATATAAAAGCCATTTACTTTCATAAGACACATCATTATCAAATACTTCACATTAAACTTTTCAATAATTCTTGTAAGTGCTGGACACTGCTCCCAGCTAGGATCTCTTGCAGTGTCCTTTGATTGGAGTCATGCTCCAAATGAGGTAGATGCTATCTTCGCAAAGTGTCTATGTAAAACCAAGAGAGGGCACCTAAAGAGGTGCAACTATTTACAACTGCAGTTCTGGACCATTCAGCGTTCATGATCTCCTTAGTTCAATGTAAAGGCTGCCAACAAAACAGGGCAACACTGGAAAAATAAACTAGGGCATGGTAACCAAAAATAGGAAAACTGGTAAAAAATAGGAAACAATGGCACAACTGTGCAAATACCCTCCTGGGTAACGAGAGTTATATTGCAGCTACTTAATGTTGGTGGGCCCCTCCAGGGGTTCTGGAAGCTGATGATTTAGAACTGCTACCAGATGTGATACTTTGGGTGTCTTCATCCTGTGGGGTGAAGCTTGCTAGTTCCAGTGCTCTGGTGCGTGGCCTAGCACCGAGGGATGCCGCAGCTTGTTGGCGCTGATAGGCGACTACATGGGGATTCGGCACCCAAGGGATCCCAAGGTCACGATCCCAAAGCGACCTAGACTCCTCCAATCCTTGAAGATGCCGAATCGTGCGCGCCTGTTCCAGCCGTACCCTTCTCGGTAGGGACCTCTTCCTCCTCCCCATTTCCGACAGTCTAGTGCCCCCAGCTGACTCTTCCAACTGCCCCATTTCGAGTTCCCGCAAGCCAGCCTCTGACAACGTGAATTCGGGGGGCAACCCATTAGGAGGGCCGGGGTGTATACCTGGTGCCTCCCGGCGGTGCGGTCTCTGCTCCGCTGCAGGCGTAGCGGCAGTGGGCGCTGCCCGGTGGGACACCAGGGACGGCGGTGGAGCTAACGGCGGCTCCGGGTCCGCGGGGGTCTCTGTAGGGACCTGCGCAGCCACGTCAGGTCCGGACGGGGGGTTTTCTTCCTCCGCTTCAGCTCCCTTTGCTGTGTACAACTCCTTCGGTAGTAGCGGCAGGGAGGGAACAAGGTACGCTGCCGGTGGCATGGCAGCGGTTTCAGGCTCCACAGGGTCTGCCTGGAAGAGGTCCGGTGCAGCAGCGGCGGGTACAGGTGTCGCGGGTACCGCCAGTGTAGGCCCCTCCGGGGTGCGCTACAGATACAATGTCCATAGCGCTTCCTGCCTCAGTTGCAGGCGGCGCATCAGCTGGGCAATTTCTTCCTCCAGCTGCTGGCGATTCATCTCAGATACTGGGTTGAGCCTTCAGCCATGGCGCCGGGTAGATCCACTTCCCCGCGCTCTGCAGGCCTCCTCCCGTCTCTCTCCAAGATGACGTTCTGGCGTTCTTCTCCCTCCTCCCTCGGCCCCTTTCCCGCCACTGGCTTCTGCCCCTCCTTCTTGGGGCGGCATCTTCTTCCAGCGCCTCCATACCAAGCCAGTATACGAACCCCTCGGGGGTGGGCCATGTTGCTGTCACATAGTAATTCAGGCAGGGGAGGCCCAAGACTGTTCGTGGTCTTTTCCTAGGACCTCCCATCTTGTCACGCCCTTCTTCTCCACGCCAACGGCCATTTTTAATGTTCATTTTACAGTCTATTAAATTGGGTGTTCTGCACATTCTCAAAAGTTTTAAGTCCAACAAATCTTAGGCACACAGAACCCGATGGCATCGGGTCTCGTCATCCTGTTTGTGATGCCAAGTTGGGTCGCTCTCCCAGGGCCGTGGGGTACTCGGTACCGGGCCGGTATCAGTGGGATGTGTCACAGCAGCGGTGACCCGGACCGTGGCCCTGGGTGCCCAAGTAATAGGAAGATGTGAATGGTGGAATGTAGTTAGATGAATAGTTCGTGACGCCACCTGTGGTGCTCGGCAAGGGAGGTGTTAAGCCGACGCTGCAGACAGATCCTCCGGAACAGATGGTGAGGTGCAGCAATGATGTTATAGCCCTCCACAGGCAGGGCAGTTGTGTCAGGGCAGTGTAGATGTGGAGACACTTAGATGGTGTATTGTTTGGCACAGGGGATGTAGCAGTGCCAGGCGGACGGACACAGGAAGGAATGGAGGACACCAAGGCATGTAGTTCCAAAGCTTTACTCACAGTCTGTAGTGCCCTCTTCTGTGCCGTGTCCTCCGGGTCAGGGACTCAGTCAACCTCCAGGCAAGATGGAATGCTCCCTTCCAACACTCTGCCAAATTATGTGCCTTTTCTGAACGTCTCCTCTCTAGCGCCTTTAAGTGTGAAGATCTCCTAGTACTGAGTTACACTGGAGTTCCTCCTGACAGATGTTCCCAAGAACTCTACTTGTACGGCAGATAGCTGTAGCCTGATTCGGGGACTCTCTACTCCTGAGTCCCGGCTCTCTATCCGTGTTGCTGTTGTGCCCCCAAGTCTTAGATGGGAGTAGTGCATTTACAGCCCACTACTCCACCGATGTCTGCTGCAGAACCATTAGTGTCCATACAACCTCGGGGACCGGGCCCTGGCCTTGCGCTTAGAACTTCTAGGCAGGGTTCTTCCTCTAACCCACGTCCTCTGTGTTCCCTTTCACTCCTACATTCCGTACTTGTCTTTCCCTTCTATGGAAGCTCAGGCTTTGGTTCAATGTCTTTCTCCTTCTTTCCTTACCCGTGCCAGCTGGCTCAGATCACTGAGGCAGCTGCAGCACTCCTTCCTCCATTCCTCTTCCAGGGATCCCCACTCCTCTCCGAGTGGCTTCCTCTCTCAGACTCCCCATCTGACTGAACCTCAATCCTAAAACCTTCCCGCTCTTTTATATGTATTCTCAACTCCACCCACCTCCCAGCACGTTTAGTGTTCCAAGCAGGGAACCACCAAAGGTGCTCCGCTTCTCTAAGCAAGGAGCCGCAATGTGGTTTTGCTGAACTACTATGTCATGTGGGGTGCGAGTGATGGAGCGTGGTCAGGAGCCTCCAACTTACCTGGATGGTGGGGCACCACACCTTAAGAGAAGGTGCAGTACCTCTGTAGCGACTGAGCCTCAGGGGCGCCACAAATACTCATGACTAGTTAAATCTGGCTTTGTTTAAGCATGTTTCTTTCTTTATTCAAACTCGAATTTAACAGCACAGAATAGTCATAGGGACAGGACAAACATATTTCCGGAATTGGCATAATTAAAGCTATTCATAGCAGCATTTTGGAGCTTGTGCGGACGCCTGAAACCGAGAAAAGGATTTCTGCCCACCTGCATCACCCAGGCACGTCATGTCTGGTCTTAAATGAAAGATAATATCGTAATAAGAAAAAAGATACCCCTGTCGTCTCTTTCCGAAGTTTCCCCACAGAGTTATGACAAATAGAAGTTTTTAAGAACTTTTTAAAAGGGGACACATATATCCAGCTCAGCCCCCCAGTGAGGTCAGTAAGGGAAAGGTGTAAATCTAGGATGCTCCATCAGGAAGTCATCTTTTTCCTGGGGAATCAGCTGCAGGAACCTTCATTCTGGGAAGATTCCCCTCCCCCATATTCACATGGCATGCCAATGACTGAGATGTGTAAGTTCTTATTTTAGTCCCTTTTATTTCTAACTGTCTGGATATACTGTATTTTGTCTCTTTTGTAACATATTTTGTATTTTTATAAACACTGCCTACATTTTCTGGAGTAAATCTATAAAATGTACTAATGTTGTTTTCCTTGCTCTAAGAACAAACCACCATGACCTCTGCCCTAAATTACACTACCCTGTAGGTGGGCTCCTGACTCGATATTGGTTTTAATGTCAAACGAGTAGCTGGTGGCAGCAAAGTGTTCTGGGGACTTTGGGAGACCCTGGCAGTGACAGAACGGAGGTTTATGTGTGTATTTCTAGCCTGAGACTAGGGATATAGATACCGCCCTCACTGCAGAGTGCCCAAAAGCCAGTATATGGCAAGGCAGCCTTTCTGGCGACTACTTACCCTAGGTGTAGTTCCCTGACTGACCTGAGGGTAAAGGGGGCGCCAGAGAGCTGCAAGTTCCAAACTGGGAACTGAAAGTGGGATAGACAGGTAAATCCCTGACAGGGATGCTGTGTGGGATTCAGATGCTGGACATGGGGACGCTGCGTGGGCTTCAGATGCTGGACATGGGGATGCTGCGTGGGCCTCAGATGCTGGACATGGAGACGCTGTGTGGGCCTCAGATGCTGGACATGGAGACGCTGTGTGGGCCTCAGATGCTGGACATGGGGACGCTGTGTGGGTCTCAGATGCTGGCCATTGGGAGGCTGTGTGGGCCTCAGATGCTGGCCATGGGGAGGCTGTGTGGGCCTCAGATGCTGGCCATGGGGTGGCTGTGTGGGCCTCAGATGCTGGCCATGGGGAGGCTGTGTGGGCCTCAGATGCTGGCTATGGGGAGGCTGTGTGGGCCTCAGATGCTGGCCATGGGAAAGCTGTGTAGGCCTGCAGCGCCCCCTAGGGTTGGGGTACTTGGTACCGGGCCGGTCAGTTCTTAAAGGGGATGTGTCATGGCAGCGGTGACCCGGTCCGTAGCCCTGGGCGTGTAATGAAAAAGATAAGGAGATGATAAAGTTTATGAAAGATATTTCATGATGCCACCTGTGGTACTCAGCAAGTAAAGGTGTTAGCCGACGCTGCAGATTCAGTCCACTGGAGTAGATGTTAATACAGCAGAGTTGGTTCAGCTCTCCACAGGCAGAGCTATTCCCCAGGGCAACTGTATGTGTAAGTGATGAGATGATGGTGGTTGTAGTGCAGGGTAAGTGATGCATCAATAAATGGGAGGACACAGCACAGTCCAGTCTTCACAAGTTTTACTCACAGTTCAGATGGTACAATCCCCAGCCAGGGTGCTGTGTCCTCAGGGTCAGTGGTCCAGACAGCTCTCAGGTAGCTTGGGGTGCACATTGCCAGGGCTCCTTTAGATGTTCCTTTCTTGGCCGTCTCACTACGCTGGCTACCGCCTCTCCTGCCCTGCGTCTTCATACAGTGTCCCAAGCCAGCAGACTCTGATCTCGCCGGGCGACCATGGTCAAACCCATGGATTCTATGTGTCTGCTTTTTCAACGAATATTTATGGATGTGGCTGCAGCACCTGCAAATATTGCAGCCTCCTGTTTCCTAGCTGAGTCCTTAGTTTCTCCACTAGTTTTGGGGCCGGTCCCCTTACTGCGACCTGGTCCCTCCACCTGGTGAGGGCAGGTTGATACAGGCCCCACGGATGGATTCTCGCCATCCGTGAACTTGAGACCTCTTCTTCCTCTCCACGACTGAAGCCTTTACTTCCCTTTTGCTTCTATTTCTGTAGTCTGGGAACAAGCTGCACTCAGCTTCAGCTCCCCTTCTAGACTGTCCCTCAGTCTAGTCTAATACTTCTCTGCTTAACACAATATTACTCCTCCCCCTCTAACTTCCTCAACCCACACTCTCTACCTAGTACCTCCCGGGCCCTAAGAGGTCTGGTGTTGAATGTAAGTGTGTGAGTCCTGGCATTGCCCCTTCCTTACTTGGGAGCTGAGTACCACACCTCTGAATGAAGTGCAGTACCCTGTGGCAACAGACCGCAGGGGCGGCATAATGCTGTGTAACGCAGTCCGTTAACGCTGCCATTAACCCCCATTATCGGGCACATCGCGACGCATGCAGTAAAGCAGCATGCACTTGCGATATGCTGTCATTCAGTGACGGAACCTTGGACGCGGGCTGCAGCGTCGAGGCTCCGTCACCGCTAGCGCAGATGAATCATCAGCGCTAGCGGGTATAGCATAAAACGCGATCGCATTATGCTATACCGTTAATGGAGCCCGTCAATGCTATGCGTTGAACGGGCTGGTTAACGCAATATGAACCTGGCCTTAGAGTAGGGAATGTCACAGTGTTCATGACGTCCAATTTTCTTTTAGAAAAAAAAATATCTTTTATAGGTAGAGAGGTTGTGTCATGCTATGGCATAAAAAAATATTGCTGAGTAATTTCTTATTTTTTTATGCCACAGAAAGCTAAGAAATTACCCAGGATATTTTTTTTTTAATGCTATAGAAAGCTATCGCTGGTTAATTTCTTAGTGCATTAGGGGAGAGTATGTTGCATTGTTAGTGACGTAAATTTTTAGCTAGTGCATTACGGTACAGTACGGCACAGTTAGTGAAGTCCATTTTTCTTTTGCAAAAAATAATTGTTTGCATTACATTTTTAGTGAATGCATTATGGGAGCGTACGTCACAGTGTTGGTGACGTCCGCTTTACTTTTGCAAAACAAAAAAAAGGAATAGTTAGTGCCGGGTAAATTTATAGGTAAGGCATTAGTGTAATAAACTTCACTGTAATTTTTTGTATACAAACCTTTTTTACGTGATTTTTTTAAAATTTTTTCTCTACTTTTTTCACTCTACATTTTATAATAAATAGTACCCTTTACACAAGCCCCACACAATGCACGTGTAAAATCACCACTTAAAGGCCGGGGTCACACTTGCGAATATGATACGAGAAACTCGCACGACTCTCGCATCAATACCCAGCGCTGCTAAGTGTGCGGCTGCATGTATTTCTATGCAGCTGCACACTCCGGTCCTGAGTGTCGGCTGCAGTGTCGGGTATTGATGCGAGTTTCTCGCATTGTACTCGCAAGTGTGACCCCGGCCAAACACACACATCCCCAGGGTTTTGAAAAAAAATGGCCCATTCGTCAAGACGCTATTCACCAGAGGATGCTTTAGCTTTCTTTGACTCCAACAAGGATTCAGCCAGTGAGGAAGATCCCAGATTCCTCTATTTCTCTTCCTGCTCCTCCTATTTCTCTAGTGAGGGAGGACCCCCAGCAAGGCACCCTTGGACCCAGGCAACCCCTAAAACAGCAATCAATCCCATATGGACTGCACCCCCTGATATTTATCAGCCTGTTATTCCACATTTCATCAACAGCTACGAAATCCATTTCGATGTTACAGGTCTCAATGAAATTGACTTTTTCAAATTATTTTTCAGCGAGTAAATAATATATTTTATGGAGGCCCAGACAAATTTGTATGCCCATCAATTTTTCACCCACAATCCCATGTCATCATGCGCCAGATGGATCCTTGTAAATGCAGCAAAGATGATGACATTTTGGCGAATTGTGTTGCATATGGTGTAGGGATTCGCTCTGGTAGGTAATGGCAGGGCTGCAGTAACGAGGCAACACACAGGCTTAAAGTCTAATTTCAGTGGTTTAATGTCACGTTGCAAACAGCAGATTAACAGAAAGTAAGGAAACGCATAAATCTACTCCAGCTTGGAGAACCACTGGTCCCAGACTCACCCCCTGATGTGTGGCGCAGAGGAATAGCCTCAGGATATCGGGTAGCATAATCTAGAACTACCAAGTTGTGTTGGTGTCCCCTTGCCGACTTATTGAGAGGCCCGACCAGATCCATTGCCACTCTCTCGAAGGGTACCTCTATAATCGGTAAAGGCACCAAGGAACTCCGAAAGTGAGGCTGGGGACAGGTTACCTGGCACACTGGACAGAAATTACAGTATCGTTTAACTTCTTCATGGACCCCTAGCCAGTAGAGCCACTGCAGAATTCGGTCTAGGGTTTTCTTTTGGCCCAAATGCCCCCCAAGTACATGTGCTAAGTCCATTACCAGCCTACGATATGCCTGAGGTACCAGTAACTGTTCTACCATTTCCCCACGTATTTTTCTCCACTCGGTACAACAAATCTTGGTTCAGCTCAAAGCGTGGCAACACTGTCCCAGGTTGTTGGGGTTCCCCATTAACAAACAGTACATGTTCTCTGGCCCGGGCCAAAGTTGGGTCTCGGAGTTGCGCCGTAGCAAAATTGTCACCTGCTACATTCAAGTCTGACAACTCGGGTCCCGGCGGCAAGTCTTCCACCTCTCCAGCTAATACTTCTATGGGAGAATTCTTCCCCTCCTCCACCGATGGGAAGGTTACCCCTACCGCCAGCACTTCTTCCTCCGGGCCACCAGGTTCAAGGCCTACTTCTGGAGAATGTAACCTGGTTGCCTCTGGTGCCGGCAGTTGCTCCGTGGGTGGGACAACAAATTGCCACATCACAGAAAATAAAGGAAGGTCTCTTCCAATTATAACTTCATAATGCAGATTAGTCACAACCCCAACTCATGGGAGTGCCTTCCCGCTGGCGTGTTTATCACCACTAGTGCAGTGGGATAGTCTTTTAAGTCCCCATGTATACACAACATCCCTATTTTCCGACCCGTATACTCGCTGGTTTATATCCAGCTGGCTCGTACCAGGGTTACAAGACTCCTGAGTCCAATAGGGCCACAGCCAGGGTGTCCTCCACTACAACCCGACACAAATGTTCCATATTGGAACCTTCTGGGGTGCCCATTGCACACATCGGTTCGGCATAGTGAGACTGGCGGTACCCAAAGTTTGTGTCCATGGGCTCAGCCAGGTGGGGGCAATCAGCTAATCATATGACCTGGTTCCTGGCACCGCCAGCAGATTATGGGGCTCCTTACTTCCCCAGATAAGTCCTGAGCGGCCTTCCTGGGCTCCGCTCGCCGAACCAGGGGCAGAGACTTAGGGAACCTTCCTGTTACCTTCCGGGGAGTCCCTCCTTGTAGCTCTTTGGTAGCCCCATACCTTTCTATGAGGTCTATCATCTGCATGGCATTAGTAGGGGATGCCTGTCCGACCCATGTCTGGAGGGAGGGGGCAAAGCCCTCCAAAACTTATCAGTCACTATGCGGTCCAGCATGGCCGTGGGGGACAACACCTCAGGCTGCAACCACTTTCATTACAGGTGTATCAGGTCGTAATACTGGGACCGAGCAGGCTTGGAGGGGGTAAACTCCCACTGGTGTACCTGTTGGGCCCAAACTAACACATTGACCCCAAGACGTGCCAGTATCTCACCCTTGACGACCGTGTAGTCTGCCCTTTGCTCCGTGGGTAGGTCCTGATACGCTTTCAAAGGTCCTGGGGCCAGAAACGGAGCGATGATTTCTGCCCACTGGTCCCGGGGTAGCTTCTCTCTCTTAGCGACTCCTTCGAACATCTCCAGGTACGCCTCCACATCGTCCGACTTCTCCATTTTGGGAACCGCTGTACGAACAGCTTTCCAGACATCATGGATTCTCCGGTTAGTTCCTTTTGTCTGTGCTGTCGTGATATGCTGTATACACAGCTGATTGGTCTCCTGCTGCTGCTGCATAGCCTGCTGCTGCATAGCCTGCTGCTGTCGCATGGCCTCCTGCTGCTGTTGCTGCATGGCTTCCTGCTGCTGCTGCATGGCCTGCTGCTGTGTAGCCTGCTGCTGCATAGCCTGCTGCTGCTGTCGCATGGCCTCTATGAGCGTTTTTACCGTGGCCTCCATTTCTGGAAAGTTCCCCGCCTGGGTCTGTGCCACTCGTTTCACCCAGGACATAGGCTGGGGTACAAGTCAAAAATAATAAAAATAGCCTGGCCTCACTGCGTTTGCCCGCATTCAGTCCACCAATTGTAGGGATTCTCTCTGGTAGGTAATGGCAGGGCTGCAGTATCGAGGCAATACACAGGCTTAAAGTCCAATTTCAGTGGTTTAATGTCACGTTGCAAACAGCAGGTTAACAGAAAGTAAGGAAAAACATAAATAAAATAATCTTTAAATATACTCCAGCTTGGAGAACCACTGGTCCCAGACTCACCCCTTGCACGGGACGGGCTTAACTAAGCAGCTGCCAGGTCGGCGGCATCCACCAGATGCCATTCCCAGGGTTGTTGAGAGTCTTGCTGCCTTTGTCCTGCAGCACGGGGATCCTGTATACAAGTTCAGGCTAAGTCCAGCCAAGTTCCTGTAACTTCCAGACACACTCTCCATGTGCCAAACACCAACCTCCATTACATAGCCCATAACCCCTCCTACAAGTGAGGTAAACATCACATGGGCTCATCACGTGACCATGACATCATCGCAGGTCCTGTCTTTAGGGAAAAATCCGGCCAAACATTAACCTGATGGGAGAAATGTATCTCCCATCCAGTAAAATACCCTTTACTGTACCACAGTGGTCATAGTCAGAAAACCAGAGATTTGTCAATACTAGAGTACTGATATTCTCTACAGCACACCGGTAATCCGTATGGCCATGACAAGGACACAACTTGAAACAATCCTGAAATTTTTGCATTATAGTGATAATGTGCAATATCCTCCCTGAGACAATCCTAACTTTGATCGTCTATACAAAATTTGGCCAGTAGTTGACCAGAAAATTTGCTGAGGCGTACACACCCCAGAGGGACATCGCTATAGATGAATCTCTGGTTCATTTCAAAGGGAGGCTAAGGGCCCCGTCACACATAGCGATCTCGCTAGCGAGATCGCTGCTGAGTCACAAGTTTTGTGACACAACAGCGATCTCACCAGCGAGATTGCTGTGTGTGACAGCGATCACCGACCGGCCCCCCTGCCAGTATCGCTGATCTCTCTTGGAAAGCCCTAGACATTTCGCTGCGTGTGACAGGCGGGAGACCAGCGATCAGCTGGTAACTAAGGTACACATCGGGTTTCTAAGTGACGCACGTCCCTTAGATACCCGATGTGTACGTTAGTTATCAGCTCCCTGCATCAGCGCGCTGGTAACTAATGTACACAGCGACGCCACGCGCTCGGTGTCGCTGGTGCTGATCGCTGGTGAAGCTGTCTGTTTGACAGCTCACCAGCAAACATGTAGCAACTCACCAGTGATCCTGACATGTTGATATCGTTGTTGGGATTGCTGGTGAGTCGCTATCTGTGATGGGGCCTTAAGATTGCGACAATACCTGCCCAGTAAGAGGGCCAGATACAAAATTAAACTGTACAAACTGTGTAAAAGTACCTCAGGGTACACTCACAGATTTAGGGCCTACGAAGAGAAGGACACCCAGATTGACCCCCTGAATACACCCCTGTCCTAGGGTGAGTTGGAAAATTGTGTGGGAATTGCTGCACCTCCTGCTGGATAAGGGTTATCACCTCTACTTTGATAACTTTTACACCAGCATCCCACTCTTCAAGACCCTCTCTGTCAGAGGAACAGTTGCATGGGGCACCGTGCGAAAAAACCAGAGTGGCCTCCCTAAGTTGCCAATTGGACAACTGCTCAGAAAGGGTGAAAGCAGAGCCCAATGTAGTGACAACATGCTGATAGTCAAGTATAAGGACAAGGGGGATGTGGGACACCCTCCCAGGGCTGTGGGGTTACTCGGTACGGGGCCCGATGAGCTTCAATGGGAGATGTCACGGCAGCTGGGACCCGGCCCGTGGCCCTGGGCGCCCATTGTAAAAGGGGAATGTTCAGTGTGCTTATGATGATTAGAGTTTATGAATGAATGAGTCATGACGCCACCTGTGGTGTTCGGCAATGAAGATGTTAAGCCGATGCTGCAGACAGATCCTCTGGGACAGATGGTGTGGTGCAGCAATGATGTTATAGCCCTTCACAGGCAGGGCTGTAGTCCCAGGGCAGAGTAGGTGAAGTGACACGTAGATGGTGTAGTGTCAGACGCAGGGGGGATGTAGCAGTGCCAAGCAGGTTGAAGCAGGAATAAGTGGAGGACACCAGGGCATGTTGTTCCAAAGCTTTACTCACAGTCTGTTGTGGCACAAGAGCCCGCATCCGTGCCGTGTCCTCCAGGTCAGGAGATCAGCCAACTTCCAGGCAAGATGAAGTACTCCTTTCCAACACTTCGCCAACATGTGCCTTTTCTGAACGTCTCCCTCTTAGCGCCTATACTGAAGTACTCACAGTACTGAGTTACACTGGAGTTCCTCTTGTCAGATGTTCCTATGAACTCTACTTGTACGGCAGACAGCAGTAGCCTGCTTCGGGGACTCCTTACTACCTAGTCCCGGCTCACTCACGATGCTGTTGTGCCCCAAAGTCTGGTGTGGGAATAAAGTGGTGACAACTTCTATTCCTCCGGTGTCTGCTGCAGGACCATTAGTATCCATACAACCTCGGGGACCGGACCCCGGCCTTGCGCTTAGAACTTGGGAAGGGTTCTCCTCTAACCCTAATCCTTAGTTCTCTTCTTCTCCTCATGTTCTGTACTAATCCTTTCCTTCTTATGGAGAGTCAGGCTTTCTATCAATGTTCCTTTCCTGTACCAGCGGACCCAGGTCACTGAGGTCGGCTGCAGCACTACCTTCATCCATCCCACTCAGGGGATCTCCTCACAGACTGACCTCGTCAGACTCCTGTGACAAACTGGCTAATCCTACACTCTTCCCGCTCTTTTGTGCAAAATTAAACTCCACCCGCCTCCCAGCACACTTCGTGTTCCAAGCAGGGAGCCACCAAAGGGTGCTTTGCTACACTACTATTTTGTGTGGGATGCAGGTGTTGGGGTGTGGTCTGGTGTCTCCACCTTACCTGGATGGTGGGGTACCACACCTCAGAAGGAGGTGCAGTACCTCTGTGGCGACTGAACCCTCAGGGGCGCCACAGATGTCCTTATCTTGACCAACATACTCTGTGACAACAGCTCCCATGTCACTGTCCGAGGTATAACACAAGTCCCAAAGCCAGATTGTATCTTGAATTATAATAAGTGCATGGGAGGTGTAGATCTCTGAGATCATGTCTGGTACAAAACTTGGTATTGTACAGATGGCACTGTACAACGCTTTGGTGCTGTTCCGATTTGCAGGCAATACGGGGATCTTCCTTCAGTTTCAGGAGGTAGTCATCAAGGCCATAATGTTTGCCACTTAAAAAGGTGAGGTTCCCAGTACTTCTGAAACTGACAGTGCCCGTATTGTCCCAGGTCAACATTTTCCAGGAGAGTCTCCCCAAACTGCGAAAAAGGGAAGATCACAAAAAAGGTGCAGAGTATGCTCTAACAAGGGAATACGAAAGGACATAATATTCAGTACCACTGTGAAACCTGTCCTGAGAAACATGGCCTTTGCAATAAGGATTGCGTCAAAGAGTACAACACGTCCACAAATTATTAAAATTTGTTTTTACCTTGTTGACATAAGACACTTTTATAATATGATATATTCTGCACAACTTACACTTAACATCACATTATAAATTCATACACCATTTAAACTAAAATCATTACTGTACTACTATGCCTCTATATAAATTCCTTGGGGGGGTGTAGTTTTCAAAATAGGGTCACCTGTGGGAAATTTCCACATCAGGGGCTCTCCAAATGTGACATAGTGCTCGCAGAACATTCCATTATTATTATTATTATTATTATTATTATTATTATTATTATTATTATTATTATTATTAATTTATATAGCACCATTAATTCCATGGTGCTGTACATGAGAAGGGGGGTTACATACAAAGTTATACATATCGTTAACAGTAAACAAGTTTTCAATGACAGATTGGTGCAGAGGGGAGAGGACCCTGTCCTTGCTGACTTGCATTCTACAGGATTGCGGAGAAGAGACAGAAGGTTGGGGGTGCAGCAGCTCTGGTGGTGATGAGGCCGCAGCTCGGGCGGTGGTGAGGTGGCAGAATGGTTATTGCAGGCTGCAAGCTTTCCTGAAAAGATGGGTTTTCAGGTTCCGTTTTAAGGATCCGAGCGTGGTGGATAATCGGACGTGATGAGGCATGGAATTCCATAGGATGGGGGGATATTCGGGAGAAATCTTGGAGGCGGTTGTGTGAGGAACGAATAAGTGTGGAGGAGAGTAGGAGGTCTTGGGATGATCGAAGATTACGTGAGGGAAGATATTGGGAGATTAGTTCAGAGATATAGGTAGGGGACAGGTTGTAGATGGCTTTGTAGGTCAGTTTCGTTGGGGAATTGGGAGCCAGTGGAGGGATTTGCAGAGGGGGGAGACAGGGGAGTAGCAAGGAGAGAGTCGGGCAGCAGAGTTGAGGACAGACTGGAGTGGTGCAAGAGAGTTAGCAGGGAGGCCACAGAGGAGAGTGTTGCAGTAGTCAAGGCAGGAGATGATGAGGGCATGTACAAGAGTTTGAGTAGATTGAGGGCTGTCCAGGAAGGATGGGAAATCTTGAAAAATTAAATTCTCAAAGCACAATTATTAACAATTCCGAAAAGAGGGAAGAATAGGAAGCATTTAAGGAAGCCAGGATGGATGAACACAGAACTTAAGCACATGCTAAAAAGGAAGAAAAAAATGTTTATAAAATGGAAAGAGGGAGGCATATCTAAAGAAGAATATAATGCTGTCTGCAGAACCTGCAGGGCACAAATCAGATTATTAAAGCTGACAATGAATTGAGGCTTGCAAGAGATGTCAAAAGCAATAATAAAGGATTTTGGGGATATGGCAAAAGTAAAAGAAAAGTCAAAGATGCTATAGGATTTTTACAGGATGGAAATGATGAAATGGTAACACAGGATGTTGAGAAGGCTGAACTTTTAAATTTCTATTTTGCATCTGTTTTCTCTCAGAAAGGAAATGTAACATCAACTGTTCTTCACTGTCCTATTAAGGGAATAGAAGAATCCAGGATATCTATAAACAGAAAGATAGTGAGGAAACACTTAACTAACCTAAATGAATTCAAGTCTCCAGGTCCAGATGAATTACACCCCAGAGTACTGAAGGAGATAGCAGAAGAAATTTTTGAACCCCTCTCCATAATCTTTGAAAATTCTTGGAGAACAGGAGAAGTCCCAGAAGACTGGAGAAGAGCAAATGTTGTTCCTATCTTCAAAAAGGGGAAGAAGGTGGACCCAGGCAACTATAGGCCGGTGAGTCTGACTTCTTTACCAGGAAAGATCTTTGAACAAATTATTAAACAACATGTATGTCAGTACCTGGATAAGAATGAAGTGATTAAACCGAGTCAGCATGGGTTTGTAACTAATAAGTCATGTCAGACTAACTTAATTTCCTTCTATGATGGAATCACTGATTGGGTGGATCAAGGAAATGCTGTAGATATAGTATATCTTGACTTCAGCAAAGCATTTGACAAAGTATCTCATACAATCTTAATTGAAAAAATGACTAAGTATGGAATGGACAAGGCAACTGTTAGGTGGATTCATAACTGGCTTAGTGATCGGACCCAAAGAGTGGTCGTACATGGCTGCACATCCAGTTGGAAGAATGTCTCAAGTGGGGTACCACAGGGCTCTGTCCTGGGCCCTGTATTGTTCAACATCTTTATCAACGACTTAGATGAAGGAATTGAGGGTAAACTGATTAAATTTGCTGATGGCTCGGAGGGATAGCTAATACTAGAGAAGAGAGAGAGAGGATTCAAAAAGATATAAATAAACTGGAGAAGTGGGCAGCAACTAACAGAATGGTTTTTAACAGGGAAAAATGCAAAGTACTACATCTGGGCAATAAAAATGAAAAAAGCATATACAGAATGGGAGGAATAGGGCTAAGCAACAGCACATGTGAAAAAGACTTGGGTATACTAATAGATCACAGACTGAATATGAGTCAACAGTGTGATGCAGCAGCAAAAAAGGCAAATGCAATTCTAGGATGTATTAACAGAAGCATACAGTCTAGATCACGTGAAGTCATTATTTCCCTCCACTCCTCTTTGGTCAGACCTCATCTGGAATATTGTGTCCAGTTTTGGGCACCACATTTTAAAAAAGACATCAACAAACTGGAGCAAGTTCAGAAAAGAGCAACCAGAATGGTGACCGGTCTGCAAACCCTGTCTTATGAGGAAAGGTTGCAGGATTTGGGATTGTTTAGTTTGCAAAAGAGAAGACTGAGAGGAGACTTAATAGCTGTCTACAAATATCTAAAGGGCTGTCACATTGTAGAAGGATCAACTTTATTCTCATTTGCACAAGGAAAGACTAGAAGCAATGGGATGAAACTGAATGGGAGGAGACACAGATTAGATATTAGAAAAAACTTTTTGACAGTTAGAGTGATCAATGAGTGTAACAAGCTGCCACGAGAAGTGGTGAGTTCTCCTTCAATGGAAGTCTTCAAACAGAGGCTGGACAGACATCTGACTGGGATGATTTAGCGAATCCTGCTTTGAGCAGGGGGTTGGACCAGATGGCCCAGGAGGTCCCTTCCAACTCTACGATTTTATGATTCTATGATTCTATGAAGGGACGGATTCTGGAAATATTTTTGAGTTGGAGGTGACAGGAGGTGGCAAGAGTTTGGACGTGTGGTTTGAAGGACAGGGCAGAGTCGAAAGTAAGGGTCCCGTTACATTTAGCGCTGCACCAGTGATCCCGACAATGATACGACCTGGTCAGGATCGCCGGTGCATCGCTAAATGGTTACTAGTGAGCTGCCAAACAGGCAGATCTCACCAGCGACGAAGCAGCGATAAGCGATCCGTCGGCGGTCGCTCTTACCTGTCACACCACAGCAATGATGACGACTTTCGCCTGCGTCCATGCGTCGCTAGTCGGCGCCAGCGGGACGCCAACGAGGAAAAAATGTCCCAGGCACTTTAAGCGCGATCAGCAATATCCAGCGGGTGGGCCGGTTGCAGGTACGTGTCACACAAAGCGAGATCGCTAGCGATATCGCTGTTGCGTCACAAAATCGTTGATGCTTTAGCAATATCGCTAGCGATCCCGCTATGTGTGAAATGCCCTTTTCTCCGAGGCAGCGGATTTCAGGTGCAGGAGAGAGCGTCATGCTGTTTACCATAATGGATAGATCGGGTAGGGAAGATACGTGAGATGGAGGAAACATAATGAGTTCAATTTTGTCTACATTGAGTTTTAGGAAGCGAGAAGTGAAAAAGGAGGATATGGCTGATAGACACTCCAGGATTCTGGACAGCAGAGAGGTGACATCTGGGCCAGAGAGGTAGATCTGAGTGTCGTCCGCATACAGGTGGTACTGGAAGCCATGGGACTTTATGAGTTGTCCTAGACCAAGGGTATAGATGGAAAAAAGTAGGGGCCCCAGGACAGAGCCTTGGGGGACTCCAACAGAGAGAGGATGGGATGAGGAGGTAATGTGGGAATGGGAAGCGCTGAATGTGTGGTCAGAAAGGTATGAGGCAATCCAGGACAGGGCAAGGTCTTTCATGCCAAGGGAAGAAAGAATCTGGAGCAGTAGGCAGTGGTCGACTGTGTTGAAGGCAGGGGACAGGTTGAGAAGGAGGAGGATGGAGAACTGTCTGTTAGCTTTGGCTGTGCGTAAGTCACTAGTAATTTTGGTCAGGGCAGTTTCAGTGGAGTGGTGGGGGCAGAAGCCAGATTGAAGGATGTCAAGGGAGTTAGATGAGAGGTGGGAGGAAAGTTGAGCATGGACATGCTGATCAAGGAGTTTGGACGCAAACGGGAGCAGTGATATGGGGCGATAGCTAGCAGTTGGGTCAAGGTTTGTTTTTTTGAGGATGGGTGTGATGGTGGCATGTTTGAAGGTAGAGGGGAAGGTACCAGAAGATAGCGATAGGTTGAAGAGATGGGTTAGGGTTAGGATGAGCATGTTAGTGAGGTTGGGGAGCAGGTGGGAAGGGATGGGGTCAAGTGTACAGGTGGTGAGGTGTGATTTGGAAAGGAGATGAGTAAGCTCTCCTTCAGTGATGTTGGGGAGTGAGGTTATTAGGGAAGGGCAGAGGTCTGGTATGTGGAGTGGTTGGGGTGGTGGAACAGTAAAGGTTTGCTTTGTTTGGTCGCTCTTGTTTTTGAAGTAGGTGGTAAAGTCCTCGGCAGAGATGAGGGGAGTTGAAGGTGGCAGTGGTGGGCAGAGGAGAGAGTTAAATGTGCTGAACAGTTGTTTTGGGCTGTGGGATAATGAAGATTCAAGGTTTGTGAAATAGGTCTGTTTAGCAGAGGTGAGGGCTGATTTGAAGGCAAGTGTAGCTTGTTTGAGATCAGTGAAGTTGTCTGGCAGGCGTGTTTTCTTCCAACGCCGCTCCACGACTCTGGATGCTTGTCAAAGTTTTTTGGTGAGATTGTTATGCCAGGGTTGCCTATTGATTTGTCGCACTTTGCCATGCATGAGAGGGGCGACTGTGTCAATGGCTGATGTGAGGGTGGCGTTGTAGAAAGCGGTGGCGGTGTTCGAATCGTAGAGTGAAGATATGGAGGACAGAGGTAGAGGAGAATCTGCGAGTCGGTGAGTGTCTAGGTGTGTGAGGTTTCTGCGAGGATGTGCTAGTGGCTGGACATGGGGGCAGGTGAGAAGGAAAAGGATGAAAAGGTGACTAGATGGTGGTCAGATAGCAGGAAGGGAGAGATTGTGAGATTAGGTAGGGAACAGAGGCGGGTGAGAATGAGGTCTAATGTATGTCCGTCTGTGTGGGTGGCTGTGGAAGACCACTGAGTAAGTCCAAAGGATGAGGTAAGTGACAGGAGTTTGAAGGCTGCTGGCTGGTGGGTGTCAATGGGGATGTTGAAGTATCCCATGATGATGGTGGGGATGTCAGCAGAGAGAAAGAGGAGGAGCCAGGTGGAGAATTGGTCAATGAAGGCAGTGGCTGAGCCCGGTGGTCGGTATATGACAGCCATTTGGAGATTAGAGGAGAGTAGATACAGACAGAGTGAACCTCAAAAAAGGGAGGCTAAGGGAGGGTGAGGTG
The DNA here is from genome assembly GCF_039654945.1 of Dendrobates tinctorius. Taxonomy (NCBI): domain Eukaryota; kingdom Metazoa; phylum Chordata; class Amphibia; order Anura; family Dendrobatidae; genus Dendrobates; species Dendrobates tinctorius. The sequence goes on along the minus strand of NW_027361679.1, from coordinate 126,963,794 downwards.
GATAGGGTTAAAGGAGCAGTTTTTAGAAAGAAAGACACCCACTTCTCCACCATATCTGTTGCCAGGGCAAGGAGTGTGGGTAAAGTGGAGGCCGCTATAGCTAAGTGAGGCAGGGGAGGCCGTGTCAGGGGGTGTCAGCCAGGTCTCAGTGAGGGCCAGGAAGGAAAGGTTGTGGGAAGTAAAGAAGTCGTGGATCACATGGAGCTTGTTGCAGATGGAGCGGGCATTCCAAAGTGCTTCAGAGAGAGGGAGCAGGAGGGTGGGAGTCAGTGGCACAGGTTTTAAGTGTGAGGGATTGCGGTTGTTTCTCTTAGTGTGAGAAAGTTAGGGGTGAGGATTAGTGGGATGCATGAGGCGGGGGGGCAAGGATTGGGGGACATGTCACCAGCAGTGAGAAGAAGCAGTGAAAGGAAAAGCAGGTGGGTGAGGGAGAGTGATCGACTTGTATTATATTTTAGTAGGAGAGTTCTGACGTTAAGGAGCATGTCTGCAGATGAAGCGAGGTGGGGGGGTAAGAGAGAGGGGGAGATAGTTATTTGGTTCGAGGGTGCACAGGTTTGGTTATAGCGAAGGAGAGTGTAGATTAGTGGAGCCAAAACGGTGAGGACAAATGTAAGCATGGTTAAAGAGCAGGGTAAGAAAAGAAAGGAAATTAAAATTAGAAAGCAGTGGTTATTCTTATGTTCTGACCGATTTCTGGACTATTTCTGGTATATTTCTGATGTAACACTTTAAAGCTGTGTGAGGTAGCGCTGTTATTCAGTTAGGGGATCCTCGCTAGGCAGTGAACAAAACACATCCGGCACAGGTTTTCCGTCAAACCATAGCAGTCCATGCGGTTTATTATGCAGCATAAACCGTGACCAATAACATACAGTTCATTTCACCAGCTGTGCGTCCATTACAGAGTTTCCCTCTGGTAGCAATGTCCAGCATACACAGGCTCTTCAGCCTCATCATTATCTCACCCACGTCAGGGTTCTCTCATGGCTGTTGCTCCACGCTACCACATCCACTCTCTCCTCTGGGACTCTCAGATGCTGGCAGCCATTACACACAGCCACTCCACAGGCTGTTAGCCAGGAGACAACTCTCCTCACGGGACCTTCCACTCTGGACCAACCAGGTCCCTGCATTCACCCCTTGTGACTCACCCCGGCCACATTATATCGTTCATAGCCACGCCCACTGGGTCCCATGACTCTGACCTAATCACAGGTCCTTCAGGCATTTTCACACTCTTTACAACCATGCTTTAAACACACCCCCTGGGTGGGTTTGTAGGTAACCAGGCCCCCCAACTCTCTAGTTACCTGGAGACTTCTCCCTCACATATTACCGCAGCACCTCAGCAATGTCCTTGCTGATCACACATACATAGGTCTCCATCTCAAAGCCACCCACTTTGAGATACATAACGGCCACTCAACACTCTGCCATTCATCCCTTCTCCTGGGACCTCCACACAGAGCCCCCTAGCGGACACAGTGGTTACTACACCACAGCTGTCACACTTCAAATTATGTCACACCTGAGTGACCAGTCATATCTGACCTGCACTGTTCTACTTATATCTTTCAAATGTCCATGAAATGAAGCCAGGTGAGAAAGAGAGGGAGGAGGAGAAGGGGGCAGGAAGACCGTTCACAACAGGGAGCAATTAACAGATTGCAGTTAATAGGATATTTGACTAGCATCAAAGCTGAAGAAAGAGGCAGAATAAGATGGAAGGACAAGACTAGGTGTGGGGAGTATGGGCTTCCATTAAAGTCTGTACTCCAAACCGTCACTCCTTCTCTGCTGAGCCCTGCTGTGTATCCAAGTAGTTTTCAACCACATATGGGGTGTCAGCGTACTTAAGGCAATTTGCACAACAGTGTATGCAGTCCATTTTCTCCTGATACCCTTCTGAAAATAAAAAAATTGGGGCTAAAAAGACATTTTTGTGGAAAAAAAATAGATTTTTTTTTATTTTCACAGCTCAATGTTATAAATTTCTGTAAAGTACCTGGGGGTTTAAGGTGCTCACCACACATCTAGATAAGTTCCTAAGGGGGTCTATTTTCCAAAATAGGGTTACTTGTGGGGGATTTCCACTGTTTAGGCACATCAGAGGCTCTCCAAATGCGACATGGTGCGCACAGACCTTTCCATCATAGTCTGTGCTCAAAACCATCACTATTTTCCTTCCGAGACCTGCCGTGCGCCCAAACAGTAGTTTTCGACCACATATGGAGTATTGGCATTCTTAGGGCAAATTGTACAACAATTTTTGGGGTCCATTTTCTCCTGTTACCCTTGGGAAAATAAAAAAATAAAAAAATGAGGCTAAAAGATCATTTTTGTAGAAAAAAAATTGACTTTTTATTATCACGGCTCAACGTGATAAATTTCTGTGAAGCACTCGGGGGGTTCACGGTGCACACCACACTTCTAGATAGGTTCCTGGAGGGGTGTAGTTTCCAAAATTGGGTCACTTTTGTGGGGTTTCCACTGTTTAGGCATATCAGGGGCTCCCCAAACGCGACATAGCGTCCAGCTAATTTTGCATTTAAAAACTCAAACGGTGCCCCTTCTCTTCCAAGTCCTGCTATATGCCCAAACAGTGGTTTTTTCCCGCATATGGGGTATCGGCATGTTCAGGAGTAATTGCACAACAAATTGTATGGTACATTTTATCCTGTTAAGCTATTGAAGATAAAAAAAATTTGGTCTAAAGTAAAATTTTTGTGAAAAAAGTTAAATGTTAATTTTTTTCTACGACATTCCATTAATTCCTGTGAAACACATGAAGATTTAATAAACTTCTTGATGTGGTTTTGAGCCCCTTGAGTGGTGCAGTTTTTAGAATGGTGTCATTTCTGGACATTTTCTGTCATATAGGCCCCCAAAGTCACTTCAAATGTGAGGTGGTCCCTAAAAAAAATGGTTTTGAAAATTTTGTTGCAAAAAATAGAAATCACTGGTCAACTTTTAACCCTTCTAACTTTCTAGCAAAAAAACATTATGTTTCAAAAATTATGCTGATGTAAAGTAGACATGTGGGAAATGTTGTTTATTAACTATTTTTTGTGACATATCTCTCTGGTTTAAGGGCATTAAAAATAAAAAGTTTGAAAATTGTGAAATTTTCAAAATTTTCACCAAGTTTCCAATATTTTCACAAATAAACACAAGTCATAGGGAGCAAATTTTAATACTTACATGAAGTACAATATGTCACGAGAAAACAAACTCTGAATTGGTGGGATGAGTTGAAGCATTCCGGAGTTATTACCTCATAAAGCGACTGGTCAGAAATGAAAAAAATTGGCCTGGACAGGAAGGTGAAAAGAGGCTCTGGGTTAAAGGGGTTAAATAGCCATCTGTTTTTCTTTCATTTCTATCTGATCCGGATGGTTTTTTTTTTGCTTACTCTGTCCAGTAAGAGGCACTGTTATCTCCATATGTAAATATAGCGATAACAGTGTAGACTTCAGAACAAGCACTGATGTTAATGTGTTACAGAAACATAAGCTTAGAAGTAGGAAGAAGATACTAAACCAGAACTGTCACTCAGGGAGTGTACCCACCCAGGAGGGTACCCGCCCCAGCAACAAGGAAGTTAAGAGGGTACCCACCCCAGAAACAAGGAAGTTAAAGAGACTGGAGAGCTGTGTGCTGTTCAAGACTTGAGTATAAACTTTTAAGTTTCCTGCCCGTCCCCTCTTGCGCCTCCCTCTGCTCCAAGTAAACATGTCTACTATGGTCAGCAAAGTATGCATGTTCTCTCAATGGGGAGAGAGGAAAATGGGGCTGCCAGGTATCATTGGTGGCATCAACGGATCAGCTGTGTCAAGATCAAACATGTCCAATTCTTCTTCCTCCTCACAACTGCCATTGATGAAGTCAGAATGCTCAAAAATACATTAAAGGGAATCTGTCACCCCATTCTGTAATGCTGTAGGCAAGCCCCCCGATGTAACCAGAAAGATAAGAAAAACAGGGCAGAAATAGTACGCCTGCGCAAGAGCCGCGGCAGAAGTAAGAAGGAGGACGTCATCGCTAGAAGATGGGAGGCGCCGGACCGCGACACCCACCGCACTGGACCGGACCCCGGGGTGAGTATAATCTAACTCATTTTTCTTATCTTTCAGGTTACATCAGGGGCTTATCTACAGCTTTACATAATGCTGTAGATAAGCCCCTAATGACTAGGGCAGCAGCTCTTAGGCCAAAAATGGGGTGACAGATTCCCTTTAAATAGTCGGCCAGTCCGGGCCGCATTACAGCCCTGGTCTCTATAATTCTTTATGATGTTATAGTTTATAATCTAGTTATTTTGATGTCATGGCATAAGACATTTTATGTATGGCCACCTTTATAGGGAAAATATTGTAACAAAGTCATTTAGAATACTGTGACCTCTCCAGCTTCTACTATTGCTTTAGGAAATCATATTGCAAATTAAAGCATCATTTTTATAATGGCGCAAAACCTGGCACAACCTGATGTTCCACTTCACCTTTGCTGGTGGCACTGTGAGCAAAGAAGCAGTGCAGTCCTTTCCACTTCTAGGGAAAAAAAGAGATTGTCACATAATTCCAGGAAAACGTCCCAGCATGTTCAATAGTAGTGTGTTCATGCCATTGTGTACAGTCCTGCACTGTGCACACCAATGTCACCCTCATTACCACTCATGCTAGAACAACAAAGACAGATGGAAATCTTCTATCTATTGGGGTTGTCTCACATTGATCAACCCCTTTCCAATTTCAAGTCGGCCTAGCTGCCAGATATTTCTGGCTGCCAGCTGGTATTAAAGGGGAAAGATCCAACTGGGCTTTCATTTTTTTTTCCAGTGACTACTGTGGGCAAAATTCAGTATAACATGCATGGCATTCAAAAACAGCATGACTGGCAATTAAATACCATATATACCCAACAGGTAAATTATTTTGGTATTTGTGTCATAGTGACTGTCAGGAGGAGGGGATAATACAGGATAATACAGATCCCACCGCTGTCACCAGTTTGTCAGGAGAACGCAAGTTCGCTGCCTCCAGTCGTCAGGACAATTACGCAATTGCTTCCAGTACTTGTCTCGTCATTTAGTAACACAAAGTGACGGTGTAGTAAGTACACCTTCGATTCTAATGTATGGAAAATATATGTATGCTAGTTGGCCTGTGCGAAATTTTCGCACATTGGTCGTCGGGGGCGCAGGCAATTTCAGAAAAAACAAGCTGGTCAAATGTAAATGTATTTCATGAGCTGATGAACACAGGCAGGTATTTATATATGTAGATTGGTAATACAATAAATTGTTTTGATAAGTAGAAGCCAAAAAATGTTTTCCGGTTGAGGTGCCACCTGCAGGTCATTGTGTCTTTCTGCAGATTTATGAAAATGAATGTTTAAACTGTATTTAGTGATAAAATCATGAATGTGTGGTTTGTTTAGCTCGTTTCTTGCTGAAGGGAGCAAGTTTACCTTTCAAATGGTGTATTATTTGTGTGTTTGGGGCGAAGCAATCAGCGAAAAAGCAGTGCATGTTCACAAATGCACCCCTTCGAAACGCGCGTCAAGGGGTACATTGCAGCAGTCTGGATCCTGGGTAATTATGTAATCATATGTATTCTTTAGCCTGTATATAGCTGTATTCATATTTGTTGCTACTTAGCTTTTATTATGGTGTGCAAAGAAATCTCTCTATATACCCTTAAGGCTGCGTTCACACGTCGCGTTTTTGCGGCGTCTTTTAACGCGCGATTTTCCCGCGAAAGCGCAAAAAAAACAGCATCCCATGCAATCCTATGGGATTCCGCAATGCTGTGCTAATGCTGCGGATTTTCCAGCGGTGGAAATGCATCGCGAAAAAATACGCAGCACGCTCATTAATTTTGCGGAATCGCGGCAATCCCGCATCCATAGGATTGCATTATTCAGCCTACTTCCCGCATGTGGCTGTGCCCACCATGCAAAAAGTAAGCAGAACATTTGCAGTTGGTACCCACAGTCCGGAGGACAGGAGACTGTCCTCTGAGCTGTGGGTACCATATCCCTGTAAAAAAATAGAATAAAAAATAAAAAATGGTGTTATATTCACCTTCCGGGGTCCCGCGCAGCCTTCCCGGGCCTCAGTGATGCTCCCGTTCCCAGTAATGCCTTGCGAGACCTTTGATGATGTTGCGGTCTCGCAATAATGTAGCGGTCCCTATTCCTCGCGAGACTGCTACATTATCGTGAGACCGCGACGTCATCAAAGGTCTCGCAAGGCATTACTGGGAACGGGAGCATCACTGAGGCCCGGGAAGGCTGCGCGGGACGTCGGAAGGTGAGAAAAACACCATTTTTTATTTTTTTTATTATTTTTAACATTATATTTTTTACTATTGATGCCGCATAGGCAGCCTCAATAGTAAAAAGATGGTCACACTCGTCAAACACTATGTTTGACGAGTGTGACCAACCTGTCAATCAGTTCTCCAAGCGATGCTACAGATCGCTTGGAAAACGCTAGCATTCTGCAAGCTAATGACGCTTGCAAATTGCTAGTTTTTCTGAGGGAAAATCGCGGGAATTTAAAATGCGATTTTCCCACGGAATGGAATTCCGGAATTCTCGCGGTAACTTCCGCGAGAGTTCCGCTACGTGTGCACATAGCCTTAGGCTCCTAAGCTCACCTGACATTTCAGTTTCATCTTGCTTTATCAACTTGCTATACATTGTCTTGGCAATCTTTTTGTTCAGATAGTAACAACCCAGCTTTGTCCTTCTGGATGCGTTTGAGCCCTCATTTACTTGTATGTTGTAAATCCCCCTGATTTTTTTTAAAGCACTTTACTATTATTTGCCATGTAGGGGATTTTATTGCAATATTATTACATACCTACTTATTGAGCGCACAACTCATCCTTCTGCTCGATGTTTGCATGTTTTTTTCCTGTGCGTTGTCATCCCTTTTAAACTTTTAGACATTGTTCAATAAAATTTATGTTTTTAAATGAATCAATTGGACGATTTTTTTTCTCATGTAGGTTTTTTTAGTCTTCACGGTCCTCCGTGTTCAGGATTTGGGTTATTTTTTGTGCTCTTCATGTTTACAAATGCGTTTGCATATGTGACTCACCATTTCTGTTTGTCGGGCGCGAAGTGATCACCGAAAAAGCAGTGCATGTATACAAATGTGTTTGCATATGTGACTCACCTGCAGTGAAGTGTGCAATCCTCCAATTTGGCTTAAGTAGGCTGGTCTGGTGGTACCGCACAATAGGTCGGTACCAGCAGCAGTTTCTATATTGAGACACCCATCACTTGGGTGTCCCAATATGGCGGTCGGTGAACTTCCTCCACTTGGAATTCTGGGATATGGTGACATCTGGACAGAACAGGAAATGAAAACATTACAAGGCAATTATATAAATAGATTCCTCTATTAGTATGTGCATTGGGCTCAGCAATGAATATGCATATTAATCCCTAAGTAGGGGCGAGCATCTGCCAAACACCTGTGGCGCTCCATTACTTAAGTACACTGGTGAAGAGATCAGCTAAACAGATCAAACTGCTCTCAGTTTGTCTTCAGAGTGGACTTCATTGGGTTAGTGAGAGGGCCCAAACATTACATCTTCTCTGCAATCTGATTAAAATGGTGGCATTAGCAACCAGTAAGCTAAGGTTAATGGGTTGCTGAAAGAGAAGTTCTAAAACCAACATATACACATTAGATTAATGTCGGCCAAACCTACTGACAGTTTAATGTTTATAGAAGCCCTGGAAAATGGATTTTCAGAAGAGTTCAAGATCTAGCATGTACGATTGTGGACTGCCGATCCTTTGTTTTCTAAGAGTCAAGCCACCGCCCGGGAATCAGCGGCACTCTCATGGAGAACACGAGCGCTCCTATGTATGGGAAAGACGGACGAGACGGCTGCGGGCTGAACCATCGTTTTGCCAACAGCTTTTTGATGTGCTTTGTGGACTTACATGACAAGTGTGAAACTTGGCAACATTTCTAGTGAGAAGTGAAAATGTTTGGAGAAGTGAGATTTTATACTGAGAAAGTTAAGCTCATATTCATCAGCACATTAATAATAATAACTAGGGTGGTGAAAGATTGAAGTAGTAGGCCCGGACTCCTCGTCTCCATGTAAATACTTGATGTGGGTGTGGTTGGCTTGTGTCGGCCAGTGCCAGGATGTGTGTGATCACCTGTCTAAGGCATGTGCTGAGGGAGAGGAGAAGCAGTCACAACAGGAATGTGACCCCCCTCTCTTCCGGAAGTGATGTGTGTCTTGTTTGTGTCTATGCTAGTGCTTTACTAAAGGTTGTACACTGTGCTGCTTGGCTGCCATCTGGTGGCGAAACAGTAACACTGTAATGTTTGGTCCTTTCCCTGAGGTTGCTACACAAAATACTTATAATGTAGACACAGGGCGTCTTTTTAATCTGATTTTAGCCCAACCAAAGAATTATTGCCAGGTCTAACTGATTACTTGAGTGCTGTTATCATTAACCAAGTAAAATAGAGATCTGGATAGGACACCTTTTGTCGGAACAAGGGTGGTCGGCCACATATTTAATTAAATACTTAAAACTACCAAGATATGTCCAACATGGCTGTGGTGGCACAAGATTTGAAATGACCTCCACTACTGGACAGCCCCATAGTTAGTTGCCCAGGGCACTGAATACATATTTGTCTACAGGACTGGCACTGTTCCTCCACTTTCCACCCAGTGTCTCAATCTCTGGATGCTTTCACATTTCTGTCCAGTCTGAAGAAATACTCTTCTTCGCTCTGACTTAAATTTGAAGGCTGCGGTTGATTAGCTGATTGACTGCAGTGGTCATGGGACTGTTTTCAATTTAGGCGATCTGCAGGAGGTACAGGACTGAGAGTGGAGCGTGGCGCTGGTCTGGCCGATAAGTTCAGAATTTTTACAATTTCTTGAACACTTGGTAGTGGACAATACTTTAACAATAAGAATTCATTATCAGAAGAGAACAAGATCCTTCCAGCTTTACACCTAGAAAAAAATAATGAAGAATATGTAATATGACATATGGTGAACAACAATTACCCAGAGGCAGACTTACCGCATGTGCAGCTGGGTCGGTCCGTCTGATTTTAATTAGCAGGAGACTGCAAAGGGGTTCCAGTTTCAATGCTCCTTTCATTTGGTTTCGGTGCTGGGTGGTGGCCATTGTTGCTGTGGTTTTGTGCTGGTGGGACGGCGCGGTCTGGAGTCATGGGGGGCTCCATCTTGCAGCATGGGCGCTGTAAGGCACCAGACCGCCTGCCCTGCTCGTGCATTGTCGCTGCAGTGGTGGTTAGCACACAACACTGCTCCTTTAAGACAATAAAAGTTAGGCACCCATTGAGAAGATCGCCGTGACATTGCAGTGGGCTTCATACAGTTTGATCAGAATGATAACCTAGGAGCCTCATGTTCAGCTATATCTTTTTTTGCCTATTGGCATTAGATCAGAGTGTAATTTTTGGAAGTACTGTCCATTCTCTTTTTTTCCGGCAATAATTTAAGAACGTGTAATATGACACATGATTACCCCGAGGGGAACATACCGCATGTGCAGCTGGGTCGGCTACACAGGGGTGTTGTGGGAGTCCTAGTCACTGCTGTGATCATTGTATTTCTCAGTCTATCAGGCTAGATGAATAGGCATTGAGTTTAAACTTTCAAAAATCATGAAAGTCTTTCTATCATGGATTTAAAAAGTAAGTACACCAGCCTCATCAAGTCTAGATGTATTTTATTGAGGCAATTTGCATTTAATATCTATGAGCAGAGAAGCCTCGCAGCAATATTGTTACACAGTGGCACATCGCTAATAGCGGCTAACCATGTGGCCGCTACGGGGCCCGTGAGTCGAGTGGAGCTCAGTGCTGAGGCCGGGCCCTGGTTCTGACCATCACCCACCCCTGAATCTCACTTTCAATGATATCTGCATCCTGTATGTAGATACATTTGAAAACAATGAAACAACAGGGAGCCGTCACCTCCTTTATCCATCATCACAATGCATCTAGAGTTCTGATGTCTCAGCTGTGTGGAGTTTAGGCCCCGTTACATTTAGCGATGCACCAGCGATCTCGACCACGATATGACCCGGTCAGGATCGCTGGTGCATCGCTAAATGGTCGCTAGTGAGCTGCCACACAGGCAGATCTCACCAGCGACGTAGCAGCGGTCGGCGGTTGTACTCACCTTTCAGACGCGGCGAGGGTGACCGTCTTCCGCCTGCGTCCATGGCTCGCTCGTCGGCGTCAGCAGGTAGCCGACGACGAGAAATGGACCAGGCTGACCATGCGCAATCAGTGATAGCCAGCGAGGGAGCCGGTCGGAGGTGAGTATCACATGTAGCGATACCGCTAGTGATATCGCTGCTGCGTCACAAAATCGGTGACGCTTTAGCGATATCGCTATGTGTAAAGGGCCCTTTTCAGTGCAGCCACTGCAGAGACCAAAGCAGTGAAAAAACAGGGATAGGTGAGTAGTTTTCTTTCTTATTTTTTTTAAATGTTATCAGTTATACTGTGTGGGGGTCTCGTAGACTGTGAGAACACTAAGGTGCCTTAATAAAACTACTAAGTAAGTGCTACAATACATATCCCTCTCTGTCGGTGTGTGTCGGTGCAACATGATGCCATATAATCTATTGAATAAGTATATATATTTTTTAAGGGGGCGAGAGGTCCAATTAGGACTTCTTCAATAGGGCACATGATTTCTACAGAAAGATATTTTAGCATATTGTATGTAATCTTTATTATATAACCATTTTTACTATATTGTATTTTAATTTTAGGTGAAATTTGACTAACAAACCTTTTCTTTTATATTGTTTTGTTTAAACAAACTATATAAAACCATCAGAAGCAGATCAAACCCATATAATTTTCTGCTTTTTTAGAAAGTTTATAAATCATATGCGCCTGATATTCAACCCTCTGCCCACAGCCCCCCAAACAGTATGATGTCTTCACAGCCCTCTTACACTCAGTATGCTGTGACCATAGCTACCTACACTTGGTATGTGTGACACGGAGTCACTTCTCATGGACAAGGTGTGAGCCGGGATAGTCAAAAAGTCCAAAGTCAACAGCCAGGTGTGTAAATCATAAACTGAGGGAAGGGACAAAGTTGTAGTCAGGTAACTATGGATCAGAGCAAAGGGGTTAAAGGGAATCTGTCACCTTATTTTGGCGGACTATGTAAATGACTTGTGTCCGGTCCGATGGGCGGTCTTTGGGCTCCTTTCCTCCACCCCTCCTTGGCCGCTGTTCGCAATATTTCTGGAAATCTCCGTACTTGTCCTCCATATTCCGCACATGCGCATTGCAATCTGGACTCACGTATGCTCTGTGTGCTTTGCCCAACTGCGGTGAACTATGTCCTGGAAGAATTTCGCTGTGTTCCGGGACATAGTTCACCAGTGCATGCAGTAATGCTTTTCTGCTTTGCCCTCAGTTGGGCAAAGAAAACTGCATGTGCGCGAGTCCAGATTGCAATGCGTACACACGGAATATGGAGGACAAGTATGGAGATTCCCAGAAATATTGCGGACAGCGGCCAAGGAGGGGTGGAGGAAAGGAACCCAAAGACAGCCCATCGGACCGGACACAAGTCATTTACATAGCCCGCCAAAATGAGGTGACAGATTCCCTTTAAACAGATTGAATGTCAGAACGAGGTCCAAGGTCAGGCAGCGATACATCAATAAGCAAGGCACAGAATAAACCCACCACACTTAGCTGAAGCTACAGCTGACAGCTATCTGGGACTGCCAGCTCAATAACTGAGCAATCAAGGAAGCCAGGAGCACCTGACGAGAGATCAGCATCTCCCAGTCTCAGATTGGACGGCCGAGCTGTCAATAAAAATACAGCATACCCAAACTGGACAACTGAGCTGCCAATCATTGCACAGACAGCTCAGCATGCCCCTGCACCAGTCTGGACAATTGAGCTGTCAATCACTGCGCAGACTGCTCTGCATTGAGGGGTGGATGTCATGGGGTTACCATCACAGTGTGGAGGCAGAAGACTGCAGTGTCTGATTGCTGCTACTACGGCACTGAGACGCACCACTCCTTCATTTTAATGGTGTTTATGTCTTCTGTCAGAACAGGGGTTAATCGTCCATGTTGGAAACCTCTGAGCTCCCAGGTATTCCCCTTCCTCCACTCCCAGGTGCATTCCTCTGTTATATGTGAGTGAATATTTTGTATGCCAGGAATTTTCTGTTAACCCTTGTTTGTGTAGCCTTGTTAGTAGGGTTCACCAACCCTGTGATGCACAATAGCACAACTCCCATCTGTGGACGTCAAGCACTCAGACCATCCTCATGGAGTCGGTTTCTAACCGTTTGTGCAGACACTTGCACATTTGTGGCCTGCTGGCGGTCATTTTGCAGGGCTCTGGCAGTGCTCCTCCTATTTCTCCTTGCATAAAGGCGGAGGTAGCGGTCCTGCTGCTGGGTTTTTGCCCTCCTACGGCCCCCTCCACATCTCCTGGTGTACTGGCTTGTCTCCTGGTAGCGCCTCCAGCCGCTGGACACTACGCTGACAGACACAGCAAATCTTCTTGCCACAGCTCGCATTGATGTGCCATCCTGGATGAGCTGCACTACCTGAGCCACTTGTGTGGGTTGTAGAGTCCGTCTCATGCTAGCACAAGTGCGAAAGCACAACCAACATTCAAAAGTGACTAAAACATAAGCCAGAAAGCATTGGTACTGAGATGTGGTCTGTGGTCCCCACCTGAAGAACCACTCTTTTATTGAGGGTGTCTTGATAATTGCCAATAATTTTCATCTGTTGTCTATTCCATTTGCACAACAGCATATGAAACTGATTGTCAATCAGTGTTGCTTCCTAAGTGGACAGTTTGATTTCACAGAAGCTTGATTTACTTGGAGTTATACTCTGTTGTTTAAGTCTTCCCTTTATTTTTTTGAGCAGTGTATTTTCAACATAGATGACATTTGCACGTTAAATTTTTCTTACATCATTGACCCTCAATAGCCAACTACTGAAACTATTTGTCAAAGGTTTACAGCGACAAAGAAGAGCCAGAAGACCGCAGCGTCTAATTGCTCCTACTCCTGCACTGATTACAAGCACTTCACCTTCATATTAAGCAGTGCAAGTTTCTTATAGCAGTGCAGGGGTTAATCTGCTCATATGAGAGCTCCTGGAAGCTTTCCTGCATTAAGGCTCAGCTGTGCACTGTTAGCCACTCCCATCTCCTATATAATCTGGGCCCTGGCTAGCACTCATTGTCAGAGAAGCTTTTGCTGCATGGCTGGAGGTTGTTGGCTGTTACTGGAGAAAGTGTGGCGCCCCCAGGGGTATGGTCGCCACAGTGGCTTTGCCTTCCTCCAGGGGAGGGTAATGCCAGGCTTGGAGGCAATGATGGGTCTCTCTCGCAGTCAATCTATGCATGCAACACAGTTCCACTCCAGGCCAGCAGGGGGAACTCTGAACCGGGATTATGGGGAGGAGTGCTCTCTGAGGGCCAAGAGGAAGGGGTGGTTAGTTAGTTAGTCTGCGGAGGGTGAAGTGTGCAGACGTGTGGAAGGAGCGCTGAGGTAGAGCGGAGAGGATGAGCTCATGTCTGGACAGAGCGCATGAACTGGAGCCTGGTCTCCACGGTTGTACGGATACTAACGGTCCTGCAACAGACACCAGAGGAGTAGGAGGCTGTAAATGCCCTACTCCCATCTAAGACTTGAGGGTACAACAGCAGCTTGGATAGTGAACCGGGACTCAGGAGAGAGGAGTCCCCAAGATAGGCTACAGCTGTCTGCCGTGCAAGTGAGGTTCATGAGAACATCTGTCAGAAGGAACTCCGGTGTAACTCAGTACTGGGAGTGCTTCATTCGAATAAGCGCTAGTAAGGAGACTGCACAACCCATCTGCTGAAAGAGAATCCCTGAATCCCTGCTCCAATACCATCTGTAATCAGGACCCTGGACTGCAGTTATCAAGTTAAGATACAGAATTTCACCCCGCTGTGTCTTGTCTGCTTCCTACCTTTCCGGCACCGCTACATCCCTGTGCTAACCACATCTACACTGCCCTGGGACTATAGCTTCACCTGTGGGGAGCTTTTACATCTTTGCTGCACCATACCATCAGTCCCAGCGGATCTGCATGCAGCGTTGGCTTAACACCTCCCTTGCTGAGCACCACAGGTGGCGTCACGAACTATTCATCTAACTACATTCCACCATTCACATCTTCCTATTACTTGGGCGCCCAGGGCCATGGTCCGGGTCACCGCTGCTGACACATCCCACTGATACCGGCCCGGTACCGAGTACCCCACAGCCCTGGGAGGGCAACCCAAAAGCGGAAAACTTGTTTAACCATTCCATTACCTGTATGCACATAGTAATAGCTTAAAGGGGATCTGTCACCCTTTTTATCCCCTATTAGCTGCCGGCATAGACATCGGGGGCTTATCTACAGCATTCTGTAATGCTGTAGATAAGCCTCCGATGTAACCTGAAAGAGAAGAAAAACACGTTATATTATACTCACGAAGGTGGGCGGTCCGGTCCTATGGGTGTCGCCATCCCGTCCGGCGCCTCCCTTCTTCATGCGATGACGTCCTCTTCTCCCGTCCTGTAATGGCTCCGGCGCAGGCGCACTGCTCTGCCCTATTGAGCGCAGGCGTCGGGAGATGTCTGGCGCCTGCGCACTGCAGAATTCTGCTCTGCCCTCAACAGGGCAGAGCAATGCGCCTGCGCCAGAGCCATTTCAGGATGAGAGAAGAGGACATCATCGCATGAAGAAGGGAGGCGCCGGACCGGACCGCAACACCCATCGGACCGGACCGCCCACCTCCGTGAATATAATATAACGTGTTTTTCTTCTCTTTCAGGTTACATCGGGGGCTTATCTACAGCATTACAGAATGCTGAAGATAAGCCCCCGATGTCTATGCCGGCAGCTAATAGGGGATAAAAAGGGTGACAGATCCCCTTTAAGCTATTACTATGTGCATACAGGTAATGGAATGGTTAAACAAGTTTTACCTGTATGCCTCATAGCTGCTGTGTAGATGTTGAGAAAAGCAATTTTAATGTTTTATGTCAATGTTTTCTTTCAGGCTCCAGGGCATGTGGTGCCTGGAAGAAATCTCTGCCTCCTCTCTTCATTATAATGGCACCCCCTCCTATGCACGTCACACTGAACTATGACGTGGAATTGCGGCACTGTAATCCGGCTCATGCGCCATCCACTTGTGCAGTTATGTGAATCTTATCCGCCCCTCTATGGGCAGAGACTTCATCGATCTTCTATGCATGCGCCAGCGAGTCTCTGCTACTTTTGAGTACACCGATATCCCATATGTGGGGGAAAAATATTTTGGCAAATGACAGGGCTCAGAAAGGAAGGAGTGCCATTTGACTTTGGAATGCAAAATGGAATCATTAGCAGATGCCATGTCACATTTGGAGATCCCTTGTTGTGCCTAAAGAGTAGAACCCCCCCCACGTGACCCCATTTTGGAAATTAGACCCCTCAGGGAACTTATGTAGATAGGTGGTGAGCACCTTGAACCCCCAGGTGCATCACAGAAGCTTATTATGTTGAGCCATGAAAATAAAAAAATCACATTTTTTTTTTTTCCACAAAAATAATATTTTAGACCCGATTTCTTTATTTTTACAAGGGTAATAGGAGAAAATAGACCAAAAAGTTGTTCAATTTCTCCCGAGTACGCCGATATCCCATATATGGAAGAAAACCACAGTTTGGACGCACGGCAAGGCTCGGAATGGAAGGAGTGACGTTTTGGATTGCAGTCTTTGACGGAATGGTCTGCGGGCGTCATGTTGCGTTTGCAGAGCCCCTGATGTGCCTAATCAGTGGAAATCTCCAAGTGACTCCATTTTGGAAACTATAAATTTATTTAGATGTGTGGTGTGCACCGTGAACCTCCAAGTGCCTCACAGAAAATTATAACGTTGAGTTGTGAAAATAAAAAAAATAATTTTTGTGGAAAAAATGTATCTTTTAGACCCGATTTCTTTAATTCCACAAGGGTAATAGGAGAAAATAGACCAAAAAAGTTGTGCAGTTTCTCCTGAGTACACCAATACCCTATATGTGGAGGGCTCGGAATGGAAGGAGTGACGTTTTGGATTGCAGACTTTGATGGAATGGTCCGTGGGTATTATGTTGCATTTGCATAGCCCCTGATGTGCCTAAACAGTGGAAATCCCCCACAAGTGACCCCATTTTGGAAACTACACCCCTGAAGGAATTTCTCTAGAGGCATATTTTATAGTAATGATTATAATGCTTTTGGTTTTACTGGTGTATGAATTTATAATTTGGCAGTATGTGTAAGCTGTGCGGAGTACATCAGATTATAAAAGTGTGTTGTATCAACACGATAAAAACAAATTGTATTAATTTGTGGATGAGTGGTATGGTTTGAAGCAATCCTTAATGCAAAGGCCAGGTTTCTCAGGGCAGGTTTCACAGTGTATATTGTGCCCTTTGATATTCCCCTCTTGGAGTATACTCTGCACTGCTTTTGTGATCTTCCCTTCTTCGCTGTTTGGGGAGGCTCTCCTGGAAAATGTTGACAATATGGGCACTATCAGTTTCAGAAGTGCTGGGACCTTCCCCTTCCTGAGTGCCAAACATTAGGGCCTTGATGGCTACCTCCTGAAAATGTCCCCGTATTGCCTGCCGATCGGAACAGCACAAAGCATTGTACAGTGCCATCTGTACAATGTGCACAGACAATTTTTTGTACCATAGTTTGGCTTTTCGTATGGCACTGTAATCCAAGATACAATCTGGCTTTGATACTGCTGTTTTGGTCCCACGAACAGTAACAAAGGAGCTGTTGTCACGGTGTATGGTGACATAAGGATCCCCTGCTCATGCCAGCACATGTCCAAGCCAGTTTGAAGTTTGCCCATGACCATCTGGATGATCCAGAGGAGGCATGAGAGAAGGTCATGTGGTCAGATGAGACCAAAATAGATATTTATTGTATCAATTCCACTCACCATATTTGGAGGAAGAAGAAGGATGAGTACAATTCCAAGAACACCGACCCAACCATGAAGCATGGTGGTAGAAACATCATACTGCAGAATGCAGGTGTCGGGTTCGTGCCACTGCACAGCAGGAATACAGAGCCTTGCACCCAGCGGTCTCCCGTTCTTCTTCAGCCGCAGTGGAGCCTGCACAGCAAACTTGTTGGTCACGGCACTCTGCCCAGACCACCTCCATGGGTTTGCTTGCTGCTACCACCTCTGACACAGCTATGGCAATGCAGGCTGCTCAGCAGCGAGATTCTCCAGGGACTAAGTCCTCATGTCGGGCCACTGAGCATACCCGTGGAGTGATCTCCCATTGGAGATCGAGGGTCACGTGCTCAGGTCCTGCTCGTGTTAGGATTGGCCCATCCGAGAAGCCAGGAAGGTTCCTGACTCCCGTGGCTATAAAAGTTTTGCATGGCCCCTTGCCCATGTGCTAGGATCAGACTGTATTTACAGATTATAAGATGTGAGAGATGTATGCACTCATGAATATATCTGGTGACTGACTCATTATGAAACACCTACCCTTGGTACGCATGTGTTGTGCAGCCTAGCCTGCTAGCGCCCAGGATTAGGTGTAGGTAGCTCAGGGTTTGAGTCGGACATTGGTCCTCACCAGTGACCCAGCACGTGCTCCACACTCCACTGCCAGCATCTTTAGCGGAGATCATGGCAGCGACGCCGCACGCTCAGTGGGCCTAGAGGGAATATTACCCCATGTCCTTGGGGTAGTGTTCTGTGGCCGTACACTGTGCGCTCTTTAAGCCGAGCTCTGTGAGCACAAACAGGCTCCGGCGTTTATGTTCAGCAGTAGTGCGGCTCTGTGAAGCAACAGAGTCCGCCCCCGTACACACCGGGTGACAATAACCCGCGTGTGTTGTTAGTTCTTTTTCTGGTCTACCAGTTTTGAGTTCTCCTTCCAGGCTCCCTCTGGTGGTAACAGGAGGTAGTGAGGCTGATTTTATCAGTAGAGATTTGCCACCTGATAAAGAGGATGACGATTGGACCTCAGGAATCTGACTGGATTTAAGGCAGCCGACGCCCTTTTCTGGTGCTGGTGATTCCTTCTGGCTTGTCAAGTCTTGATTCTCAGCTCTGTTCCAGTCAGCTCAAGCTAAGTTTTTCTGCTAATGTTCACACTTGATTTTGTTGGTCTATTCAGTTTTTTGTGTGGTCAGCCAGCCCCGGCTGGGGCTGTGCTGAATTTCCACTCTTACTTATCTGTATTTGCCAATTTGCTTTTTGTCCTTTATTAGATTGGCCTCTTTCTGCTCTGCCTCAGAATATTTCAGAGTCCTGATATAGTGGGAAAAGTCTAGTAACTTCAGGGTTAATTTTGTTATCAGAAGTGTTGGACATTATTTTTGTAGGGTTTTTGGCAGATAGCAGACAGTGTCTTTCCTTTCCTATCCTTTCTAGTTAGTTTGGGCCCCATCGTTTGCTCAGCCTATTTTCCTGCCTATGTTTGTGTTTTCATCTTGTTTCACCGTCAATACATGTGTGGGGGCTGTCTATTCCTTTGGGGTCTGCTTTGGGGCAGTTAGTTTTCCCCTTTTCTTGCTTTAGGCTTATTTAGTCCTCCGGCCGTGACGAGGCATCTAGGTTCATCGTAGGTACGCTCCACGGCTGCTGCTAGTTGTGTGATTAGGATCAGGGATCTGCAATCTGCATATAGTTACCAACCTCTCTGGCTTTTCTGGGGCTTAGCTTGTTTTTCCTCCACGGTGACCCATTCATAACAGAATCACCAGCCATACAGCAGATTCTAGGGTACTCAAAAGCAGGAAAACGTAGTTAAAAAAGGAAAAAAAAAAGTGTTTGAATTTTTTTTAATGTATTTTTTCCTCTTTTTCTCTGGGGCCGTAGGAGGATTTTTTTTCCCTAATGGAGATTAAGCAATTGTCTGATCGTGTGGAGCAACTTGCTGCTGAAGTGCTGGGAATTTCCACCTATCTCATTCAGTCACATGCTGCTGAACCTAAGATCCCTAGTCCTGATGTGTTTTCTGGGGATCGGTCTAAATTTCTGAATTTTAAGAATAATTGTAAATTATTTCTTGCCTTGAAGCCTAAGTCATCGGGGAGCTCTGCGCAGCAGGTTAAAATTGTCATCTCCTTGCTGCGTGGCGATCCCCAGGATTGGGCTTTTTCTCTGACACTTGAAAATCCTATTCTGACTAATGTGGATGCATTTTTTCAAGCCTTGGGGTTGTTGTATGATGAACCTAATGCTGTTGATCAAGCTGAGAGAACTCTGTTGGCATTAAACCAGAATCAGGATTCTGCAGAGTTATACTGTCAAAAAGTCCAAAAGTGGGCGGTCCTTACTACATGGAATGATAGTGCATTGGCAGCTCTCTTTCAGAAGGGTTTATCAGAGATGGTAAAAGATGTTATGGTGGGATTTCCTGTTCCCTCTGGTCTGGATGGTTCTATGTCATTAGCCATTCAAGTTGATCGGCGTTTACGTGAACGTAAAACTACACGGGAGGCGCTGCCACCTTTTGAACAAACGTCTGAACCTATGTAATGTGATGGGGTTTTGTCTAGGGCGCAACGTCAGGCGTTTAGAAGGCGTAATAAGCTGTGTTTTTTCTGTGGAGCCGCCTCTCATACTATTTCTGTCTGCCCTAAATGAGAGAAACGTTTTGCACACACATTTGCTGTGGGCAGGGTACAACCTAAGTTCCTTTTGGTAATTACTCTGATCTGCTCCTTATCCACATTTTCCACTAAGGCTTTTGTGGATTCAGGAGCAGCTTTGAATCTGATGGATTTGGACTTTGCTAAACGTTGTGGTTTTTCTATGACGCCTCTGCGGACGCATATTCCTTTGAGGGGTATTGATGCTACTCCTTTGGCGGAGAATAAACCTCAGTTTTGGACCCAGGTGATAATGCGAGTTGCCCCAGACCACCAAGAAAATTGTAAATTTTTGATGCTGCATAATTTGCATGATACTATTGTGCTGGGTTTTCCCTGGTTGCAAACTCATAATCCAGTTTTGGATTGGAAATCTGGGTCTGTGGTGAGTTGGGGTTGTCAGTGTGTTCTTAGGGACGCTCCTGTTTCCTCCACCTCTCATCAGTCTCATGATATTCCTGATTATCTGGCCGATTTTTCTGATGTATTTAGTGAGAGTAAGTCTGCGTCTTTGCCTCCTCATAGGAGTTATGACTGTGCAATTGAGTTGATGCCTGGGTGAAAATTTCCCAAGGGTCGGCTTTTCAACTTATCAGTACCCGAACATGATGCTATGCGATCCTATATTAAGGAGTCATTGGAGAAGGGTCATATTAGACCATCCTCGTCACCTTTAGATGCTGGGGGTTTTTTTGTGGCAAAGAAAGATGGTTCATTAAGACCGTGTATTGATTATCGTTCTCTTAACAAGATGACGGTTAAATATCAGTACCTCTGATGTCTGATTTATTCTCCAGAGTTAAGAGTGCCTGCTGGTTTACTAAGCTTGACCTCAGGGGGGCGTATAATCTTATTTGCATCAAGCACGGGGATGAATGGATGATGGCGTTTAATACTCCAAAGGGACATTTTGAGTGCCTGGTGATGCCTTTTGGGCTCACTAATGCCCCTTCTGTCTTCCAGTCCTTTATGAATGATATTTTCCGTGACTTTGTGGATAAGTTTTCGATCATCTATCTGGATGATATTCTGATCTTTTCTAGTGATTGGGATTCTCATGTGGAACACGTCCGGACTGTGTTCCGGATTTTGAGGGAGAATTCCCTGTTTGTTAAGGGATCGAAATGCCTCTTTGGTGTACAGAGGATTTCATTTTTGGGATTTATCTTGTCTCCGTTGACTATTGAAATGGACCCGGCCAAGGTACAGGCCATTTATGATTGGGTTCAGGATACTTCTTTGAAGGCCCTCCAGAAGTTTTTGGGTTTTGCTAATTTCTATCGTAAATTTATAGGTAATTTTTCTGGTATTGTCAAACCAGTAACTGATCTGACCAAGAAGGGCGCTGATGTGCTGAATTGGTCTCCTGAGGCTGTTTCAGCATTTCAGGAGCTTAAGCGGAGATTTACTTCAGCTCCAGTTTTACGGCAACCTGATGTCTCACTTCCATTTCAGGTAAAGGTAGATGCTTCTGAGATTGGTGCAGGAGCTGTTTTGTCCAAAAAAGATCCTGTGACTTCTAAGATGAATCCCTGTGCCTTCTTTTCTCAAAAGTTCTCCCCATCTCTGAACGCAACTATGATGTGGGGAATTGGGAATTGTTGGTTATGAAATGGGCATTTGAGAAGTGGAGACATTGGTTGGAGGGAGCTAGACATCAAGTTATGGACCTCACCGATCACAAGAATTTGATTTATCTGGAGTCGGCCAAACGCTTGAATCCTAGACAGGCTAGATGGGCCTTGTTTTTCACGCGTTTTAATTTTGTAGTCTCTTTTCTTCCAGGCACTAAGAATGTTAAAGCAGACGCCCTTTCTAGGAGTTTCTTTGCCGACTCTCTTAATGTGACCGAGCCTACTACCATCCTAGGTGAGGGGGTAGTTCTTTCTACCATTTCGCCCAATTTGAGACGCACCCTGGAGGAATTTCAGGAGGATAAACCTGAGTGTTGCCCTATGGGAAAATTGTATGTTCCTGACCAGTGGAGAAAGAGAGTGATGTCTGAAATTCATTGCTCCGCATTGGCTGGTCATCCAGGTATTTTTGGTACCAGAGATTTGGTGAGTCGGTCTTTTTGGTGGCCAGCCTTATCTCGTGATGTCAGGAATTTTGTACAGTCCTGTGGGACTTGTTCTCGGTCTAAACCTTGTTCTCGTTCTAGTGGGTTGCTGATGCCCCTGCCAATGCCCAAGAGGCCATAGACCCATATCTCAATGGATTTTATTTCTGATCTTCCTGTCTCTCAGAGAATGACTGCTATCTGGGTGATTTGTGATAGATTTTCGAAGATGGTCCATCTTGTACCACTCCCAAAGCTGCCATCTTCCGCTGAGTTGGTGCCCTTGTTTTTACAACAGGTGGTTCGGTTACATGGGATTCCTGAGAACATTGTGTCCAACAGAGGAGTCCAGTTTGTTTCCAGATTTTGGAAAGCCTTTTGTTCCAATCTGGGAATTCAGTTATCCTTCTCCTCTGCGTTTCATCCCCAGACCAATGGACAGACTGAGAGAACAAACCAGACCTTGGAGTCTTATTTAAGATGTTATATATCTGCTGATCAGGATGATTGGGTCTCATTTTTGCCCTTGGCCGAATTTGCGCTGAATAATAGAGCTAGGTCTGCCACTTTGATGTCACCCTTTTTCTGTAATTTTGGGTTTCATCCTCGATTCTCTTCATGGCAAGTGGAATCTTCGTCCTGCCCAGGTGTGGACACTGTGGTTGAGAGAATGCAGCAGATATGGGACCTAGTGGTGGATAAGTTGTCACTCTCTCAGGAAAAGGCCCAGCGATTTTCCAACCGGCATAGGACCATTGGTCCCCGGTTTAAAGTGGGTGATATGGTTTGGTTGTCGTCTAAGAATATTCCTATGAAGGTTGCATCTCCTTACTGAGGCTGATGCTGGATTCAGGAGTAGTGCAGAGTAGTCAGAGCCCTTGGGCGGCCCTGGTGGTGCTCATCAAGAAAAAGGATGGGACCATCCGGTTCTGTGTAGATTACAGGAATCTCAATGCCTGCACTGTTCGAGACTAGTACCGGTTACCTCGCATCGAGGAATCCTTGACAGCATTGGGGAAAGCCAAGTACTTCTCCACCTTGGTCCTAGCAAGCAGATACTGGCAAGTAGCCGTGGCAGAGAAAGACAAAGCAAAAACCACCTTCATCCTCCCTATGGGATTGTTTAAGTTTAACCAGATGCCCTTAGGGCTCTACAATGCTCTGGGCACGTTTCAACGGCTGATGGAAAAGTGTTTGGGAGAGTTAAATTTTGAAGCTACCCTGATCTATCTGGATGACATCATTGTGTTTTCTGCCTCATTCGAAGAACACCTTGCCCGGCATGGACAAGTACTTGGAAGACTGCGGGCTCATAACCTGAACAGCAGCCGGTGGTGTCGGTGATCGGTGACAGCAGGAGCTGTGGTGTTGCCAGCAAGGACTTGTGTGGTATTGTTAAAAGACAAACTGTGTTGTGTGAACTGTGGTCTGAGAAGACCGGTATAACGGACATGGGGAAATCCCGGAAGGGGGCGGTGGCCCAAACCGGGGTGGTAGCCCAAAAGGGGGCGGTGACCCAAATTGGGGGTAACCCAAAAAGTGGTGGAGTCCCGGGAGGGGGCGGTGACCCAAATTGGGGTGGTCCAGAAAGGGGCCGGTGTGTCAAAAGAGGAACAGCAATGTTCGTGTATGTTGTTTTCTGAATGTGGAATATTCTTTCCGGATAATGACGGGCCACAGGTGTGTGCCGTAATGCTGCACCGAGAAGGAGTCTCGGGTCGGCTGGACTCAAAGTGTCATGTGACTCTGACAGGATCTCCTCTCACGTTCTGTCTGACCGAGAGAATGGTCCAGGTTCGCTGTAAACATGGGGTCACGGTGAACTATACGGTAGATAGAGTGATGTTTGAGGGGCCCATAGGTGGTGAGTGCCAAGGGGGCGCGATACCATGGGACTTAGTCTATGCTTTGGAGAGGGGCCGGGACTTTGTTTTGTTTGATGACGTATGGTCAGACGATGGAGACGTTTCGACTGAGGGGTCAGCAGACACTGAGACAGTGACGGCTCCTGACGTGGACAGGTCAGAGGTAGAACTGACCGGAAGAAGTACATCTGCCCAACTTACGGACCTGATGTCTCGTGATATGACGGATGGTGGGCTGGAGATGAGACGAATGGGGTAAAAACACGGTTAAACAGTAACGGGACGGTTCACTTGGCTGACGGGACTGACCCAGTAGTACCCTTTGACAATATAATTAAAGAGGTAGTAGTGCGCCACGTACTGGCCAAAAGAGAACAAGATCGTGAGATACAGTTAATAAAGGAGACAGTGGAAGGACATATCGAACGAGAAAGAGTCCTGAGACAAATGGCCGAGCACAGGGTTGAGGAGCTCAAGAAAAAGGTCTTGGAGCTTAAAGAAACTGTACGTGGTCTTCTGCAGAAGAACTTGGATAGTGAGAAACAGCGGCCGGGTCCGACAGGTGGTGGAACGGAGCTGCCGGTGCCCGTCTTGGCAGACGGTCGGGAAGAGATGAGATCTCATGAGGTTGAGGAGCTGAGAACTGAAGAAGACAGTCACCCGGTCGAGGCAACTGTAGTGAGGGAAGTGTCCGTGGTAAAGCCAGAGCCTCCTGGCCAGGAAGAGAGCAAGGCCATGACCTTCAAGTTTGTGATTGATGTACCAAAAGACATGCAAGAGGACTGTGCTGAGGAAGGTGTGCATGAGGCTTTCAAAGAGGCGGTCAAAGCGTGTAAGGTGCACTGGGCGCCTGAGACTCGGCAGTTGGTGATGTCAGCCAGGGAAGACACAGCAAAGCAGGTGGCTGTCCTGAAAAACATGCATCTGCAGTGTCTCCATGTCAAACAGTTGGTTAGGCGGAGTAATATGAAAGCTGCTCGACGCCTAGAGTTAGCAAGAGATGCTATGGATCGGTTGGGTTTGCGGAAAGAGGTAGTTCCGGTTCCCAAAGGTCTGATTGGGAGAATCAATGGAAGATTCGGGAAGGTAATGCAAGACCTTGTAAATAACTCCGGTGTGGTGAGGGTGAGGATCCCTCCTGATGATGAAGACCAGTTATCCAGTGAAGAGGGTAGGATTCCCATCCTGTTGGTTGGCTCCGTGGAAAGCCTGAGAAACTTTTGGATGCTCTTGGAGAATTGAGTGGGGTACCTGCAAGAGATTGAGCAGTTGAGGCTGGACCATCAGCGAATCAATAAAGAGGTTCGGAACACCAAGTGGCGGCCGCCTTCAACCCAAGATGTAAGGGCCCGAAGGGTTCCACCAAGAAGTGACAGGGCAGATGGCCGAAGAATGTCAGCAAGTGGTAGTTCGACTGGCAGGATGACGTTGAGAGACCGTAGTTCCTGTGAGACCCTGAATGAGTCAGACTCAGGCCAGACAGTAGGCCTGATTAAGACTGATGACCGTACCAACCGGGGGAGATGGTCAGGGAACGGAACAAACGGAGAGGAACGTGGTGACCAAACAGTACCTGATGATGCAGACAGACTGTAACTGGAGGGCCAAAGATCAGGGCCGGTACTCTGACCGCTGGGGGTGGGGGAGGCCTAATGTAGAGATGAGGCCGTATGACAGATGGAGATGGTTCTCTTGACCTGTGGGGTAAGGTGTAAATGAGAGCCCAGTCTGATGTAATGTTGTGTGTTCAATCCCACAAGTTTGAACAAAGGCGGAGGTATGTGGTGAAGTGACCACTATGTGGGTCGCCCTCCCAGGGCTGTGGGGTACTCGGTACTGGGCCGGTGTCAGGGGAATGTGTCACAGCAGCGATGACCCGGTCCGTGGCCCTGGGTGCCCAAGTAATGGGGGAATGTAGTTAATGGAATGGAATAGTTCCTGACACCACCTGTGGTGTTCGGCAAGGGAGATGTTAAGCCGACGTTGCAGACAGATCCTCTGGGACCGATGGTATGGTGCAGCAAAGATGTAATAGCTCCCCACAGGTGAAGCTATAGTCCCAGGGCAGTGTAGAGGTGGTTGGCACGGGGATGTAGCAGTGCTGTAAGGGTAGGAAGCAGACAAGACACAGCGGGGTGCAATTTCTGTACCTTTACTTGATAACTGCAGTCCAGGGTCCTGATTACATATGGTATTGGAGCAGGCTAGCCTGGAAGCAATTCAGGGATTCTCTGTCAGCAGACAGGCTGTGCAGTCTCCTTCCTAGTACCTAGTTGAATGAAGTACTCCAAGCACTGAGCTAGTCTGAAGTTTCTCCTGTCAGATGTTCCCAAGAACCTCACTTGCACGGCAGACAGCTGTAGCCTCTCTCAGGGACTCCTATCTCTCTGAGTCCTAGCTCTCTATCCAAGCTGCTGTTGTGCCTCAAGTCTTAGATGGGAGTAGGGCATTTACAGCCTCCTTCTCCTCTGGTATCTGTTGCAGGACTGTTAGTATCCGTACAACCGTGGAGACCAGGCTCCAGTTCATACGCTCTCAAGCTTAGGGAGCTCACCTTCCGCAGCTCAACCTCCAGCTTCTCCCTACACGTCTGCACACTTCACCCTCAGCAGACTAACTGACCCCTCCTTCCTCCTGGCCCTCAGAGAGCACTCCTCCCCTTAATCCTGGTTCAGAGTTCCCCCTGCTGGCCTGGAGTGGAACTGTGCTGCATGTGTGGATTGACTGCGAGAGAGACCCATCATTGCCTCCAAGCCTGGCATTACCCTCCCCTGGAGCAAGGCAAAGCCACTGTGGTGACCATACTCCTGGGGGCGCCATATATGTCCACTAGGGGGCGCTGTATGGATGACCCAGGAGAGTTGATGAATGGCAAGATACTGAATGACCGTTATGTATCTGTGGTGCCCCCAGGAGTATGGTCACCACAATGGCATTGCCTTCCTCCAGGGAGGGTGATGTCATGCTTGGAAGCAGGAAGGGTCTCTGACAGTTAATCATTTTCATGCAACACAGTTCCACTCCAGGCCAGCAGAGGGAGCTCTGAACCAGGATTGGGGGAGGAGCACGCTCTGAGGGCCAGGAAGGGAAATAGGCAGTTAGTGTGAGGAGGGCAACGAGTGTAGACGTGTGGAGAGAAGCAGGAGGTTGAGCTGAGGAAAGAGAGCTCCCTCCCAGTGAGAGCGCATGATCTGGAGCCTGGTCTCCACGGTTGTATGGATACTGAAGGTCCTGCAACAGAAACCAGAGGAATAGGAAGCTGTAAATGCTCTATTCCCAACTAAGACTTGGAGGCACAACAGCGATGGGTGAGCCAAGAGAGATAGAGGGCTACAGCTGTCTGCCATACGAGGTAGTTCTAAGAGTCGATAAGAAGGAGGAACTTCAGTGTAACACTGTACTGCATGTACCTCAAGCCAGCGCTAGGAAGGAGACTACACAACCCATCTGATAGAGAGATTCCTGAATTGCTTCCAGGCTAGCCTGCTCCTGTGCCATCTGTAATCAGGACCCTAGACTGCGTTTGCCAAGTAAAGGTAAAGAAACTGCACCCTGTTGTGTCATTGCCTCCTTCCTGCAAAATCCTCAGCACTGCTTCATCTCTGTGCCAAACACTGCACCCTCTTCCTAAACATTCCGCTACACTGCCCTGGGACCAACAGCCCTACCTGTGGAGGGCTACAACATCATTGCTGCACCACACCATCTGTCCCAGAGGATCTGTCTGCAGTGTCGGCTTAACACCTCTTGCCAAACACCACAGGTGGCATCACGAATCACTTATAAACTTTATTCCCAACTCAACCCTTTTACATGGGCGCCCAGGGCCACGGACCGGGTCACCGCTGCTGTGACAATCCCCTCTGAAAGACCCGGCCCGGTACCGAGTACCCCACAGCCCTGGGAGGGCGAACCATATCTCAAGGTGGGTGGCCTTGAGATGGAGATTTATGTGTTAATCAGCAGTGATACTGCTGAGGTGCTGGTTCAATGTGTCAGGGACTAGTTACCTACAAACACACCAGGGGGTGTGTTTAATAACGCTATTGTAAAGTGTATATGTGTGTGTGAAGGACCTGTGATGAGGTCATAGTCATGTGACCCGGTGGGCGTGGCTATGAACCATATAATGTGGCCAGGATAGGTCACATGTGGTGAATGCTGGGACCCGATTGGTCCAGTGTGGAAGGTCCCGCTGAGATGGAGCTCCTGGCTAACAGCCTGTGAAGTGGCTGTGGTGAATGGCTGCACGTGTCTGAGAGTTCCCAGGGGAGGGAATGAACGTCTGCAGTAAGCTGAAGCAGCCATGAGGAAATCCGGACGTGGGTGAGATAAGTGAGGGTAAAAGAGCCTGTATGCTGGACATTGTACAACCTGTGTGAACACAGGGTTTACAGAGTGAAACTCTTCCATGGACGCTCTGCTGTTTATATGAAGTTTTGTTGCTGCTGTGGGTTTATGATGTTGAATAAACCGCATGGACTATGCTTGCTTTATGGAAAATCTGTGTCGGACCTGATTTTGTGGCTGCTGAGTATCCCCTACCCAAATAACAGCGCTACCTCACAATTAAGAGTACCGAACAAAAGGCACCCATCCGGACCATACAGACTAAGGAACCTCTAGAAGTCTTGATTATCGACTATCTCCTTGTGGGACTCTGCCCGGGGGCTACAGTACTGTTTGGTGATGACCAATCATTTCTCCAAGTTCACAGTACTCACCCTGACTAGAGATCAGACTGCTGAGTCGGCGGCGCGGGCTGTCTGTCAAGACTTCATCCGGGTGTGTGGGTGCCCTTATTCACACAGACGTCAACTTTGACACATGATAAGGTTTTTAATATTAGACAGTGTAGGACCGCCCCGACCACAGAGTCACCTTGTCGATGGTGGGACGGCTTTTATGCTATGTTTGATCAAATACAGTATTACTAAGAACTCTGTATGATTTAAATGCACTTTTGCTTTTTACTTATTTAATTACAGCAGGGTTTTTTTTTTGTATGCTTTTTGGCCATGTGAACATGCATTTATATGCTGCATGTGTACCAACTCAAACCAAGCTCAATTTTTGTGTTTTTACCTAACAGAGTTGGTCTGGACCTATAACCATCGGCTCCATTCCACCACGGGTTACACCCCATATCTACTGCTGTTTGTAAGAGCTGGGCAAGAGATCATTGACCTGAAGTTGGAACAGCCAGAGGTGCTGATGGAGCGAACTGTCACTTCATGAGTGAAAGAATATCGGCAACGATTACAAACGATACGGCAGTTGCCTGGTCAGCAGCTACAGAAAATAGAACATACCGACTCAAGAGATACCGCTCCAACCTGGGGACCGAGTATTAGCCAGAGAAAAATGCCCCAAGGGTAAACTAAGTGAGAGATGGGAAGTAGAGCCTTACAGAGTAATCAAGCGAGTGTATGCTGACGGCCAGGTCTACAAGGTGTAGATTGACAGTGGGGCGTCCACCCCTAGGGTACTTGACAGAAATATGCTACAGCCATGCCGGTCTGAGGTCTGTTCTGCACCATTGCCGCCTGAAGGCGCTACTCTACTTCCTGAATCTGTCATGCCTGATGGTGAAATCGATGATGAGTGGTGGACCGTCCCTGACGCCGTTGGGGGTCCGCAGCCATACAGAAACAGTAATCTCATGGATGTACCACTACCGCCACGTGAGGACGAGACCCGACAAGAGCTCATTACGACTCCTGCAGCAAGTGTTCCTCTGGAAGATAGTCAAGCCTTATGTGATAGCCAAGAGCTCGGAAGATCCCAGAGGTCTACTGCAGGGATTCCACCAGTCTGATACCTAGAACAGTGTACTCTGTCTGTTTTTCCGACTTTGTTGCCTCCTCTATAGGTGCTGTTTCTGCATTGCACGTTCCTTCATTACACTGTGACCTTGATGTTGTTATGGCCGAGGATGACCATCATTAAGTAGTGAGGCATGTAGGGGGGTGGTGCTGTTATTGACAGTAAGAAACACGCTGCCACTTTAAGAGACAGCACCCCCTTTTTGGTGTGATGGAATGTTCTGCTCCCTCTGCAAAAAACTGTGCTAATGAATTGTTCAAGGTGTGAGCTGGAAGCTGCTGGAGAGAACGGCTGTGCATGTAGCTGTGTAAAAGGTCACACAGCCTGGGACGTAGGGGACTTGTGAAATTGAACAGACTCTTCAGGTGTAGCAAAGGTGGCTGTCCTGTGCTATTTTGAGAAGCCACGAAGAGACCGAGAAAGGGATTTACAGTTTCCGGGAGCACCTCCAGGACCCTGAAGCAAGGAGAAGACCACATTTCACGGATCTGCCAGACAGCCGTGCGCCCCACCGTACAGGACTGTTGGGAGCCCCCGGGACTGTACCTAAGTCCCCAACATTATCGTAAGTTTGATCCCGTTTGTGCACGTCAGGGTCTAGTGTAGGCTTCAACAGACAGAACACGGCAGCTGTGTGGCCTGTTTAGTAGAGACCAGGGAGGTTATACGTAGAGTAGCACCATTCTTTGTTCATTGTTTGGATTTGCCTGTGTGAAATATATTGATCCTGTAATAGTTGGAGCACCATGCTACTTGACAGCTAAAGAATACAAACTCTTGCAAATTATTTTTTTGCCACTGCATACCCCTGTTTGCACCTTCCTTATCCACTTCATTCCTTGCCTTCCAATAAATTTACCCTTTGTTGTTTGCACCTCATCTTGTGTACCGTAGTCTCCCTGCACCGTGGTGGTTTCCCGGCCATCGCTTCATAAATCTACTTTTATGTTTGAGACCAAGCAACACTAGAATAACTGGTGCAACCTATATTGGAAGAGAGGAAGATGGAGAAGACTCCTGGTTGTTGAAAAATGCTTTTAACCGGAGATTCCTATAGAATCTCTGGAGATCCATCTCATTATCACACTTCCTTGTGTTCCACCACACCACACATCACTTCCGGTCTGTCCCACAGAAAATGACGCCACCACGTGTCACTAGTCTCCGCTCACTGCCAAAGACGAGCTGGGAGCGCCCCCAGCCTTCAGCACATGGAAATGACAAGTTAATCACAGACTCCTGCCCTTTAAAATGCACCACTTTAACAGGCACACTAGTACAAATCCTATTGACATGGACTCCCTATTCCTCACACCGCTGTTACATGCAGTGCACCATATGCAATCGCTTAAGTGTATTTTCATGTCACACTCCCTTGCCTTCTGTTAGAGGTCAGTGTGTATGTGGCTGTGACTGATCTTAGCTTCTTCGTCTATCGTGTTTTTGACATGTTTCTATGATGTTTCTGACATAGTGCCTCTTTTTCTAGTCTAATCCGTCAGCCCCCCCTTTGTAGATTTGTCCATTGCTACCTCACACTTAAAGGGTCTCTATCACCCCATTTTAGCCCTATCAGCTGCAGCCACCGTCATCAGGGGCTTATCTACAGCATTCTGTAATGCTGTAGATAAGCCCCCGATGTAACCTGAAAGATAAGAAAAAAGAGTTAGATTATACTCACCAGGGATCCGGTCCGGTCCAATGGGTGTCGCGGTCCAGTCCCGCACCTCCCATCTTCATACGATGATGTCCTCCTCCTTGCTTCTCCCTCGGCTCCTATGCAGGCGTACTTTATCTGCCCTGTTGAGGGCAGAGCAGAGTACTGCAGTGCGCAGGCGCCGGGAAAGGTCAGAGAGCTCCGGCGCCTGCGCACTGCAGTGCTCTGCTCTGCCTTCAACAGGGCAGAGAAAGTACACCTGCGCAGGAGCTGAGGGAGAAGCAAGGAGGAGGACATCATCGTATTAAGATAGGAGGTGCCAGACCGGACCGCGACACCCACCGCACCTGATACCGCCCCCCCGGGTGAGTATAATCTAACGTGTTTTTCTTATCTTTCAGGTTTCATCGGGGGCTTATCTACAGAATTACAGAATGTTGTAGATAAGCCCCTGATGGCGGTGGTCGCAGCTTATAGCGCTAAAATTGGGTGACAGATTCTCTTTAACATCTACTAAGTGCACCATAACTGTCTATTGCATTTCAGTCTTTTACAGACTCTTTTCTAACTCCCCATCATGCCTCTATATACTCAGGGCACCTTTCCCTTTTCAGTGATCCTTCTGAGAATTACTTTCTGTGCATACCCATTGAAATGCCCATACATTGTTGGTATAAATTGTTCCCAAATGAACAATAGTTGTGATTGAGCACAAACCAGGTAAATTGCAGTGATGGTTCTATGGCTAGATTGCTTTTTTGAAGGAAATATTTGCCTGCTGCAATCCCATCCTTGTGAGGAATGTTGGAATAGAGAAACTCTACATCCATGATGGCTAGTATCGTGTCCTCCAGAAGTGGGCCCAGGGCTGACAATTTGCAAAGAATATCCATGGAGTCCTGGATACAGCTGGGTTTGCTCCTCACCAAGGGTTTCAGAATGTTCTCCACCCAGCCTGAGATACTCTCTGTTAAAGTCCCAATACCAGAGATGATAGGCCTCCCAGGGTTACCTTCTTTATGCATTTTAGGCAACATGTAGAAGGTACCTGTTTGGGGATTGTCTGGTATTAGTTCCAGTAGTTAGGATGAAGTAGACTCAAACCCATTGATGATATGTGTTAGTTCCGCTGTATATTTTTTGGAGGGATCTTCCTGAAGTGTAGTGTAGTATTTTATATCCAAGAGTTGTCTGTGTGCTTCCTGTATGTAATCTGTCATATTCATGATGGCTACAACGCCTCCTTTATCTGCTAGTTTGATGATGATAGAAACTTTGCTACAGATCATCTGAGAGACTGTGGAATCATCTCATTGGATTTTTCTACCACAAGAAGAGGACCAGCCATAAAGAGATAAATTATCTACAGGACCGAATACGAGGACTGAGTTCATGTCTAATCAAGGAGACATTACAGGAATTCTACAATAATTTACAACATCACCTTATTAACAATAAGAAAAATAAGCTGGACAGACTCAGGAAGAAAGCAGGTCTCAATGTAGCTGAAGGTTAGCCCAATTTACAGAATCATTTAAATACATCGTCCACTGTTATGAACCTCTCACAATATGAGCCAAGCACAGGAGAAATGCATGTTCTATCAAAGGGACTAACATTCTGTCCTACAAAACAGGTTGAAACGGCTCAGTTTTGTAGTGATATCAAGGAATTCTCCAGCAGATTGCGACTCAAAGAATTCTTTCATAACCACGCAGATATCATATCACTTAGACAATGAGAACAACTCAGCAAAAAAGAAAAAGAGGACAAACTGGACCCTGCAACCTAGGCACAACCAAACTCTGGATCACTACATAGACTGTTTCTGTAAAAAAGTTAAATCTGACATTTTGGACAGACACAATAAAGTGCCACACAGTATCAGTATGGAGGAAAGAAAAGCCATACAATCCTTAAAAGCCAACAACAATATCATCATCAAACCAGCAGACAAAGAAGGCGCTGTTTGTTCTGCACCGAGATAACAGGCCACTTCAGTACTTACCCAAAAACACAGACAACAACAAAGACCAGTGGCCTACTACTCAGCTAAGCTGGATCCTGTTGCCAGGGGTGCACCCTCTTGTGTTAGAGTCATTGCTGCTGTTCAAGTCATGCTTGAAAAGGCCACAGAAATAGTTCTAGATTACAAGGTCACACTTTACACTCAACATGACATTCATGGTGTCCTCAGTCAGGGACAACCTGGACACATTTCAATGTCCCAGCAACTTCTCCTTCAATGTGCCCTTTTCATGCCCCTAAATATAGAACTCAAACGATACACAGTTTTGAATCCAGCTACGTTTCTGCCGGTGGATTCAAAAGGGGGAAAGATGAGGAAAATTTCAAGGACGAATACTGAGAAGGGTATTAACGTAATCAAAATAGAGTCTTTACTGTATTCACTTCAAAATACAGTACATAGTCCATAGAGATGGTATCACAGTCTTTCATACAAGCTTGAAATTTTAGGTAGCAAGAGAGATGGTCACCATGACGTTTAAGATGGAATCTTCCCAGTTAATGGCTTAAATAAAGTGATTGGCTGACTACCGGTTTGTATACCGGGTTACTATCTTAATTCACACAGTCCTTCAGTTATATTACTACCAAGGATGGGCCTACACAGTTTGGTTCACTGTGGAAATAGTGTTCACCGCTTACTCACGATTAAGTCCCGATACAGTTCCCTGTCGCAGGGCGTAGAGTAGAAGATGAAGTGTAACATGAGGCTCTCATACTGGCGGAACCATTAAAGGCGTGAAGTGTAGCAGAAGAGCCCTTGTACAGCTCTATCTCTTCTATTTCTATGAAAATTTAAATGTTTGATGCCCTCCTGGCACAGGCTGTGGCAGTTTCCTCACTGATTGAAGATTAAGGGAAGCACCTAGGCTGAAGACAGGGCAGCCTAGGAAGTAGACCACTCTTCACTTCGCTCAGGCTGTTTTTTTCCTTCGCTCCTCACAGGAAGGAGAGGAACTCCTCCCTGACTCCTCCCTCAGCAGCTTCTAGAGGCTTCTGCAGGAAACCGGGCTGAGAAAGTGTCATGTGAGCAAACTCTTGCACCTTTACACTTTGGACAGTAGATGGCAGTATAGGACAATTTATCGAATAAACTACATAACTGGACATAGGTTTTTGGTAACCACTCGACTATATTTTGCAACAGATAGGAGGAGGTACTGGGACACTACACATACACCCCATGATTGTGTAGCTCTGATGCAAAAAAAATCCACAGGGTTTGAACATGTCATAGATGAACCCATTACTAACGCAGATTTTGAGTTTTTTGTAGATGGATCGGCACAGGAGGCAGAGCTGAAGGCACTCACTGAGGCATGTAGAGTGGCTTAGGGTAAGGGCCCCGTTACACGCGTCAATGTCCCAGGGATCCCACCAGGGCCGGATTAAGGTTGGTGGGGGCCCCTGGGCAGAAAATCTGGTGGGGGCCCCCATATCATTAACATTTTAGCCATAACAGTAGAGCGCGAACTGTAGCACTTAGATGTACAATCTAATCTTATCCTCTTGTTCTGCCACATTTCCACCACCACCATCATTGCATTCTCACCCACCACCCCATCATTGCCCTCTCGACCATCACCCCATCATTGTCTTCTCCCCATCACTGCCTTCTCCATCACCCCATCACTGCTTTCTCCCCATCACTCCCATCATTGCCTGCTCCATCACCCCATCACTCCCATCATTGTCTGCTCCATCACCCCCATCATTGCCTGCTCCATCACGCCATCACTCCCATCATTGCCTTCTCCATCACCCCATCACTGCCTTCCCCCATCACTCCCATCATTGCCTGCTCCATCACTCCCATCATTGCCTGCTCCATCACTCCCATCATTGTCTGCTCCATCACCCCCATCATTGCCTGCTCCATCACGCCATCACTCCCATCATTGCCTTCTCCATCACCCCATCACTGCGTTCTCCATCACCCCATCACTGCCTTCCCCCATCACTCCCATCATTGCCTGCTCCATCACTCCCATCATTGTCTGCTCCATCACCCCATAATTGCCTGCTCCATCACCCCATCACTCCCATCATTGCCTTCTCCATCACCCCATCACTGCGTTCTCCATCACCCCATCACTGCCTTCCCCCATCACTCCCATCATTGCCTGCTCCATCACTCCAACATTGCCTGCTCCATCACCCCATCATTGCCTGCTCCATCACCCCATCATTGCCTGCTCCATCACCCCCATCATTGTCTGCTCCATCACCCCATCATTGTCTGCTCCATCACCCCATAATTGCCTGCTCCATCACCCCATCACTCCCATCATTGCCTTCTCCATCACCCCATCACTGCGTTCTCCATCACCCCATCACTGCCTTCCCC
The DNA here is from genome assembly GCF_039654945.1 of Dendrobates tinctorius. NCBI lineage: Eukaryota > Metazoa > Chordata > Amphibia > Anura > Dendrobatidae > Dendrobates > Dendrobates tinctorius. Next base: position 126,928,292 of record NW_027361679.1, on the reverse strand, counting down.
CATCACTCCCATCATTGCCTGCTCCATCACTCCCATCATTGCCTGCTCCATCACCCCATCTTTGCCTGCTCCATCACCCCCATCATTGCCTGCTCCATCACCCCATCACTGCCTTCTCCATCACCCCCATCATTGTCTGCTCCATCACCCCATCACTGCCTGCTCCATCACCCCATCACTGCCTGCTCCATCACCCCCATCACTGCCTGCTCCATCACCCCCATCATTGCCTGCTCCATCACCCCATAACTCCCATCATTGTCTGCTCCATCACCCCATCACTGCCTGCTCCATCACTCCCATAATTGTCTGCTCCATCACCCCATCATTGCCTGCTCCATCACCCCCATCATTGGCTGCTCCATCACCCCATCATTGTCTGCTCCATCACCCCATAATTGCCTGCTCCATCACCCCATCACTCCCATCATTGCCTTCTCCATCACCCCATCACTGCGTTCTCCATCACCCCATCACTGCCTTCCCCCATCACTCCCATCATTGCCTGCTCCATCACTCCCATCATTGCCTGCTCCATCACCCCATCATTGCCTGCTCCATCACCCCCATCATTGCCTGCTCCATCACCCCATCACTGCCTTCTCCATCACCCCCATCATTGTCTGCTCCATCACCCCATCACTGCCTGCTCCATCACCCCATCACTGCCTGCTCCATCACCCCCATCACTGCCTGCTCCATCACCCCCATCATTGCCTGCTCCATCACCCCATAACTCCCATCATTGTCTGCTCCATCACCCCATCACTGCCTGCTCCATCACTCCCATAATTGTCTGCTCCATCACCCCATCATTGCCTGCTCCATCACCCCCATCACTCCCCTCATTGCCTGCTCCATCACTGCCTTCTCCATCACCCCCATCATTGTCTGCTCCATCACCCCATCACTGCCTGCTCCATCACCCCCATCATTGCCTGCTCCATCACCCCATCACTGCCTTCTCCATCACCCCCATCATTGTCTGCTCCATCACCGCCTGCTCCATCACCCCATCACTGCCTGCTCCATCACCCGGCCCCATCACTGCCTGCTCCATCACCCCCATCATTGCCTGCTCCTTCACCCCATCACTGCCTTCTAGACCATCACTCCCATGTCCCATCACTGCCTCTGCCTGCTCCATCATACACACAGATATACACACACACAGACATACATACATACATACACTGATACACACATACATACACACACAAGACACCACCTCTCTCCTCTCACCTGTCCTCCGCAGCATCGCCAGCGCTTCCTCCCTCACACAGCAGCGGCCGCTGAATGATGACGTGTGAAAACAGGAAGCGCGGCCTCCGGGCAGGAAGCAGGACGGACCCTTGCTGGCCGCTCCGTTCCTGCTATTCACTGACGGCGTCTAATATTTATCCTCGCGCTGCGTTGGCGGTCGCTGCCCAGTGGTGGGGGCCCCCTTAGAAGCTCTTGTGGTGGGGGCCCCGGGGCTGAAGCCCCGCCTGCCCCTCCTATAATCCGGCCCTGGATCCCACCAATGATCCGACGTGGATGGGATCGCTGGAACATAGTTAGCTGATTGCTGGTGAGCTGTCACATAGGTAGACTCACCAGCGATCAGGACCAGCGAGCACACTGGTATCCAGGGTAAACAGCGGGTAACTAAGCGCCACGCTGGTCTCTCGCTGTCACACGCAGCGATGTGTGCTGCCCAGCGGGAGACCAACGATAGATTTATGGCCCAGACCATTAGGCAACGATTAATGATCAGCCAACTGATCATTGATCGTTGTTACGTGTCACACGCAACGATGTAATTTCAACATCGCTGCAACATCACCAAACTGGTGACGTTGCAACAATATCGTTCACAATATCGTTGCATGTAACGGGCCTTAAGACTGCCATTGTGTATGTAGATAGCAGGTATTCTTTTGGAATTTGTCATCATTATGTTCCAATATTGAAAGACAGGTCTTTTCTAACATCAAATATGAACTATATATACAGCTTTGGCACAAATTAAGAGACCACCACATCAAAACCCTGTCATGGGCAGCCCATTCTCCAAACCCGAACCTCATGGAAAACCTCTGGAATGTAATCAAGAGGATGATGGATAGCCACAAGCCATCAAGCCAAGAACTGCTTACATTTTTGCGCCAGAAGCAGTGTGAAAGACTGGTGGTAAGCATGCTAAGACACATGAAAGCTGTTTTTAAAAATCATGGTTATTCCACAAAATATTGATTTCTGAACTCTTCCTGAGTTAAAACATTAGTATTATTGTTTCTAAATGATTATGAATTTGTTTTCTTTGCATTACTTGAGGTCTGAAAGCACTGGGTTTTCTTTTTTTAATTTTGACCATTTCTCCTTTTCAGAAAAAAAAAATTATTGCTTGGAAATTCGGAGACATGTTGTCAGAAGTTTGTAGACTAAGAACAATTTAAATTTTACTAAAAAATAGAGAAAAATCAGACAAACTTAACATTTGTTAGACACAAATACCTCAGTGACATCCTACGTGTCACAGAAAGGGAGATAAGCTGTGCTCCCCCTAAAAGAAGAGACACCCACTCCAACAAATATGCATGCACAAACTTAACATTTGGAAGTGGTCTCTTAATTTTTTGCTAGAGCTGTATGTATAAAGAATGTGGAGAGTGTGAGAGCGCTGATGGAGGCTCTTCTGTTACCAACTAAGCTTGGCGTGGTGAAGATAAGAGCTCACACTCGAGCTGACACTGATGAAGCCAGAGGAAATGCTCATGCAGATGTCGCAGCCAAGGACGCAGCAAAGAGGCCAAGAGTTGAGAGTCTAGTGAAGCGATGGCCGGGGGGGACCACCACAATGCAGGGAGACTACGGTACACAAGATGAGGTGCAAGCAACAAAGGGTTAATTTAATTACAGGCAAGGAAAGCAGTGTTAGGAAAGTGGAAACAGGGGTATGCAATGACATAAAACAATTTACAAAAGTGATATTCTCTATCTGGGCCATACAAATGGCACGGTGCACCAACTATTACAGATCAGTGTATTTTTCAAAAGGCAAGACAATACAATTAAGTACAGTATGCTGCTACTCTAACTATAGCCTGGCTGGCCGCTGCTACTCCAGCCGCACGGCTACCGTGCTCTGTCTATTGCAGCCTATCCTAAGCCCTAAACATGTGCGCACATGGGGTTAACACTCACAGTAAGGTCGGTGTCTCAGTTCCTTCCTGGGGGCCCACTGCAGTTCTGCAAGATGATGTGAAGTCCTCCCTGGAAGCCCTGTGCAATGTGGTCTTGTCCTTGTGTGAAGATTCCGAGCCTGTTCCTAGAAACGGTAAATTCCCTCTTCTGAATTCCTTCTTTGTATATCTTCATGGCTCCTCGCAGCAACACGGGAAAGACACCTTCGTTATCCCCAGAAGTGTATACAAAATCCCACAAGTTCAGTCAGTTACAAGCTGCACGCTTTTCTCCTCAAAGCTCACAGATCACAGCACGCCAGCTTTCTGCAGACTTCCAGTTCAGAACACTCACAGGAAAAACAGCCCCTCCCCTCTCAAAGCTGACAGAACAAACCAAAACAGTCTTAAGGCCCCGTCACACATAGCGACTCACCAGCGATCCTGACAACAATATCAACGTGTCAGCATCGCTGGTGAGTCGCTACATGATCACTGGTGAGCTGTCAAACAGACAGCGATCAGCGATACCGGAAGGGGGGCCGGTCGCTGGTGAGATCGCTGTTACGTCAAAAACTTGTGACTCAGCAGCGATATCGCTAGCGAGATCGCTATGTGTGACGGGGCCCTTATTGCAGGGAGAGCTGAATGTCCCATTGCTCTAGCCAAGGGGGTTCTGTCTCCTAAAGTGGCAGCTTGTCTCTACTGTCCATAGCAATGCCACCCCCTTACACTAGCACTGGTACAGACTGTGACCTCAGTGGCACCTGTCACTCCTGATATTCTTAAATCCCTGCAGAAACTGGGAGTTCATCAAGAAAAGGAGTGTCAGTCAGATGCAGGGATCCCAGCTGACCGAGGAAGGTTTATGCAAAAGGGCAGTAAGCTCTGTCTGCCGCGAGCTCTTTACTCAACGATGGCCCAGGTAACCCATGGATTTACACATTTGTCGAAAACAGCTATGTGTGCTTTGGTAGACAAGGTATGGGTGGCACCAGGGTTCATCACCCAGGCAGCCAGGTACACCCAGTCTTGCCCGACACAATGTAGGAAAAACTGTAAAGACCCCGCAGAAACACACCCCTTGTCCGCTCTATCCGTTCCAGAGATTGCAGATTGACTATATACAGCTACCACAAGTAGGGGTATTTGAGTTTGTCCTTGTGTGTTGATCTCTTTTCAGGCTGGCCTGAGGCATATCCGGTGCAGAAAGCTACAGCCAAAGTTACTGCTCAAAAACTAATAAAGGAGGTGCTAAGTAGATATGGGGTTCCTGAAGTGATTGAAAGTGATAGAGGTACACATTTCACTGGAGAGATCATGAGACAGATCTCAGGGTGTGTGCACACGTTGCGGATTATGCTGCGGATCCGCAGCGGATTTGGCCCAGCGAATCCGCAGCAGTTTCTGCTGCGTTGTACAGTACCATTTTAGTCTATGTAAATAGAAAAACGCAGTGCCCACGGTGCTGAATTTTCCGTGCAGATTCGCTGCGGTTTCAAAACCGCAGCATGTCAATTCTTTGTGTGGATTCCGCAGCGGTTTGGCACCTGCTCCATGACAGGTGTCAAACCGCAGGGGAAAACCGCAGGCTAATCCACAATAAATCCACAGATAAACCGCAGGTCTTTTGACCTGCAGATTTACCTGCAGATTTAGACAAATCTGCTCGGAAAATTCCACAGCAGAATCCGCAGCGTGTGCACACACCTTCAAAGTCTTTGGGAATTGAGCAGGCTTTACACACACATTGTCATCCACAGAGTAGTGGGAAGGTGGAGAGACAGAATGGGACATTAAAGTTACAGATTCAGAAGGCAAAAGAGGAGACCGGCAAACCATGGACTGAATGCTTTCCTTTAGCTCTTTCCTCAATGAGATAAACTCCAGGTAGAAAAACAGGTCTCTCTCCATATGAGATACTTTTTGGTTCAGTACCTAGAACAGGGTTATATATCTCAAAGTCACTTCAGATGCAGAATGACAGCCTGACAAGCTATGTGCAAGCCTTGCATAATCGCCTAAACAGTGCACATAAACAAGTGTATTCTTCCATTCCAGACCCTGAATCAGTGTGTGGAACACATGATCTCAGGCCATGAGACTAGGTTGTCTTAAAAAGACACGTCAGGAAAGGCCTTGATCCAAGATTTTATGGGCCATTCCAAGCCAGCCACTGTAAAAGAGTCACCCCACCAGCAGAATGATGACCTTTTTGCTCATTCTAATGGGGATTGCGGTGTCATTGCCTTTAGCAAAGACATTGAATGAGGTTCTGAATGAAGACTGGGATAACAAATTCATTAGGCTGGTTTCACATTAGCGCTTTTTAAGCGCACGCACGGCCGGGGGTAGCTCCGCCCCCGAGCCGGCTCTCTGCCCGGCGTGCCCGCCCCTTGCTTGTAGCGCCGCCTCCAAGCGCACAGCGGCGCCTGCGATCGGTGCACCCTATCTTTAGCATAGGGTGCGCAGATCGTGCGCAGGCCGTGCGCTAGTTGCGCTTTGACCTGCGCTGCGCACTTTTGACGGTGCGCCGTGCGCGCCAAAATCCGAAAAGTTTGATTTTGGCGCGCACGGCGCACCGTCAAAAGTGCGCAGCGCAGGTCAAAGCGCAACTAGCGCACGGCCTGCGCACGATCTGCGCACCCTATGCTAAAGATAGGGTGCGCCGCTGTGCGCTTGGAGGCGGCGCTACAAGCAAGGGGCTGGCACGCCGGGCAGAGAGCCGGCTCGGGGGCGGAGCTACCCCCGGCCGTGCGTGCGCTTAAAAAGCGCTAATGTGAAACCAGCCTTAGACATCGCCAAGTGCTTTTAACTCCTTCGCGATATGCGCCGTACTAGTACTGCTCTGCAGGAGGTGCGTTTGTGCCTAGAGCAGTACTGGTACGGCGCTGCTATCATGCAGCCTCACACTGAGCACCATGGCAGGTGTCAGCTGTATGTGACCGCTGACAACCCGCAGCAAGGCCCACAATGGGTGCTAGCACCGATCGTGGGCATTTGACCCCTCTGATGCTGCTGTCAGTAGTGACAGCAGCATAGAGAAGCATCGCGAAGGGAGGGGGCTCCCTGCGTGCTCCCACCAGAACAACGCAATGTGATAGAGTTGTTCTGATGGTCTCCATGGAGACCCCCGGCACCAAGATGGCAGCGAGGTCCTTCCGGGGCCTGCAGGGAAGGTGGCTTGTGAGTGCCTGCTGAGAGCAGGTGCCAGCATGCCTCCTTCACTGCATGTCAGAACCTGATCTGATACTCTGCAGTGCAGTGTCATATCAGCAATATATACTGGGACAATGTAATAAAGGAAAAAAAAATATTATAAAGTGTTAAAATATATATATTTTTTAAATCCCCACATAAAGAAAAATAAATAAATATTTTACCAATAAATAAATTTCTTTATGGAAATAAAAAAACAATAAAAGTACACATATTTGGTATCGCCGCGTCCATAACGACCCACTTTATAAAACTGTCCCACTAGTTAACCCCTTCAGAGAACAACATAAAAAAATAAATAAAAAACAAGGAAAAAAACAATGCTTTATCATCATACCGCCGAACAAAAATTGCAATAAAACTCAACCAAAAAGACGAATGTAAATAAAAATGGTACCTCTGAAAATATCATCTGGTCCCACAAAAAACAAGCCACCATCCAGCTCCATCAGCACAAAAATAAAAAATTTATAGCTCTCAAAATATGGTGATGCAAAAACTAGTTTTCGCAATAAAAAGCGTCTTTTAGTGTGTGACTGCAACCAAACATAAAAACAGATATAAATCTGATATGCCTGTAATCGCACCGACCCGAAGAATAAAGTCTTACGCAGCGTCCAATCTGCAGAAAATACTGAATGTGGAAACATACCTTTATAGTGCCTCACACTTTTTTTCTAGCTGAATAACATGAAGAACAGTTATTATTGGCACATAAAACATGTAATTATGCTGCATAGCAGGTGCTACGGCTGGCACCAGCCTGCAGAAGGTTTCTTTTTTTTGAATTATGTACAGATATTCATTATGCAAACTAGGGGGCTGGTCACTAAGTGATCAGTGACCTGTCAGCAGTCTTCAGTATGAATAGCTAATCAGAGCACCACATGAAGACCCCCCTCCAGGCCCACCCTAGAGCAGGAGCATATTATTAACTAAAAATGGAAAATAAAGAACAACCACAAGATGGATTTCATCAAGCAAGTTATCATTTTAATCAGTATAACGGCGCCGACCTGTCACTGTGTGTAGGTAAGTGTGCACAATCCTGCTAACAGGTTCCCTTTAAGTAGTTTGCATCAAAACTTGATTAATTCATCATGGTTTTATATGTATTTGTAAAAATCCAAAACTATTATCAGAACATCACCTATTTTTTTAAACATTTTTGGCAATATTTATGTAGTTAGTAATTAGAGATTGGCGGACACCTGGAAGTTCGGGTCTGGTGAGTTTGACCAAACTGTTACAAAAAGTTCGGGATAGGGTACCAGAACAGTACCTGGACACGAGCCCAGACCACATTCATTTGAATGGGGGGCCTGAACATCCAGTGTTTGCCGACTGTTATGTGCATAACAGCGCGGCAAACACTACTTCTGATCAGCGGTAAAATCTACACCGCCGGTCATACAGCCGCAGTTCCCACGCTGTCAAAATACAGCGTGAATGCGCAGTTGTGATCGGAGGTATAAAGTTTACCTCCAGTCACTGGTGTCAGGTAATGGGACTACTGCTACTGCTAATAACAGTGAGAGCAGGAGCAGCTGATGAGAGAATTCATCAGCCAGGGCCTGTGCTGTAAATAAATAATTAAAAAAAATAACTGGCATGGGTTCCTCTGTATTTTTGATAACTAGTCAGGCAAAACTTTTCTGCAATAAAACAAAAATAAAAAACGACTATACCCTTACCTGTCCATTGTTGTGTCCCACGCCGTAATCCATGTGTGGGGATTAATAGTTTTCAACCTGGACGCTGCCAAGATGTGACTGCCCAGGCTGAGAACCACTGATGAATGAGCTGCTGCTGCGAGCGCAGCCTCAGTGACCAGTAGTGACATTGTGGTTACCGCCAGTCAGCTGTGTCCCCAGCCGGGCCAATGAACTGCAGTGACCTCGGTGAGATCCCCGCTAGCAAAGTGAGAAAATGTCCCACGGTGCAGAGGCGAGTTCACCACAGTTCACCGGGAGAATTTCACTGCAGTGAATTTGAACTGTGGTGAACTCACCTTTGCACCGTGAGACTTTTTCACTGTGCTAGCGGGGACCTCACCAGAGGGAGGTCATTGCACTTCCTTGACCCGACTGGGGACACAGCCTCAGTGACCGTCAGTAAACTAGATAACGTCACCACTAGTCACTGAGGCTGCACTCGTTGCAGCTCTTTCCCCAGTGGTTCTCAGCATGGACGGTCGCATCTTGGCACTGTCCAGGTTGAAAACTGTTTATCCCCCAGACATGGATTACAGCATTGGACAGAATGACGGACAGATTAGCAATATTGTTGTTTTTTTCTTTTTGTTTTATTACAGGAGATGAGGGATTCAGTGGAATTAGGCGTTAGGTGAGTATAACTGTGTTTGTTATTTTTAAATAAAAAAGTAAAAGTGTGTTTTGTTTTATTCAAATAAAAGTCTTTATTCTGGCAGTGTCTTTATTTACCATATAACTGTAGAATTAGTAATGGCTTGGTGCCTTATAGACGCATCTCCATTACTAAGCTGTGGGCTTGATGTCACCTGACAATACAAAGGTGATATCAACCCCACAAATATGAACCCCACTTGCCACCGCTACAGTATGGGTAGGTTTCAGCACCGGGGCAACTGCTAGGGCCCTGAGTAGGTGGGGGGCACTCTCCGTTGGGGACAATGGCACGCTGTGGGGGCCCGGTGTCTATGTTGGCAACCTCGAATGGGCCCCTACACTTGTGATACTTACCTCTCCCAGCTCCACTGCTGCGGCGTCTTCCGCATCCTCGGACTGACATTTATGCAAGCGAGTGCAATGACGTCATGCTGTGGAGTCAGGAGCAGAGCAGCGGCCAGCGAGGAGAGGTGAGTAATTAATTTTTTTAATGTTTGGAGCAATTAATGGGGACCATCATACATTGGAGCATCATATATGGGGACCATTATATATGGACCATTATATGGGGCCCATTATATATGGAGCATCATACGGGGACATTTTATATGGACCATCAAATGGGGCCCATTATATATGAAGCATCATATGGGGCCAATATAAATTGATCATATAATAGGGCCCATTCTGTATGGAGCAATATTTGGAATCCATCTTACACTGTATGGAGCATTATATGGGACTCATACTGTATGGAGCAATATATGGGGCTCATTATACTATATGGGGCCCTTCCTATATGGTATGGAGCATTATATGGGGCCCATTATATATGGAGCAATATATGGGGGCCATCATACACTGGAGCATTATATGGGGTCCATCATATACTATATGGAGCATTATATGGGACCCATTATGTATGGAGCAATATATGGGGCTCATTATACTGTTTTGAGCATTTAATGGGGCTCATTATACTGTATTGAGCAATATATGGGTCCCATTCTTTATGGAGCATTATATGGGGCCCATGATACTGTATGGAGCAATATATGGGACTCATTATACTTTATGGAACAATATATGGGGTCTATTATAGACTGTATGGAGCATTATATGGGGTTCATTATTCTGTATGGAGCAATATATTGGGCTCATTATTCTGTATTGAGCTCTATGTGGTGCCCATAATACTGTATCCCTCTCTGGAGACCGTCCTGCCTGGTCCGCTGCTCTTATACAGACAGCTACCTCCTAGGCTCCGCTGTAATTCCAGATCCCTGTATAGGGGTAAAGGGTCTCGGGGTTGCTCGGGGTGCTGTCTCAATTGCAGTCCAGACTCGCAACAGACGGACGTCACAGATATCAATAAGGGGAAGATTCTTCATTTCCAATACAGATGAAATACTTTTTTTTGGTCAGTATTATAAATAAGTGTTTGTAAGCCAAAAACAGGAGTGGGTGATAAATACAGAAATGGTGATGTGTTTCTATTATACTTTTCTTCTGATCGTTCCATTACTGGTTTTGGCCAAAACAAAAGCTGCTGGCTATGTATATGATCTGGCATTACAGGGAACTGTAAATGTGTGATTGGTGAGGACGTGGTGCAGCAACTGAGTTTTTCCAAGGGCGGGTGGTGGGACTGTGGAAGGTTTGAGGGGTGGAGGCGGAGCTGGGTGGAGGCTGGGTGGAGTCTCAAGGGGGCCCAAAAATTTTGCCAGTATGGGGCCCTGAAGTTCCTAGTGGCAGCCCCTGTTTTCACACTGGCTACTGGGGCTATTTTTTTTACACTTATACCTACTGTTCTTCCAGAAGAGATTTTAACAAGCTCAATATCATCAGACAAGGGATTACAGTGACAGGTAACACCTTTATACACCGCCGATAACTCAGGATCCATCAATCACAATAGACAATGTCATAGCTGACCCTTCTCCCCCTACCTTCACTATGACCTTTGCACATGCTTACTAGATCCTTTAATACATAAGATAGGGTCAGAGTCTGTTCATTGCTGCTAATGTACATGTGTTCTTTCCTGAAACAACAGGAAGTTAGAGACTTAAAAAGATCCCCAGAGGCCAGTATGAAAACGGCAAAATTTAAATTTTTATTCAAATTGTGATATGAAAAAAAAAACATTGCCAAACCTTTTTAATAAATATATTTAACACAAAAACATGGTTTAATCAGTAACATGGTCTGATGTTGCATATGAGGATGGAATATCAGTTTCATTTAAAGCAAATACCAAAGCTGTAAACATATCATGAAGACGATAAACAAGAAAACAAGATACCTGTCAAAATATTTTGAGTCCTTTAGGATTTTGAGGGTTTTGAGAATGATTTAATTCACATTTTTCATTATCCACATGAAAATTGCAATCTAATATTAATGCAATAGGCTAACATCGCTAGTAGGGTCCAGATTTATTTTCATTGAAAAAACACTGCTTTTACTTTGTGAAAATGTTTTAAAAAAAATAGTGCCGACCGTAAGAAATATTCACATTTATCACATATTCAATGCTTATCTGTCAAATAAAAACACCGCAGTTGTTTGCAGCAGACTGTAATCTGTGGATGTGTTGCAAAACAGCAGCCCACAGAATCCTCTAGCATCAACATCTATAGAGTATGTCTCACGCTGTACATGGAAGGGAAATAGTCAAACCACTTGTAATTAATCTTCCTCACTTTCTCTAGTTTATGGGATCACCTGGCTATGTCTTACATGACCCTACAAGCATATTAAAGACCTGGCATGAAGGCGTGCATACTATGAAATTCTTCCTGTAGCTACAAGAAGTAATGCTATTTGCTTTGATCTCCCAGGGCAGGTCTTCCAACATGAGCATGATAATGGAGGTAAATGAAAAGTCACACACTTATAGTTAAGGCATGTTTCACACTTCAGTTTTTCACAATCAGTCAAGATCCGTCGATTTGTCAAAAAAACGGATCCGCCATTTTTATTGGCGGATCCGTTTTTTTCCCCATTGACTTTCATTATCGGCGGATTTTGTTGGATGATCGTCCGTTGCGTCCGTATTTGTGCGGATCCGGCAAAATTTTGGCTTCCGCTGAGATCACCGAACGGACCATGCAACGTTTTTTTGCTGTCCGGATCTGCATTTTCCCCTTTTAACCCTGAATCAAGTCTCACTGCTGGATGAAATATCTCTCTCTCTCTCCTCCCGTGACTTCAACCATTATCACGCGATACCTTCACTGCTGTACTCCTGCGACTTCAGCCATTATCTCACGATACCTTCACTGCTGTACTCCCGCGACTTCAGCCATTATCGCACGATACCTTCACTGCTGTACTCCCGCGACTTCAACCATTATCGCGCAATACCTTCACTGCTGTACTCCCGCGTCTTCATCGCGCGATGCCTTCATATCGCAGCCATGGACCCCTGCTCCAACATGCAGGTACTCTGCTATATCGCGCCGATACGCTCTCTGTGAGGGTTCCTTTAAATTTTAACCATCGGTGGATCCGTACATCTGCCATTCCGGTGACACCCGTTCCTGTCAGTCCGCCTGCGGATCCGTTTTCAGCTATTTTGGCGGATTTAGACTGGCAAGAAAAACTGATGTGTGAAACAGGCCTAAGGAGGACATAATTTAGAGCTCAGATGCAGCTTGGCCATATTGACATCAGAAAATCACATCAACGCAAAATGTTTACAACCTTCTGTAATTAAGGCTCACATTTGCGGTTGAGTCCGCTTCGTATTGTCCGCAATTATGAACACCTACAAAAACGCATGCAAACGCATAAAAATGCAGCGGTTTCTAGCCACATCATCTTACGCAAGAAGTCAAAAAAGGCGGCGTTTTTATGCGTTTGTATGCGTTTTTGCATGCGTTTGCTTTTTTTATACATATGCTTCCCATTTGGAAAAAAATTTTCAGGAGACGTGTCTCATGGGATTTCCTTATATAGACCCTTGTAGAGCTGAAAATAGCAGATTTTGAGGCTGTATCCTGCGTTAAGATGGATATTTCCATGGAGAGTTTATTGTTTAAAATGGATTTGGATATCAGATAGGCTGTTGCCTTTGCTTGTGACCAAGAAAGGGAAAGAGAAAGAACGAGAAGAAGACTGCATCGGCACTTTTGGCAACACCACATTCTTGAAGTCTGGGAGAGCCGTGGAGCCTACCACTCCTTATTCAGGAAGCTCCGTGAAAACCCGGACAAATATTTTGACTACACAAGGATGTCTCAACAGAGCTTCCAAGAATTGCTGGGTCGTGTAGAGAGAGCCATCAGCAGGTAGGACACCCAGCTCTGTAGAGCTATTCCAGCTGAGGAACGTCTGCTGGTGACTCTGAGGTACGTAATATTTAAAAATAAATGCACGCCTGTCATAATTAGTATTGTTCTGCAATGTCCCTTTTTTTTTTCAAATCCCCTTGTAGTTAATATTACTATTCATAAAAATTTTTTCTTTCTCTGTTTGCCAGATTCCTGGCTACCGGAGAAAGCCTATCATCGCTCCATTTCCACTCTGGGTAGGCCTTTCCACCCTTTCTGGGATTGTTGCGGACACTTGCCGGGCTTTGTCCGATGTGCTTTGTCAGGAATTTATCCCCCTACCCAACATGTAAATTTGGCTGTAAAATGCAGAGAAATTCTGGGAAATGTGTAATTTCCCCAACTGTGTGGGAGCAGTGGATGGGAAACATATTAGGATTACCAAACCAGCTCGAATTGGATCAGAGTACTTTAACTACAAAAAATACTTCTCTATAGTGCTCATGGCCATAGCAGCTGCAGACTGTAGTTTCATTGCCATTGACATTGGTTCTTTTGGCCATGGAAATGACTCCCAAACCTTTAAAAACTCAGACATGGGCCAATGCTTGTATACCAATACTTTTAATTTCCCCCTCCCACGACCTCTTCACAACACTGAAGGCCCGCCAATGCCATTTGTTGTGGCTGGGGATGAGGCTTTTCAGATGTGTGGAAACCTACTCAAACCATACTCCAGTCGGGACTTGAACCACACAAAAAGGATTTTTAATTACCGACTGACCAGGGCCCGCAGAACTGTTGAGTGTTCCTTTGGCACATTCTAGGGACAGCAATTAATCTGAAAATTCAAACAGTCGATGAGGTCGTCAAGGCTTGTGTGGTTCTCCACCATTACATCATGGCTAAAGAGCAACCATCCTTTGAACTAGACAAACCAGTTGCTAACCCATTGCCAGCATCACCCTCTGAGGACAAGGGAAGTTGCCGAAATGAGGGATACATTCGCGGACTACTTTGTTTCTGATGTTGGACGTGTGGCATGGCAGGATGCAATGGTTTAATGTTTAAATTGTATGCAATGTTATCGCCTTTTCAATGTTTACCTGTATTTTAAATGTTTTATGTTACATAAAAATTTTTTTGTGGAAAACCTGTTTACTTTGTTTATGTTCCCTTGCTTTACACTTCACTTGTTCTCTGTCTGAGTACTATGGTTGGTTCTCTTGAGCTCCATTTTCTCTTCAGTCTGCATTATAGTTCAATAGATAAATGCACACTGAATAGATGATGGAGGAAATGTACCGCATAATTTTACTCACCAGCCCGTGTGTAAGAACTACTGCAATCAGGATGCCAAAAATTACAGCATCCTGACTGTAATAGTATTTACACCTGGGCAGGTGAGTATTGCAGACCCCTGACATTTCTGTTGTTTACCTTTTTTTGGGGGTGAGGAATGGATTATAAGGTCTCTTTGTTTTTTTGCCACCTCATAGCTTTTACATGAGAGAAAAAAACAAAAAAATAAAACAAAAATTGTGTTTCATGGAGCTATGACGTGGAAAAAAACACAGTTTGCATATACGGCGATTTGTGTGTTGACGGCGACGAAAGAGACAAAGACCAAACAGTGGTATGGGGCAAACAACAGAAAGTTTTATTTACAAAAATAAAAAAAATATTTTTTTTACAGACGCAGGAGGAAATGTTATGGACCAGGGGTGTGTGCAGATGGGAGGATTGGCTTGGGGTGGATGCTGAAGGGGCTCCTGGGGAAGAGATGTGTGGGGTCTGGGAGATCAAGGATGGTGGTGGACACATTAGGAGTGAACCATGGGATGGAAGAGACACATTAGAAGGGAGGGACAATTTGGACATAACAGACACATTGGGAGGTGAGGGTGGTGGATTGAGCATGCCTGTCCTTTCCCGCCTCTGTTCCCTTTTCTTTTTTTTCTGTCTCCCATGTGATGGGTGGCTGCTTGTCCTTCTTCTCCTTGGAGTCCTGGGATGAGAAGGCACCGTGGAGGAAGCAGGACCCGGCATTTGAGGGGATGGTGGATGGCCTAGATGGTGCTGGAACCTGAGTGATTGTGGCGGTGGACGGTGTTGCTGGATCAGGACTCCAGGTGATTGTGGCGGTGGGAATCCACGCAGGAGCAGGAGTAGGCATGGTGGTTGAGTGGCTCTCCACTGCACTCGGCATGGTGGAGGCGCTGTAGTGAATGGCTGCAGGACTTGGCATGGTGTTGGCCATACAGGGGTATGCAGCAGAACTCGGTAGAGCTGTGAACTGGGTAACTGGTGGCAAAGTGGGAAAAACCGGTGCCAGCGGGTACAACCGAGTCTGCTGCATAGTCTGAAAGCATGCAGCATTGCAGGCCTGCTGAAGTTCAGGCATAAGGTTTTCCGCCATGCCCCGTTCAATGGCCGTAAAAAAATGATGTGCTGGCCTCTGTATGTCGGTTTCCAGACGGTCAAGTCGCTGGTGGACAGACTGGAAAAGTCAACATGGCTCCTAACACTTTCCAGTCTATCTACCATCGTCTTCATGCCATCCTTGAAAACCGAGCTCAAGTGTAGAAACTCGGGCATGACTGTCCTGTCCGAGGGCTTCTGCCGCTGTCGGGAAGACCCAACATTAAAAAAAGAGGCGGAGGAGGCCTGGGACAGGGGAAGACCTGATGGGCAGCTAGCTGTTCTTCAGCTTGTGACGCAGGCCTACTTGCTGCATCGCTGGTGGATGGCTGGGACTGCTCAGAGGCTGTTCATTGAAGGACCGCTCCAGAGGATGAACCGGGTTCCAGGGTGCTGCTCCAAGTGCTGTGAAAAGAAAAGTCAAACATTAGTACCACAAAACAATAAATTGGACAAGTGCCATCTCCTGTGGAATACAAAAAATCAGATTAGGGAACACAACACAATGGAATATCTTACAGTTATTGTTAGGTTCTTTAGAAGGACGTAGATCTGGGGATTTATTCTGACAGAATTTTATAGGCTGAACTGAATGGACTAATGTCTTTTTTCGGCCTTACTAACTATGTTACTATGTTACTATGAATAGAACACAAAAATACTTATGTTCTAAGAGCAAGGACGGGCCTAAGGAAAGCCAGCATATGGTGATACTTGTACTTCCTGAGCCTTGCTGGACCACTACCACTGCCACTGCGAGCCTGGTTCTCGTGTCTGAGGTCCTTATTGAAGCGATCATTCATTGAACGCCACCAGGTTCTGACTTTGGTCACTGTGAAGGGGGATAAAAAAGTATTAAGTTACGTACCGGTAACAGTATTTTTTGGAAGCCCATGACAGCACCACGAGAGAGGGGATCCGCCCTTTAGGAACAAGAAACCTACAGATACAAAAGGGCGGCACCTCTCCCACGCATCAGTTGGATTACAGAGCTTGAGAGGCTACCATGGTTAGTACACAGCATATAATATATACAACCTATCTATCCTATTTACCAAAACATTTTTTACACCATCTCCCACATAAGGTAATTTCGTGAACAATCTTCTAAAGGAGTGCACCCCTATACGTGAATAAGGGAGGGAACTAAGGGTGCTGTCATGGGCTTTCGAAAAATACTGTTACCGGTACGTAACTTAATACTTTATTCGGACTCCCATGACAGCACCACGAGAGAATTACAGAGATGTAAAACTAATTTAGGGAGGGACTACAGCCTGCAGCACCCTTAGCCCAAAGGTGAGATCTGAAGAGGCACCCATGTCTAACCGAAAGTGGTTAAAAAAGGTGGAAGGAGATGACCAGGTGGCCGCCTTACATATCTCGTCAATTGACACTCCCGATCTCTCTGCCCAAGATGATGCCACAGCACGAGTGGAATGCGCCCTCAAATTCTGTGGAGCCGGACCGCCACCTGCTGTGTAGGCAAGAGAGATAGCATCCCTAATCCACCTTGCTAACGTGCGTTTTGATACTCTACATCCTTTCCTGGGACCTTGGAAGGATAGGAATAATGCATTCTCCTTCTTCCAAGGATCCGTGGCTGATAAATATTTAAGTAAGCATCTCTTAACATCTAATGTCTGAAGTCTTTGTTCCTTAGGATTGGTCGGATTAGGGAGGAAAGAAGGCAGAACTATCTCTTGTGTCCTGTGAAAGTGTGATGATACTTTGGGAAGGTATGCCGGGTCCGGCCTTAGAATTACTCTATCCTGTAAGAACACTGTGTAAGGGGGCAATCTGGAGAGTGCCTGTATGTCGCTTATTCTACATGCGGATGTTATCGCTACCAGAAAGGCTGCTTTAAGTGATATAACCTTTAATGAGGCCGAATCTAGAGGTTCAAATGGTCCTTCTGTCATGGCTGTAAGAACTAAATTTAAGTCCCAAGGTACACATCTGTCTTTGTGTATGGGTCTCGATCTAGCTGCTGCTTTGATGAACCTTGCTACCCAAAAGTTATTGGCAATATCACATGCAAACAGGGCCCCTAAGGCCGAAACCTGTACTTTTAATGTACTTGTGGAGAGACCCAATTCGAGACCCCTCTGGAGAAATTCCAGAATTTGTTTCGTGGGAATTCCGTCCCTGACATCAAACTGAAAGGTGGACAGGAATTGCCTCCAGGTTCTAGCATAGATGTTTGTGGTAGTTTGTTTTCTGCTTTTTAGGAGGGTATCGACTAAATTTCTGGAGATCCCGCTATCCTTTAATAGAGTCCTCTCAAACACCACGCCGTCAAATGGAGACTCGCTACCTGTGGGTGGCTGACTGGCCCCTGGTAGAGGAGATCAGGAAGGTTCAGCAGTACCCAGGGATCGCATACAGACATGGTCCTCAACCATGCGAACCAGGTCCTCCTGGGCCAAAAGGGGGCAATTAATATGACCCTTGCCCGATCTTCCCTGATCTTCCTTACTACCAGAGGTAGGAGATTTAATGGAGGAAAGGCATATGCTAGAGAGAAGTCCCATCTTATCAGGAGGGCATCCACTGCCAGTGGATTTTCCCTGGGATTCAGAGAGCAGAACGATTTTTCTTTCCTGTTTTCTCTGGTGGCAAAGAGGTCTACCTCCGGCTGACCCCATTTGCGGACAATCTGGTGGTAAATATCCATGTTTAAAGCCCATTCTCCTTGCTTTAGGGCCCTGCAGCTTAGAAAGTCTGCCTTCACGTTGTCTTTTCCCCTGATGTGGAGTGCAGTTAAAGATCGAAAATTTTTCTCGGCTATCTGAAGGAGACGTTCCGTTATCCGCATCAGGGCGTCGGAGCGAGTTCCACCTTGGTGGTTGACATAGGCTACTGCTACCTGGTTGTCCGAGAGTATCCTCACATGATGGCCCTGTAGGTACATAATGAGTTTTTTGACTGCCAACTCAATCGCCAATAGCTCCCTCTGGTTAGATGAGGTCTCAGCATCGGAGTCCCAATGTCCCTGTACCACTATGTCCCCCATATGGGCCCCCCAACCAAAAGGACTAGCGTCTGTGGTTATAATGCGGGTTATCTGCGTCACCCAGGGCACCTCCGAGTCTAAGTTTCCATCATCGAGCCACCACCTAAGAGATGTAAGAGACGAAGGGCTTAGCAATACTTGACCCTGTAAGGAACCTTCTAAGGCCCTGTTATTAACCAGGACGTCTTTCTGATGGGCCCTAGTGTGGAATTGTGCCCACTTGACTGCTGGGATACATGAGGTTAGAGAGCCTAATAGAGACATGGCCTGCCTGAGGGTCATGGAGGGTTTATCAATTGCTCAAAGAACCTGCTGCTGTATCTGATGTAATTTATCTAATGGTAACAGACACTGTTGAGTTTCTGAATTTAACAGCAAGCCTAGAAACTTCTGGACCCTTAAGGGCTGAAATCGGGATTTCTCGTAATTTATTATCCATCCGAGTTTCTCTAATCTGGACTTAGCTCTTTCTATCTGGGATAGACAATGGCCCACCAAATTTCCCACAATCAAAAAATCATCTAAGTATGGGACAATTAAGATGTCAACTTCCCGTAAATGAGCCATAACTTCGGCCACTAATTTTGTAAATACCCGGGGCGCTGCTGAGAGACCAAAGGGAAGGGCTCTATACTGATAATGACGGACTATACCGTCTATTGAAACCACCACACTCAGGAACTGCTGGAAATCTGCGTGGATAGGCACATGATAGTACGCGTCTTTCAAGTCCACGACTGCCATAAAACACCCTTCAAACAGCATTTTATTGTTGAATTGATGGATTCCATATTAAAAGTGCGATTAACCAAAAACTCATTAAGGAAACGTAAATTAATAATCGTTCTAAATGTTTTATCCGGTTTTTGGATTAGGAATAAGGGAGAGTAGAACCCTCTACCTCTCTCAGATTCCGGAACCTCTGTCAGGACGTTTTTCTGGCACAGGCTCAAGACCTCCGCTTCTAAAGCAGCTTGTTCGAGGGGTGAAGATCTTAAGGGAGTTGGTTTAAAGGTATCTCGTGGGATATGAGTGAACTCCAACCTAAGCCCGGTGAATATTACATTGCGCACCCAGTCACTATTAGTGATCTGTAACCATGCTGGGAGGAAGGATGACAGTCTACCCCCCACGGGAATTGCTAGTCATTGATTCTGTCTCTTTCGTTCACTTGACGAGCGCCTGAACATGAAGCCCGTACCTCTTCTTCTTCTATCCTCCCATCTGGGACGGTCTCTATTAGGTGAAGGATTGCGCCTTCTCCCCTGACCGAATCTCCTTCTATTAAATGGACGTCGGTAGGACGCAGACCAAAGATTTGGGAATTTTTTCTTATCGTCCCCGGCCTTTTCAAGCAGTTCGTCAAGGACTGCACCGAACAAATATTCCCCCTCACACGGGATAGTACAGAGTTTCGCCCTGAATTGAATATCTCCCGGCCAGAACTTTAAGCACTTTAGCCACAGGGCTCTACGAGCCGCATTAGAGAGTCCTGCTGCCCTGGCGGCCATTCTTACTGCATCAGCCGAGGCATCCGCTAGGAAGGCTGCGCCCTCCTGGATTATTGGTAGGGCCCCAAGAATTGTCTGTCTAGACGTTCCCTGTTTTAACTGCGACTCTAACTGGTCCAACCAGACCATCATGGACCTGGCCATGCATGTTGATGCTACTGCTGGTCTTAAGGAACCGGCTGCCATCTCCCAAGTATTTTTAAGGAAGGTATCTGCCTTCCTGTCTAGAGGATCTTTAAGGGACACCATGTCCTCAAAGGGTAGTGAGGATCTTTTTTATGCCTTCGCAATGGCTGCATCTAATTTAGGGGCCTTGTCCCAAGTATTCACTGTCGGATCGTCAAATGGATATCTACGCTTGAGGGCTGGTGGTAGCGACCCTCTTTTATCGTTTTTTTTCCACTCTTTGCGGATCAGATCCTGAATTTTTTCATTCAATGGGAAGACTCTTCGCTTCCTCTGTTCCAGCCCCCCCGAACATGACATCCTGCATGGATAACTGAGGCTTAGGCTCCTCTACTTCCATTGTCTCTCTGACTGCTTTTACCAGCTTGTCTACTCGGTCAAGCGGCAGACAAAACCGACCAGAGTCCTCTTCTTCTGAGGAGGACGAGGGAGATGAAACATGGGAGTCTTTACTTCTCCATTCTGCCGAGGAATCAGTCTCCACCCGGTCCCCACCCCTTAAACTTTCTGGTTGGGACAGGGATTTTAGGGTTTCCTTCATCTCTGCCCTGACAATGTCCCTTAAACTCGCAGCTACCACGGCCGACTCCTCCGCCACTGTCTGCTGGATACAGGGGGGACACAACCTTTTGGGGCATGAGTCTGGTAACGGGCATGCACAGAGTGCGCATTCCCTGTGTTTGGTTTTACTCATAGCTTTCCTCCCCTAGAATAAAACACAGAAGGAGGCCCCGTCACTGAGTGAACAGTCACAAAGATCACTTACCAGTGCCACAATTAAGTACCGGAGAATGAGGGGGATTTTTCTCAGTCGATGCTCCTGTCCGCCTAGAGGAGACTTTATGACTGGATTGGTCACTTCGTCCCGCACGCTCCTTACTGTCACGGGACTCTTTCTTCTTCTGTTTGACCTGCCAAAGGTCATCCAGGGGCGGCAGTGATGATTGTCGCTGCTGCCGCCATTGCTGCTTTTGCTGCTGCTGCTGCTCGCTCTCCATTACTGCTCGCAATAATGTGGCCAAGGCAAGGCACCCATCTAGGGTCCTACCTATATACCCCTCCACCGGACAGCAGATTTTCCTCCTGCCGCGCCCTCCCCCCTAATAGGGCCCCCCTCCCCAGCTGGCGCTGCTCCTGGCAGGAGAACCGATGCTTACCGGCGTCTCTCCGATGGGCGCCGCCATCTTGGGTCCTCGTGCCTGCGCAGTGGTGCCGCCGACTCAGAAGCACCCCTAGGCTCCGCCCCTGATGTCACTGCGACTCCAACGTGACCGGAAGTCACGCGGGATGCCTGGGCGCTCCAGTATGCAGCGCTACCCGGCCTCAGCACCCTGCAGCCGCGCCGGCCCCCGTGACCACCGCAATTGCGCCGCCGGAGCTGGGAGCCCCCGGGGGGCATACTTACCGGCGGCGGCTTCTTCTACGAAGATGGACCTCCTCCGGACACCGCTCCCTGCTGCACACGCCACCGCCGTGCCACCCATCCTGGGCCACCGTGGCGTCCTCCAGGAGCTCCGCACCAGGCCGAGGTAGGAGACCCCCTGGCTACCTGCACCGGCCGGCTGGCCTAGGATCCGGTCTTCTATAGGATCCCGTCCCCTCAGGAACAGGAAACCAAATGATGCGTGGGAGAGGTGCCGCCCTTTTGTATCTGTAGGTTTCCTGTTCCTAAAGGGCGGGAATCCCCTCTCTCGTGGTGCTGTCATGGGAGTCCGAATAAAAAAGGGTTAAACAATGCACTTTATGCCGTGAGCACACAACATTGTGTGATGCAAGAAACTCGCAGGAGTTTATCGCATCACACACGGTTGTGTGCTCACAGCCTTTACAGGTTCACTGCCGCGTCAGACCACATTGCAATACTTACGAAAGTCCTTTCTGGCTCTTGGCATAGCGTTGTCCCAGTTAGGCCTCTTTCACACATCAGGTTTTCGCCGTCAGGCGCGATCCGGCGCTTTTGACAGAAACCGGATCCGGCGAAATGCAATGCCGGATCCGGTTTCCCCCCCATTGACTTGCATTTGCGCCGGATCGCGCCGGATGGCCATGCGTTTCATCCGGTTTTCGCCGGATCCGGCAATGTGTCGCGATCCGGCGTCTGGAAAAAACGGCTACTGTAACGTTTTTTGTCTCCGGTGAAAAAGCCGGACACGCCGGATCCGGCGTGTCCGGCTTTTTCACACAATGAAAGCCTATGAGCGCCGCAATGCGCCGGATCCGGTTTTTTGGTCTGAGCATGCTCAGTAGCTCTGCCCACAGGAGATATATAAAAGCAAGACAATGGGACCCTCAGCCACACCCAACATGCCACCCAAGCCAAGAACCAGGAGCAGGAGAAGGCAGCAGACATCTGCAGCAGCAGCACCATCAGCACCACCCCAAATGGAGCAGCAAATGGAACATGCTGAGGAGGGGAGTCCAGCAGCAGATGAGAGACGGTAATTATCAAATCCCCCATTCCTCCAAACTAGGGCCATGGAATATCAAGATATTCATTGGCCCTTTGTTTCTCTTTATTCAACAGCCGCCAAAGAGATGCAGCAGCAGCAGCAGAAATGGCATCACTGGCAGCAGCAACAGCAGCAGCAATACCCACAGCCATGGAGTCTGGCCATCAACAGGACAGCACATCTTCTTCTGGGAGCCCTCCCTCGCATCGTCAGCGTTTGAGGGTAAGTTTTTATTTCCAAAATCCATCATCTCTGTAATATATGTCTATTCATTGCCTTTTATTTCAAAACAGGAATCACAAGATGAAGAGGAGCTCCCAGAAGAAGAAGGAAGGGGTGGACAGACACCTGGAGTGGGCTCACAATTGGTAAGTTTTTTGCATCAAACGCAGAAACACAACATCACACTACACACAACACATAGAAAACAATGTTCTGCAGACCACACACAGCAAACAAATGCCTACATCCAAAGACATTATTGCAAAAAAAGGGGGAGACAAAAAAGCGCAATAGGGTCTTATCCACGTTACAAAAGACAGTATATCATGAAATATGCTCACCTGGTTAGGATGAGATAAGAGCGTGTAGGTAGCGGCTGCTGCAGATCCACAGGTCTTCAGTGACCAAAGAAATGATGAATCCAAAGGGAGTTTGTAGCTATATTCCGCGCTGCCGCTTTAGACAAATTCCAGGAGAATGCTGTATGATTGCAGTGGTTTTATTCTACGCGTTTCAGGGGTCTCATGCCCCCTTCATCAGGAAATACCACAAATACATACAGGTATCACAGACATAAATAGGTTTGTAAGGATGCTGGATTTCAAAAAAATGAGCGCCAACAAGTCAGATGATGCAGTGTCAAAGTTCAATGACACCACATGGTTAACAGTTAACCTAAGATATATTACAAAAGAATACGTATTTTAAAAGATTTTTTGATTACATTTTCGTTTACAAAACAGATAATAAAGTCAAATTTACGATTTAAACAAAAAAAAAAAAAAAAAAGGGGAAAGGGGGAGTTTATTCCTGTTTAGAGGTGGATACCTTACAAGTGGACTATCGTATGGAAACAGCAAACCGCTTTTTTTTTCATTGAAAGCATTGCAATCTTAATACAAAAAGGGGAAAAAAGTAAAAACATAATTTTAATTCATTACCAATAAAAAATATATAATTTTAGTTAAATTCTAAAAAATTAAATATAAAATTATTTTTTAGTATAGAGGAAATGGGTTAAAAAATAATAAAGGATGCTAAAAGTAGCAACACACGAGAAGCTGCACAGCAGCCAGCGCTGCTCAGAATGAGAACGCAGACAGCATGGATTCATTACTTCACTAATACAAAGATCATGGGCAAATTTTAGATATAACATGAAGCACATAAAAAAGGGGGTTAATATCAGATGCAGCAACACACAGGACGCTGTGCAGGAGCCAACTACTGCTCAAAGAAAAAACGCAGGATAAAGCGGCAGAGTGAATGGGTGGCTTCATTAATAGATAAGATCGCAGGCAGCTTTAGTGTTCACCCCCTGACACATAAGTCTTTTTACTGTGAAGGAGTGGCAGTAACATTCTTGCACTGTTCACTAATCTCTATGACTAGGCAATATATGCATGGGAGCTGAGTTAAAGGAGAAATAAGATACTATTATCAGCCGGGGTCATTCTTTCATGTCAGACTAGTAGAATTAGTAGCGCTTACCCGGGCTTAATTAAAGAAAAAAAAAAAAAAAAAACTCTTCAAAAAATTCTTCAAAAAATGCAACTAACAGAGATAATGTTTAAGACAGAGGTATGAAAGTGATTGCTCCCAAGGGCAAAAGGAGCTAAACCTGATAGGAGGCTATACAGGATTTTCATATATATAACACTCTTTTAGAGTCTGAAACCACAGGGTCTAAATGAAATAACTGAGGTTTTTACCTAGACAGTGGAATTTTTGTTTATATCTATATTCACATGCTCTGCAACCTTAAAGGGAAAAAAAAAAAAAAAAAAAAAAAACCCTCATGTGTATAGATGGCTTCTGAGTTCTTTTGCGATAATTTCTCTTTGTTCTATTTAAATTTAAAATTTTATTTGTACTATTTGTGTCAGTTTCCCTTGTTTATAATGTCAACCTAGTTATGCAGTCCCCGCCTTGTGGTTTTTAATATATTTTTTTATAGATTTGTTTGCACTTAATGCAATACCTAATTGCAATTTTATATTTATATTTATAATTAATTTTACAATACTGTGCCTCCTTGGTCTAATGAAAAAGGAAGAGGAGGGAAAAAAAAAGAAAAAAAAAAAAAAAAAAAAAAATTATTTATGTATTTGCTTAAATATTGCTTGTGCGTTAGCTCTAAAAGAGTGTTATATATATGAAAATCCTGTATAGCCTCCTATCAGGTTTAGCTCCTTTTGCCCTTGGGAGCAATCACTTTCATACCTCTGTCTTAAACATTATCTCTGTTAGTTGCATTTTTTGAAGAATTTTTTGAAGAGTTTTTTTTTTTTTTTTCTTTAATTAAGCCCGGGTAAGCGCTACTAATTCTACTAGTCTGACATGAAAGAATGACCCCGGCTGATAATAGTATCTTATTTCTCCTTTAACTCAGCTCCCATGCATATATTGCCTAGTCATAGAGATTAGTGAACAGTGCAAGAATGTTACTGCCACTCCTTCACAGTAAAAAGACTTATGTGTCAGGGGGTGAACACTAAAGCTGCCTGCGATCTTATCTATTAATGAAGCCACCCATTCACTCTGCCGCTTTATCCTGCGTTTTTTCTTTGAGCAGTAGTTGGCTCCTGCACAGCGTCCTGTGTGTTGCTGCATCTGATATTAACCCCCTTTTTTATGTGCTTCATGTTATATCTAAAATTTGCCCATGATCTTTGTATTAGTGAAGTAATGAATCCATGCTGTCTGCGTTCTCATTCTGAGCAGCGCTGGCTGCTGTGCAGCTTCTCGTGTGTTGCTACTTTTAGCATCCTTTATTATTTTTTAACCCATTTCCTCTATACTAAAAAATAATTTTATATTTAATTTTTTAGAATTTAACTAAAATTATATATTTTTTATTGGTAATGAATTAAAATTATGTTTTTACTTTTTTCCCCTTTTTGTATTAAGATTGCAATGCTTTCAATGAAAAAAAAAGCGGTTTGCTGTTTCCATACGATAGTCCACTTGTAAGGTATCCACCTCTAAACAGGAATAAACTCCCCCTTTCCCCTTTTTTTTTTTTTTTTTTTTTTTGTTTAAATCGTAAATTTGACTTTATTATCTGTTTTGTAAACGAAAATGTAATCAAAAAATCTTTTAAAATACGTATTCTTTTGTAATATATCTTAGGTTAACTGTTAACCATGTGGTGTCATTGAACTTTGACACTGCATCATCTGACTTGTTGGCGCTCATTTTTTTGAAATCCAGCATCCTTACAAACCTATTTATGTCTGTGATACCTGTATGTATTTGTGGTATTTCCTGATGAAGGGGGCATGAGACCCCTGAAACGCGTAGAATAAAACCACTGCAATCATACAGCATTCTCCTGGAATTTGTCTAAAGCGGCAGCGCGGAATATAGCTACAAACTCCCTTTGGATACATCCAAAGACATAACATTTTTTGTTTTCTTCTCTAGTCTTCCCAATCTGGTGCTCGGCCAAGAGGTCCTCGCAGTGCCTCCCAGGGTCGTCGGCGACAGCAACGCGGCGGTCACCAGCGTGTAAGTATAAATATTTTTGCTTTGTTTTTTTGCACTTTTTATTTCATTTCTTTTGTGGAGGCTAATTATGTTATTTTTGTCTTTTTCTTTAACAGCCTTCACAGCGTGCTCCCGACTCTGACGGTGAGGATGGAGGGATTGATGTGGACCGCCTCATCGATCTCGTCAGAGAAAGGGAGCCGCTCTGGAATATGGCTGACCGCCGCCACGCTGACCTGATCGTTACCCGACGACTCTGGGAGGAAATCTGTTCGCTCCTTGTGGGCCGCTGGGAGGACCTCGATGTTCGGGCCCAGATTAAAGAGCGTAAGTATATACAGTACCGGTTGCTTGATGTAAACCAGTGTTTCCCGAACTCCAGTCCTCGTGGTCCCCACGGATCATGTGTTCAGGATTTCTATTTACTATGGAAATCCTGAAAACATGACCCCTGGGGACCATGAGGACTGGAGTTTGTGAAACACTGATGTTGTATACTAACCACTCCTTTCTCGTTTCAGGGAACAGAATTGTGAATCGGTGGCGGTCTGTGAGGGATCGTTTCAAGAAGGAGTTCAATAAAGAGATGCGGGCCCCGAGTGGATCTGGAGGACGCAGGAGCAAGTACAAGTACGCACAAGCCCTGTCGTTCCTCCGGGAAACAATGCTCACCAGAAGGTAAATATTACACACCACATGTGAAAAAAATGTTAGATGTAACTTTTTTTTTTCAGCCAGGGCCATACCATGTCAGTATTTTAATTGTTTTTTTTTCCCTTTATTCCACAGCACGGTGAGCAGCACTCGGGAGCCTGCACGATTGGACCCTTCTGAGGAGATCCCTGAGGAGACCGGCACCGAGGGACACTTCGACCGCCCCGGTACATCTGCACCTTCCCACACATTCGACCCATCTGTCCCATCCACCAGCACAGGAGCATCGTGGCCGCCTACATTACATGAAGCTGCTGGTGAGGAGATCGCTTTCCCTTTACCCCACCCTTCTGCCCCTGCCACCTCTAGTACACCTGCGGGTACTGGGCGGCAGCGGCAGAGGGGTCAGGAAAAGAGTTATGCGCAAGAGTTCTTGCATCTGAATGCATCTTTCCAGAACTGTCTAAAAGTCTTGTCAGAGCAAATCTCCGCAGGCTTTCAGCAGATCAACTCCAGCATTCTGGAGGTGAAGACACTTCTGCAAACCATGCATTCAGAAGCAAGATCTTCGCCAAACCACACCTTTTTCAGGTCTGTTGTGGAGCGCATGGCAACACTATCTCCTACCCAGCAGATGCATGTAATGCATTCGTGCCACGGTGCTCTACAGCAGGTTACCTCCCAACCTCCACCTCCCACCACTGTAGTTCCTCCACCTGCACCCCCTCCAGCCACTTTCCATCCTCCCCCTCCTATTACATCTGCACCCCCTCCAGCCACTTTCCATCCTCCCCCTCCTATTACATACCAGCAACCTCACCAGTACCAGCAACCTCCCCAGTACCAGACATCTCCCCACTTCCAGCAACCTGCCCCGTACCAAACTCCTTCCCCGTACCAAACTCCTTCCCCGTACCAAACTCCTTCCCCATACAACTTTCCATCAACATCATCTGCTCCTACAGTCCCTGCCCAACCCTCCACTCCACCGCCCACCACCTCTTCTGCCTCCCACATGTCCACCCATTCTGTAGCTTTTTCCACACCTTCACCTCTAACTGTTCCTTCCCCACCACGATCCCAGTCCACTCTCCACACACCCAGTGTCGAAGTGTCCCGCAGCCCCTCCAGCAGTATTTCCACCCCACAGTACACAGATTTGTAATGTGTGTTTTTTGTAATAAAAATGCCCATTGGGTGTAAAACCTTTATTAAAAAAGTTTTTTGCACTTTAAAAACATTTTACAAAAAAAAAAAAAATTTTAAATAAAAGTTAAATTATCGTTTCACAATGGTTGTCTGTCATTTCTTTCTGCGGCGAACTATGTTTAAAAAAAAGGTTAAATACAGGGTATTTCAAAGGTAAAAAGGTATTCAAAACCAGGTATATAACTGTGGGTAAATTTTAGCTTTTTGCCACAGTTGTGTTCCTGGTTGTGTTTGAAGCAAAGTATTTCACCTAAGAAGTTGTGTTTATTGTTGGTGATTTCCTACCAATGTACACAACTTTTGTTAAAAGGTGAAATACTTTGCATAAAACACAACCAGGTACACACCTGTGGCCTTAAGGTAAAAATAGTAAGACCATGACAAGATAGCCAACTTTGGTTGGCAAAGGTATATACTGTTGGTCCAGAAGGTACACAAGTTTGGTTAGGGCACAAATCTTTCACACTCTGTCATCCCAGTGTACTCTGCCTTGAGGTGACAAAGTATAGTGGAAAATTGTCCCTGAAACCGTCACAGAACTTCTAGTGGTAATATTTCCAATGACAACATCCATCTTCGCCAGTAACTTGCTCTTCTCTCCAACCTGCACTTTCTTCTCTACAACCTGTCAAAGAAGGGCTGTAGGAACATGCTATATATAGTTTTCCAGTAGCCAATCCCGTTCGGAAGGCCACAAGGGTCAATTTTAAAAACCGGATCCGGCGTAATCCGTTGAAAAACGGATAGAAAAACGGATGAACCGGATGAGACGGATCCGGTTTTGTCTGTCAAGAACAAGACGGATCCGGCAGAAAACCGGATCCGGCACATCAGGTTTTACAAAACATTTGCCGGATCCAGCATTCCGGCACGACGCCGGATCGCGCCTGACGCCGAAAACCTGATGTGTGAAAGTAGCCTTATCCATCAGCTCTTGGGCCACCTCATTCCACTGCCGGCGAAGCACCAACATGTCCGAGTGGTCACGATGACGGGTGTCCCACAAGGCGACTCTCCTGAACTAGCGAGAAGAGGATGTCGTTGTCAATGTAGTCCTCCTCCCGTTGTGGAACCTAGAAGTGAAAAAAAAAAACATTATTGTTGTCAAGGTAAAATAAGGAAAATCCCCCCCCCCCCCAAAAAAAAAAAGGCAGAAAAACTAGCAACACTCCAAGAAAAAAAAAAGCCAAAAAACTAGCAACACTCCAAGAAAAAAAACAAAAAACTTACAAACCGTCTGCTCACCGATCCTTGTGCCTCACTCTGCTGCTCCGGATCCTGGACACTTGATGTAGTGTTCTGTAAAAGAAAAAACATGATTTTGGCACATACTGTATGTACAGTGATACTTACCAACCATAGTTGCAAAGGAACTCACTTCAGAATCCTGTCCTGTGTGCTCAGGGCTAGAGGTCATGCTGAAGAATGCTGCAAGAAAGAGACAACATTACAGACTGCAGGAAGTAAAATAAAAAAAAGACACACAGACATTAGGTTGTATACTTACATTTGGCTTGAATTCAGAGATGTCTTCTCTGCTCTTTCAGTCTCAAGTGTTTGTAGAGTAATGGACAATGACTGCCCAGCCCCTCTTTTTATCTATCTAGGCGTGGGGGGTGGCTAACCAGTGTCTAGACAGGTTTAATCAGGAAAAACACATGCGTACGGAAACGTTTGCGAACGCGTGTACTAGGGTAAGCATGCATTCTCATAGACTGTAATGCATTGTTTCGACGCATTCCTTCCGCAAGCGGCCGCATGTGTCTGGTGGCGGAAAAATTGCCGCCTCCAAAATTGCAACATGTTGCGTTAGCGACGCCCTGACGCAAAACACAAAATGACGCATGCGTAGTGAAACGCGGCTGAAAGCATATGAACGCATATACCTCCGTCCACAACGTTATAGATAGGAAAACACAACGCATGCGAATGAATGCGGCATAAACGCTGCGGACACAACCGCAAATGTGAATCCAGCCTAAACTGATATGCATTTTGTTATGCGACCTGTGCCACCCCTTTGCTAAATAGCTTAACCTCTTAACGTCCAATGACATGCATAGCACATCATGGCAGGATGTCAGTTCCCGCACCAGGACGGGCTATGCCCATCATGCATTTAAACTGTCACTGCGTGTAAACACACAGTGACAGTTCAGTGTGGACAGCTGTCTGTGACAGCTGAGAGGCACAGGAAGAGGTGCAGGGACCCATGCTGTTTGTCTGCGCACCCAGATCGCTGTGATCGGTCAGTCAATCTGACCGATCACAGCATGATCGCGCAGGAGATGCTGAAATATCAGCACTTCCTAACCCGATAAGGGCAGGAGCTCAGCTCTGCCAGTTGCCGAGTGTCTGCACTAACAGCCAGGAGCGGTGCCCCTGGCTGTTTCTTCTTGCAAAAAAAGCATCTTTTAGTGTGTGACAGCAGCCAATTGTAAAAAAACAGATGTAAATCTGGTATTACTGTAATCGCACTGACCCGAAGAATAAAGTTGCCTAATCACTTGCAGTGGGAAAAAAAAGTATTTAGTCAGCCACCAATTATGCACGTTGAGAGAGGCCTGTAATTGACATCATAGGTAGACCACAACTATGAGAGTCAAAATGAGAGAACAAATCCAGAAAATCTACTTGTCTGATTTGGCAAGATTTATTTTGCAAATTATGGTGGAAAATAAGTATTTGGTCATTAACAAGTTCATCTCAATATTTTGCTATAAATCATTTGTTGGCAATGACAAAGGTCAAACGTTTTCTGTAAGTCTTCACAAGGTTGGCACACACTGTTGGCATACACTGTTGGTGTTGCAGATCTCTCCTAGAGCAGTGATGTTTTGTGCCTGTCGCTGGGCAACACAGATTTTTAAATACCTCCAAAGGTTTTCTATGGGGTTGAGATCTGGAGACTGGCTAGGTGACTCCAGGACATTCATATGCTTCTTATGAAGCCACTCCTTCGTTGCCCTGGCAGTGTGCTTGGGATTATTACCATACTGAAAGACCCATCCACGTTTCATCTTCAATGCCCTTGCTGATGGAAGGAGGTTTGCACTCAAAATCTCACAAAACATGGCCCCATTCATTCTTTCATGTACATGGATCTGTCATGCCCGCCATGTCTGTTATGCCGCATGAACCCTGGAGCAGTGTGCATGCTCACCAAACTATCATGCCCGCCATGTCTGGTATGCTGCATGACTCCTGGAGCAGTGTGCACATGCACTGAACTATCATGCCCGTTATGTATTATGCTGCAAGATCCCTGGAAGCAGTGTGCACACGCATCTCGTGACTGTTGTGCTGCAAGATGCCTGGAACAGTGTGCACGCGCGCCTCATCTCATGGCTGCCTGCCATTGTCAGTGCGCATGTGTGTTTTAGCTCATGGCTACACGCCGTTGCTGTGTGACCAGCCGTCTCTGCTCTGCCTGCAGCAGTCCTCCCTGTGTTCCTGGAGCCCCTGATCATGTGACCTTTCCTATGTTCCAGCACTGTCTGACCCAGCTAACCTCTCAGTGTTTCCGGGGCCCCTGATCATGTGACCTTCTCTATGGTCCAGCCCAGTCTGATCTAGCAATGCTCTCTATGATCCTGGAGGATCTGAACCGGAAGTCCTTCCCTGGTCCTGAA
Source organism: Dendrobates tinctorius (assembly GCF_039654945.1). Lineage (NCBI taxonomy): Eukaryota > Metazoa > Chordata > Amphibia > Anura > Dendrobatidae > Dendrobates > Dendrobates tinctorius. The sequence continues at coordinate 126,896,473 of NW_027361679.1, read as the reverse complement.
CCGGAAGTGCAGGTGCTATGGTGCTATATCAGACTGCCCCTTCCTATGGTCGGGGCCTGAGTATCGTGTTGCTTCCCTGCATGGCTGCTTGGTCTGCTCGGTCGCTCTCTGTATTCTGTGCCCCTGCACTCTGCCCTGTAGTGCGTCTCTGCACACGCTCTGTGCTTGTACTCTGCCTCTTGTCCCATGCCATGTCTTGTGTTGTCTCTCGCGCCGTGTTTTGTCCTTGTTATGCTTTGACTTGTTGTACTTTCTATGTTCTCTGCCTTTGCCTGTTTTCACCATGTCTTGTCCTTGCCATGCTTGGACTTGTAGTACTTCCTATGCTCTCTGCCTTTGCCTGTTTTCGCCATGTCTTGTCCTTGCTATGCTTTGCCTTGTAGTACTTCCTATGTTCTCTGCCTTGCCTGTTTCGCCATATCTGGCCTTTGCTATTCTGAGCCTTATAGTACTTCCACGTTCTCTGTCTCTGCCTGGTTTTCCGTACTCTGTCTTATGGTGCTCTCTTGCACATTCCATGTCTAGTCTCAAGGCTCTGCCTTGACCCGGCTCTGGGCTTCGGCCTACGCTCCGCTGCTAGACTCTATCCTATGGTGCTCTCTAGCACATTTCCTGGCTAGTCTCAAGGTACTCCCTTGACCCGGCTCTGGGCTTCGGCCTATGCTCCGCTACTAGCCCTTTTCTCTCTCTGACCCGGCTCTGTGCTTCTGCCTACATTCCGCTCCTTGTTCCGTACCTTGTCTAGCTTTGCCTTGTTTCTTGCCTTGTTTCTTCGTGTGCGCTTTGCATGCGCCTGGCCTTCCTAGCCTCCTGTCTGTGCCTCAGCCGTGCTCGTCGGCCAGTGACAGCTGTGTCGCCTGTTGTGCCTCAGCCAGGTTTGCCTCAGTCTTGCCCGTCTGCCTGTGCCTCAGCCCGACCAGCTAGCCAGTGCCCCAGCCGTGCTCTCTGTGCTTCCTTGCACCCACGCTGTCTCTGCACTGTGCTTTGTGTGCTTCTCTAATAGCACGTGCAGGCCCTAGCCTGCTCCTTGGCATACCTCCCGGTGCTTCTGTAAAAGTACACGCAGGTCTTGCCACGTACCCTGTCGTGCCCTCTTGCACGCACAGGCCCTAGCCTATACCCGGTCATACCCTCTTGCACGCACAGGCCCTCGCTTGTACCTTGTCGTGCCCACTTGCGCGCACAGGCCCTAGCCTGAAACCTGGCGTGTCTCTTAGCACGCACCCTGACTTGAACCTGACCCTGGCGTGTCCCTCGGCACGCGCAGGACCATGCCTTGAACCCTGACCCTGGTGTGTCCCTTGGCATGCGCTGGACCCTCCCTTGTACTCTGACACTGGCGTATCCCTTGGCACACGCAGGACCTTGCCTTGTACCCTGACCCTGGCATGTCCCTCAGCACGCGCAGGACCTTGCCTTGGACCTTGAACCCTGGCGTGTCCATACACACGCACCATGTCTTGCACTTTGAACTTTGAACCCTGGCGTGTCACCTACACACGCACCGTGTTTTGTATTTTGAACCTGGCGTGTCCCCTACACACGCACTTTGCCTTACACCTTGTCCTGGACCCTGATGTGCCCTTAGCACGCACCCTGCCTGTAACTTTGCCTTGGACCTTGGCGTGTTCCCTAACACGTACCATGTCTGGAGATCTGTCGTGCCTCCTTGCTTGAACCCTGGTTTGCCTGCCGGATGCCCGGAACCTGCCAATCGCTGTCAGAGATTGTAAGCTTGATGACTGCGGCCTGATGTCTGGAGCTGATGTCCGCAGCCTGATGCCCTGATCATGTCGATCGTTGCCAGCTGTCCGGAGTCCGATGCCATTGAGCCCTTGCCTGTACCCAGGTGTGCCACCTGGCACGTACCATGCCATGGACCTTGGCGTGCCCTCGCACACACCTTGCTGTGTTTTCCCTGTTATCACGTCTTGCACCTGATGTAACCCTGAGTTTGCTTTAATGAAGATACCTTGAATTCACGTCTTGTCTTGTCTTGTTTCCTGCACATCCTTTGTCGTCAGACACTCGTACTTAGTGTCTACCTGAGCCGGCCGTCTGGTTCCAGCAGTCGTGGTGGCTCACCCCCTTGGTCTTGCCCCTGACACTCCCTGTAAAAGGGGTGGTTCCTCACAAGGTTAGCTCGCCCTAGGTAGGTGGGTGACACGACCCAGAGGGTCCACTCTAAAGAAAATGACTCAGCGTAAGCTGACTCTGTCACAGGATCAGTCTTCCTGGTCCCTTTGCAGAGAAACAGCCTCAAAGAATGATGTTGCCACCCCCATTCTTCACAGTGGGTATGGTGTTTTTTGGATGCAACTCAGCATTTTGAGTTTTGTTTCTACCAAACAGTTCTACTTTGGTTTCATCAGACCATTTGACATTCTCTTCTGGATAATCCAAATGCTCTCTAGCAAACTTCAGACATGCCCGGACATGTACTGGCTTAAGCAGGGGGACATGTCTGGCACTGCAGGATCTGAGTCCCTGGCGGCGTAGTGTATTACTGATGTTAGCCTTTGTTACGGTGGTCCCAGCTCTATGCAGGTCATTCACTAAGTCCCCCCATATGTTTCTGGGATTTTTGCTCACCATTCTTGTGATCATTATGACCCCACGTGGTGAGATCTTGCGTGGAGCCCCAGATCGAGGGAGATTATCAGTGGTCTTGTTTGTCTTCCATTTTCTTATTATTGCTCCCACAGTTTTATTTTATCACACCAAACTGCTTGCCTATTGCAGATTCAGTCTTCCCAGCCTGGTGCAGGGCTGCAATTTTGTTTCTGGTGTCCTTCGACAGCTCTTTGGTCTTCACCATAGTGGAGTTTAGAGTGTGACTGTTTGAGGTTGTGGACAGGTGTCTTTTATACTGATAACAAGTTCAAACAGGTGACATTACTACAGGTAATGAGTGGATGACAGAGGAGCATATTAAAGAAGTTACAGGTCTGTGAGAGACAGAAATCTTGCATGTTTTTAGGTAACCAAATACTTATTTTCCATCATAATTTGAAAAATAAATCTTGCAAAATCAGACAAGGTGATTTTCTGGATTTGTTTTCTAATTTTGACTCTCAGAGTTGTGGTCTACCTATGATATCAATTACAGGCCTCTCATCTTTTTAAGTGGGAGAACTTGCACAAGGTGGTTGACTAAATACTTTTTTTCCCCACTGTATACTGCACAAGGAACAGCGTGAAAAATAAATAGAACTATGTTTTCACCTGCTGTGGATTTGTTCATTCTGCCTCCCAAAGATCACAGTAAGGCTCAGTGCACATTTACTCTGCGCTGAGATCAGGATTTTCGTGTAAATCTCAGAAATATGTGATTCAGACAGAACCGCAGGTGGAAAATTCCCTATAATGAGGTATATGGACTCACTGTAAACGCCAAATGACCTGTGGTCCAGCGGAGTCCATCTTTTTAGGCTTGCATAAAAACGCGATCCATTATAGTTTTGTGCACTTCTGAAAAAAAGGACAACGCTGAACAGAGGAAATACGGAGTCCAGAGTAACTCTGCTGCCTCATTTTAGTGATTGGATCTCTCAGGGGTTTCATCTGTCATATCACTCGTAGATTTAGATGGAAACCCCAAAGTAAGTGCTGTGTAGAGTGTCGGATAAATGTCATTCCAAACGTTATGAATAATGTACCCAATAAAAGCTTCAACTCAATCCACAAGAAAAGCAAGTCCCCGCTCAGGTCTGTCATCTGTTAACAGAAATATAGGGGGCTTCCACGTTACTGATAGCACAAATGCTCTGGAAAAACAAAATGTCTCCTTGCCTCTCAAAAGAAATTCAACTGATTCTGCTCTCCCAAATCCAAATGCCCCCTCCCTTCTGTGCCCCAGTGTGCATAAACCACCTTTAACTTTCACATTTGGCAGGGGTATAATTTCCAAAATGGGATCACTTGAGGGGGCATTCTGCTTTTCTAGCTCTTAGGGGCTTTGTATATGAGTCTGCAAACTATTCTAGGAAAATCTTTGCTCCAGGAGGCTAATAGGGCTCCATCCCTGCCAAGACTCTCCGTATGGCTAAGCAGTACTGTACAGCCACCTATGGGGTATTTCTATATTCAGCAGAATTTGTGGGACAAATTCTGGTGCAATTTTTTACCCACTTCTTGTGTGAAGATGTAAAATTTGGATTTAAAACAAATTTCTGTGGTAAAAATGTACCGTAATTATTTTTTCTTCACTGCCCAATGGTATAAAATTATTTGACACAACAATGGTGTCAAAATGATCACTGCACCCCTAGATTAATTTATCAAGAGGTGTATTTTGTAAAATGGGGTCATATATGAGGAGTCCTGCTGTTCTGGCATCTCAGGGGCTCTCCCAGTGCATCATGACACCCTCAAACCATAATAGTAAAACCTGCACTATAATCACTATAATATAGCGCTCCATCCCTTTTGAGCTTTGCACTGTGCCTCAAAAGTAGTTTTTACCCACACTTGGGTTATTGGCACACTCGGGAGAATTTGCACAACAAATTTTGGGGTCCATTTTCTCCTGTTACCCTTGAGAAAATAAAAAATTTGGTGCTAAAAGACTATTTTTGTGGAAAAATTGTGATTTTTAATTTTCACTGCTCTATGTTATAAACTTATGTGAAGCACCTGGGGGTTCAAGGCGCTCAGCAAACATCTAGATAAGTCTGTTGTGAATTTGCTTTCTGGCCTACCTCTAGTTACTAGTGAAGAGGGTGGAGCTGGTTATACTGACAGAGGGGTTGCGAGTTCTCTTTCCGGGCTCCCTCTGGTGGTTACTGGAGGTAATGGAGCTGATCTAATTAACAGAGGCCTGCCACCTGATAATGAGGAGGATGACTGGAGATCTGGAGTTTCTAACTGGATTTAAGACAGCCGACTCCCTCTATCCCTGCTGGTGATTTTTTCCTGCCTCCTGAGGTCTTAGTTTCCAGCTCAGTCACTGCATGTTCAAGCTAAGTGTTCTTTTGCTATTATTCACATTTGATCTGGTTTTGTCTATTTCAGTTTGGTGTGGTCAGCCAGCTAATACCCCGAAACAGCTGTCTGTGGATGGATACCATGTTTTAGCATAGGTGGTTTCCTTCATTGGAGACTGCCCTTCCCGTGGTTGTTCCTTCCCGGTGAAAGACCTGGCTAGTCATTGCTTGCGTTGAGAAACATGTGATGGTGTCTCCGCGGCTTCTGATTTGCATGTTTTACATATTTCCCATAAGGGATGGGGGCAGTGCTCTAGAATCACTGCGTTGAGAAACACGTGATGGTGTCTCCGCAGTGTCGGATGTTGATCTCCATGAGGTCAATCATGCTCATTTTTCACAGTCTTCTACTAGGCATTGCTCCTACTAGCCAGTTTCCTACTCCACACTAATGAGGGGCAAATACCCCGAAACAGCTGTCTGTGGATGGATACCATGTTTTGGCATAGGTGGTTTCCTTCATTGGAGACTGCCCTTACTGTGGTTGTTCCTTCCCGGTGAAAGACCTGGCTAGTCATTGCTTGCGTTGAGAAACATGTGATGGTGTCTCCGCGGCTTCTGATTTGCATGTTTTACATATTTCCCATAAGGGATGGGGGCAGTGCTCTAGAATCACTGCGTTGAGAAACACGTGATGGTGTCTCCGCAGTGTCGGATGTTGATCTCCATGAGGTCAATCATCCTCATTTTTCACAGTCTTCTACTAGGCATTGCTCCTACTAGCCAGTTTCCTACTCCACACTGATGAGGGGCAAATACCCCGAAACAGCTGTCTGTGGATGGATACCATGTTTTGGCATAGGTGGTTTCCTTCATAGGAGATTGCCCTTCCCGTGGTTGTTCCTTCCCGGTGAAAGACCTGGCTAGTCATTGCTTGCGTTGAGAAACATGTGATGGTGTCTTCGCGGCTTCTGATTTGCATGTTTTACATATTTCCCATAAGGGATGGGGGCAGTGCTCTAGAATCACTGCGTTGAGAAACACGTGATGGTGTCTCCGCAGTGTCGGATGTTGATCTCCATGAGGTCAATCATCCTCATTTTTCACAGTCTTCTACTAGGCATTACTCCTACTAGCCAGTTTCCTACTCCACACTGATGAGGGGCAAATACCCCGAAACAGCTGTCTGTGGATGGATACCATGTTTTGGCATAGGTGGTTTCCTTCATTGGAGACTGCCCTTCCCGTGGTTGTTCCTTCCCGGTGAAAGACCTGGCTAGTCATTGCTTGCGTTGAGAAACATGTGATGGTGTCTCCGCGGCTTCTGATTTGCATGTTTTACATATTTCCCATAAGGGATGGGGGCAGTGCTCTAGAATCACTGCGTTGAGAAACACGTGATGGTGTCTCCGCAGTGTCGGATGTTGATCTCCATGAGGTCAATCATCCTCATTTTTCACAGTCTTCTACTAGGCATTGCTCCTACTAGCCAGTTTCCTACTCCACACTGATGAGGGGCAAATACCCCGAAACAGCTGTCTGTGGATGGATACCATGTTTTGGCATAGGTGGTTTCCTTCATTGGAGACTGCCCTTCCCGTGGTTGTTCCTTCCCAGTGAAAGACCTGGCTAGTCATTGCTTGCGTTGAGAAACATGTGATGGTGTCTCCGCAGCTTCTGATTTGCATGTTTTACATATTTCCCATAAGGGATGGGGGCAGTGCTCTAGAGTCACTGCGTTGAGAAACACGTGATGGTGTCTCCGCAGTGTCGGATGTTGATCTCCATGAGGTCAATCATCCTCATTTTTCACAGTCTTCTACTAGGCATTGCTCTTACTAGCCAGTTTCCTACTCCACACTGATGAGGGGCAAATACCCCGAAACAGCTGTCTGTGGATGGATACCATGTTTTGGCATAGGTGGTTTCCTTCATTGGAGACTGCCCTTCCCGTGGTTGTTCCTTCCCGGTGAAAGACCTGGCTAGTCATTGCTTGCGTTGAGAAACATGTCATGGTGTCTCCGCGGCTTCTGATTTGCATGTTTTACATATTTCCCATAAGGGATGGGGGCAGTGCTCTAGAATCACTGCGTTGAGAAACACGTGATGGTGTCTCCGCAGTGTCGGATGTTGATCTCCATGAGGTCAATCATCCTCATTTTTCACAGTCTTCTACTAGGCATTGCTCCTACTAGCCAGTTTCCTACTCCACACTGATGAGGGGCAAATACCCCGAAACAGCTGTCTGTGGATGGATACCATGTTTTGGAATAGGTGGTTTCCTTCATTGGAGACTTCCCTTCCTGTGGTTGTTCCTTCCCGGTGAAAGACCTGGCTAGTCATTGCTTGCGTTGAGAAACATGTGATGGTGTCTCCGCGGCTTCTGATTTGCATGTTTTACATATTTCCCATAAGGGATGGGGGCAGTGCTCTAGAATTACTGCGTTAAGAAACACGTGATGGTGTCTCCGCAGTGTCGGATGTTGATTTCCATGAGGTCAATCATCCTCATTTTTCTTAGTTTCCAGCTCAGTCCCTGCATGCTCAAGTTAAGTGTTCTTTTGCTATTGTTCACATTTGATCTGGTTTTCTCTATTTCAGTCTTGTGTGGTCAGCCAGCTCTGGCTGGGGCTGTGATGAATCACCGTCCTTGTGTTACTGCTTGTGCCAGTTTGGTTTTGTCCCTTATTAGATTGGCCTCTTTTTGCTCTGCTTTCAGAATATACCAGAGTGCTGATATAGTGGGCGAAGTCTAGTGACTTCAATATTTTTTCCATCAGACGTGTTGGGCATTTTTTGCAGGGTTTTTTGCATGATTGCAGACAGAGTCTTTCCTTTCCTGTCCTGTCTAGTTAGTGTGGGTCCCATTGTTTACTCAGCCTATTTTCCTACCTGCGTTTGTGTTTTCATCTTGTCTCAACGACAATATATGTTTGAGGGCTATCAAAAGCAGGAGAGAATTGTAAAAGAAAAAAAAATTGTCAGAATTTATATATATATATATATATATATATATATATATATATTTATTTTCCTCTTTTTCTCTCGGTCCATAGGAGGATTTTTTCTTTAATGGAGATTAAGCAATTGTCTCATCGTGTTGAGCAGCTCGCTGCTGAAGTGCGGGGAATTTCCGCGTATCTCGCTCAATCATTTGCTGTTGAACCACAAATCCCTACTCCTGATGTGTTTTCTGGGGATCGGTCTAAATTTTTGAATTTTAAGAATAATTGTAAAATTTTTCCTGCCTTGAAGCCTAACTCATCGGGGAGCTCTGTGCAGCAGGTTAAAATTGTCATCTCCTTGCCGCGCGGCGATCCCCAGGATTGGGCTTTTTCTCTGACACCTGGAGATCCTATTCTGACTAATGTGGACGCATTTTTTCAAGCCTTGGGGTTGTTGTATGATGAACCTAATGCTATTGTTCAAGCTGAGAAAACCCTATTGGCATTGAACCAGGGTCAGGATTCTGCAGAGTTATACTGTCAAAAATTCCATAAGTGGGCAGTCCTTACTACATGGAATGACGGTGCCTTAGCAGCGCTCTTTCAGAAGGGTTTGGCAGAAACCATAAAAGATGTTATGGTGGGATTTCCTGTTCATCTGGTCTTGATGATTCTATGTAATTAGCCATTCAAGTTAATCAGCGTTTACGTGAACGTAAAACTACACGAGAGGCATTGCCGCCTTTTGAACGAACGTCTGAACCCATGCAATGTGATAGGGTTTTGTCTAGGGCGCAATGTCAGGAGTTTAGAAGGCGTAATAAGCTGTGTTTTTTCTGTGGAGACGCCTCTCATTCTATTTCTGTCTGCCCTAAAGGAGAAAAACGTTTTGCGCACACATTTGCTGTGGGCAGTGTACAACCTAATTTCCGTTTGGCAATTACTCTGATCTGCTCCTTGTCTACACTTTCCGCTAAGGCTTTTATAGATTCAGGAGCAGCTTTGAATCTAATGGATTTAGACTTTGCTAAACGTTGTGGTTTTCCCTTAATACCGCTGTGGACTCCTATCCCTTTGAGGGGTATTGATGCTACTCCTTTGGCAGAGAATAAACCTCAGTTTTGGACCCAGGTGAGATGCGGGTCGCCATGGACCACCAAGAAAATTGTAAATTTTTGGTGTTGCACAATTTGCATGATACTATTGTTCTGGGTTTTCCCTGGTTGCAAACTCATAATCCTGTTTTGGATTGGAAATCTGTCTGTGGTGAGTTGGGGTTGTCAGTATGTTCTTAGTGACACTCCTGTTTTCTCCACCTCTCCCAAGTCTCATGATATTCCTGATTATTTGGCTGATTTTTCTGATGTATTTAGTGAGAGTAAGTCTGCGTCTTTGCCTCCTCATAGGAGTTATGACTGTGCAATTGAGTTAATGCCCGGGTGTAAATTTCCCAAGGGTCGACTTTTCAACTTATCTGTACCCGAACATGATGCTATGTGATCTTATATCAAGGAGTCGTTGGAGAAGGGTCATATTAGACCATCCTCTTCACCTTTAGGTGCTGGGGGTTTTTTTGTGGCCAAGACAGATGGTTCATTAAGGACTTGTATTGACTATCGTTCCCTTAACAAAATCACTGTTAAATATCAGTACCGGTTACCCCTGATTTCTGATTTATTTTCCAGAGTCAAAAGTGCCTGCTGGTTTACCAAGCTTGACCTCAGGGGGGCGTATAATCTTATTCGCATCAAGCAAGGGGATGAATGGAAGATGGCGTTTAATACTCCGGAGGGACATTTTGAGTACCTGGTGATGCCTTTTGGGCTCACTAATGCCCCTTCTGTCTTCCAATCTTTTATGAACGATATTTTCCGGGACTTTGTGGATAAGTTTTTGATCATCTATCTGGATGATATTTTGATCTTTTCCAGTGATTGGGATTCTCATGTGGAACATGTACGGACTGTGTTTCGGATTTTGAGGGAAAATTCCCTGTATGTTAAGGGATCGAAGTGCCTCTTTGGTGTACAGAGGATTTCATTTTTGGGATTTATTTTGTCCCCGTTGGCTATTGAAATGGACCCAGCCAAGGTACAGGCCATTTATGATTGGGTTCAGCCCACTTCTTTGAAGGCTCTCCAGAAGTTTTTGGGTTTTGCTAATTTTTATCGTAAATTTATAAGTAATTTTTCTGGTATTGTCAAAGCACTGACTGATCTGACCAAAAAGGGCGCTGATGTGGTGAATTGGTCTCCAGAGGCAGTCTCGGCATTTCAGGAGCTTAAGCGGAGATTCACTTCTGCTCCGGTTCTATGGCAACCTGATGTCTTACTCCCATTTCAGGTGGAGGTAGATGCTTCTGAGATTGGTGCAGGAGCAGTTTTGTCCCAAAAAGATCCAGTGACTTCTAAAATGAATCCCTGTGCCTTCTTTTCTCGAAAATTCTCCTCATCTGAACATAACTATGACGTGGGGAATCGGGAATTGTTGGCCATGAAATGGGCATTTGAAGAGTGGAGACATTGGTTGGAGGGAGCTAGACATCAAGTTGTGGTCCTCACCGACCACAAGAATTTGATTTATCTTGAATCAGCCAAATGCTTGAATCCTAGACAGGCTAGGTGGGCCTTGTTTTTCACGCGTTTTAATTTTGTGGTGTCCTTTCTTCCAGGCACTAAGAATGTTAAGGCGGACGCCCTTTCTAGGAGTTTCTTTGTGGATTCTCTTATTGAGACCGAGCCTACTACCATTCTAAATGAGGGGGTAGTTCTTTCTGCCATTTCCCCCGATTTGAGACGTGCCCTGGAGGAATTTCAGGAGGACAAACCTGAACGTTGCTGTTATGAATGAGTCACCGAAGGAGGAGAAAACAAAAATACAAGCTAAGTCCAGAAAACCGGAGAGGTTGGTAGCTATCGGATTGCAGACCCCTGATCCTATCCACAACAACTAACAGTAGCCATGGGGGGTGCCTACGATGCCCTAGACCCCTCGATCACAGCCGGAGAACTAAATAGGCCTAAAGAAAGAAAGGGGAAATCTAAACTGCCCCAGAGCAGACCCCAAAGCAATAGGCAGCCCCCAACATATAATGACGGTGAAGCAAGATGAAAACACTAACACAGATAGAAAGATAGGTTGAGCAAACGATGGGGCCCAAGCTAACTAAAAAGGACAGGATAGAAAAGCTGCTGTCTGCAATCCGTAAAAAACCCTACCAAAAAATGTCCCAACCGTCTGATAGGAAAAACAGGCCCTGAAGTCGCTAGGACTTCAAAAAGACTATATCAGTACTCAGGTAAATTCTGAAGACAGAGCAAAGAGACAAACTGATCAGAGACAAAAATGGAACTCAGCACACCCCCGACCGGGGATGGCTGAACTCCAAAAAACAAGGTAAACAAAACAAAACTAATAAGTTCACTAGCAGAGCAAAAACTTATCTTTGGGAAGCAGGAATCAGACTGGTCTCCAAGAATCCAGCAGAGAATTCACCAGGGACTCAGAAGGGTGTCGGCTGCCTTATATCCAGTCAGAATTTCCTGTTACCCAGTCATCATCTACCAGATCAGGTGTTTGGTAATCAGCCTCACTACCTTCCTTCACCAGAAGAGGGAGTTCATCAGACATCGACGGTGAAGGGGAAAATGAACTCACAACACGTTGCCCTATGGGAAAATTGTATGTTCCTGACCAGTGGAGGAAGAGAGTAATGTCTGAAATTCATTGCTCCGTGTTGGCTGGTCATCCAGGTATTTTTGGTACCAGAGATTTGGTCTTTTTGGTGGCCTGCCTTATCTCGTGATGTCAGGAATTTTGTGCAGTCCTGTGGGACTTGTTCTCGGTCTAAACCCTGTTCTCGCTCTAGTGGGTTATTGATGCCCCTGCCGGTGCCCAAGAGGCCATGGACCCATATTTCAATGGATTTTATTTCTGATCTTCCTGTCTCTCAGAGAATGACTGTTATCTGGGTGATTTGTGATAGATTTTCTAAGATGATCCATCTTGTACCATTCCCAAAGTTGCCATCTTCTTCAGAGTTGGTGCCCTTGTTTTTACAACAGGTGGTTCGGTTGCATGGGATTCCTGAGAACATTGTGTCGGACAGAGGAGTCCAGTTTGTTTCCAGATTTTGGAGAACTTTTTGTTCCAAACTGGGAATTCAGTTATCTTTCTCCTCTGCATTTCATCCTCAGAGCAATGTGCAGACTGAGAGAACAAACCAGACTTTGGAGTCCTATTTGAGATGTTTTATATCTGATGATCAGGATGACTGGGTCTCATTTTTTCCCTTGGCCAAATTCGCGTTAAACAATAGAACTAGTTCTGCCACTTTGATGTCGCCCTTTTTCTGTAACTTTGGGTTTCATCCTCGATTTTCTTCAGGGCAAGTGGAATCTTCGACCTGCCCAAGTGTGGACACTGTGGTAGAGAGAATGCAGCAGATTTGGGACCAAGTGGTGGATAAGTTGTCCCTCTCTCAGGAAAAAGCCCAACGGTTTTCCTATCGGCATAGGACCAATAGTCCCCAGTTTAAAGTGGGTGATATGGTTTGGTCGTCATCAAATAATATTTCTATGAAGGTTGCGTCTCCAAAGTTTAAGCCAAGATTCATTGGACCTTATAAGATTTTGGAGATTCTTAATCCTGTTTCTTTTCGATTGGCTCTTCCAGTTACGTTTAAGATCCATAACGTGATTCATAAATCTCTGTTGAAGAGGTTTGTGGAGCCAGTAGTTCCTAGGGCGGCGCCTCATGACCCTGTAATGGTTAAAGGCAATGTGGAATATGAGGTAGAGAAAATATTGGATTCTCATTTGGCTAGACGGAGACTCCAGTACTTGGTCAAATGGAAAGGTTATGGCCAGGAGGATAATTCTTGGGTCTCTGCTTCTGACATTCATGCCGATAGATTGATTCGTGCTTTTCACCGGGCCCATCCTGATCGGCCTGGTGGTGTGGATGAGGGTTCGGTGACCCCTCCTCAAGGGGGGGATACTGTTGTGAATTCGCTTTCTGGCCTACCTCTGGTTACTAGTGAAGATAGTGGAGCTGGTTATTTTGACAGAGGGGTCACGAGTTCTCTTTACGGGCTCCCTCTGGTGGTTACTGGAGGTAATGGAGCTGATCTAATTAACAGAGGCCTGCCACCTGATAATGAGGAGGATGACTGGAGAACTGGAGTTTCTGACTGGACTTAAGACAGTCGACTCCCTCTATCCCTGCTGGTGATTTTTTCCTGCCTCCTGAGGTCTTAGTTTCCAGCTCAGTCACTGCATGTTCAAGCTAAGTGTTCTTTTGCTATTATTCACATTTGATCTGGTTTTGTCTATTTCAGTTTTGTGTGGTCAGCCAGCTCCGGCTGGGGCTGTGCTGAATTTCCATCCTTATGTTACTGCTTGTGCCAGTTTGCTTTTGTCCCTTATTAGGTTGGCCTATTTTTGCTCTGCTTTCAGAATATACCAGAGTGCTGATATAGTGGGCGAAGTCTAGTGACTTCAGTATTTTTCTATCAGACGTGTTGGACATTTTTTGCAGGGTTTTTTGCGTGATTGCAGACAGAGTCTTTCCTGTCCTGTCCTGTCTAGTTAGTGTGGTCCCCATCGTTTGCTCAGTCTATTTTACTACCTGCGTTTGTGTTTTCATCTTGTCTCACCGACAATATATGTTTGGGGACTATCTATTCCTTTGGGGTCTGCTCTGGGGCAGTTTAGATTTCCCCTTTCTTACTTTAGGCTTATTTACTTCTCTGGCTGTGTCAAGGCATCTAGGATCATCGTGAGTACGCTCCACCGCTACTGCTAGTTGTGTGGATAGGATCAGGGGTCTGCAGTCTGCTTAGTTACCAACCTCTCTGGTTTTCTGTGGTTTAGCTTGGTCTTGCTTTCCTCCTCGATGACCCAATCATAAGTCCCTTGATGGGTCTAGATTCCAAAATGGGGTCACTTGTGGGGGATTTCCACTGTTTGGGCACATCAGGGGTTCTCCAAAAACAACATGGAGTCTGCTCTCCATTCTAGCCAATTTTGCGCTCAAAACATGAAACGGTGCTCTGTCCCTTCTTAGCCCTGCCATGCGCCCAAACATTGGTCTTCCTCCACACATGGGGTATCGGCGTACTCAGGAGAAATTGTACAACAATTTTTGGGGTCCATTTTCTCCTGCTTTTACCTTTCTTAAAATTAAAAATTTGGTGTTAAAAGATGATTTTTAAAAATGTGATTTTTAATTTTCACCGCTCTACATTATAAACTTATGTGAAGCACCTGGGGGTTCAAGGTGCTCACCAACCATCTAGTTAAGTCCGTTGAGTGGTCTAGTTTCCAAAATAAGGTCACTTGTGGAGGGTTTCTACTGTTTAGGTACATCAGGGGCTCTCCAAGTGCAACATGGTGTCTGCTCTCGATTCCAGACAATTCTTTACTTTCAAAATCTCAAATGGTGCTCCTTCCCTTCTGAGCCCTGCCATGCACCTAAACAGTGGTCTTCCTCCACATATGGGATATCGGCATACTCAGGAGAAATTGCACAACAAATTTTGAGGCTCATTTTCTCCTGATACCCCTTGTGTCCTAAGTAAAATTTTTGTGAAAAAAGTTAAATGTTCATTTTTCATTTCACATTGCTTCAATTCTTGTGAAGCTCCTGAAGGGTTAGTAAACTTCTTGAATGTGGTTTTGAGTACCTTGAGGGGTGCAGTTTTTAGAATGTTGCCACTTTTGAGTATTTTCTGTCATATTGACCCCCAAAGTAACTTCAAATGTAAGGTGGTCCCTAAAAAAATGGTTTTGTAAATTTTGTTGGAAAAAATGAGAAATCGCTGGTCAACTTTTAACCCTTATAACTTCCTAAGAAAAAAAATGTTTCAAAAAATTGTGCTGATGTAAAGTAGACATGTGGGAAATGTTATTTATTAACTATTTTGTGTAACATTACGCTCTGATTTAGGGGCATAAAAATCACATTTTCAAAATTTTTCCAAATTTACATTTGTTTCACAAATAAACACAAGTAATTTTGAAGAAATTTTGCAGCTATCAAAGTACAATATGTCTTGAAAAAAAAATCAGTGGGATCCGTTGAAGCGTTCCAGAATTATAACCACATCAAGTGACAGTGGTCAGATTTCAAAATTAAGGCCTGGTCATTAACCTACAAAGTGGCTTGGTCCATAAGGGATTAAAAAGGCCAAAACCTGTGGCAGACTGCTCACCTTGCCTAGATAGATAGATAGATGGAACTTACGTGAAGGCCTCACCTGGTGACCTGGTAAGCTATGACTGCTAATCGAGCCATTAATTCCTGTGACATCTAGCTCTGAACATTGAGTCTACATATCAACCAAGACTGTAGATTAGCTAGTAGAAATAATAGGATTATTTAATTAAAGCAAATGAGCTTTATAAGTTAAATCATTCTTAGTTAATGAGTACAGACAGGGATATGCTGTGGTTGAAAAGAGTAGATAAGGAATAAGGGTTCTATTGAGTATTTATGAAATCATGTAAACCATTTTTTGTGTAATACATCAATTTGTGATCATCACTGTAAAGGGCCCGTTACACCCAGCGATCTCACTGGCGAGATCGCTGATTTTGTGACACATCAGCAATCTCTCCAGCAAGATCACTGTGTGTGACATTCAGCAGCGATCGGCCCCCCCGCGGGGTATCGCTGATCATGCTGGATCGTCCTGGCCCGTTTTTTCATCGCTGGTCTCACACTGGCCAGCGCGCATTGCTGCGTTTGGCAGCGGAAGCCAGTGATGAGCGACGCTGCACGCTGGTTACCAACGTAAACATCGGGTTTCTAAGGGCCGCGGGGCCCTTAGAAACCCGATGTTTACCCTAGATACCAGCATGCACTGCAGGCAGGGCAGGAGGTGGAGGCAGAGCGGCGCACAGACCGGAGTAGCTCTGCTATCTGCTACTCCAGTCTGTCAGACTGGAGTAGCAGATAGCAGAGCTATGCCGGTCTGTCTGCGCCACTCTGCCTCCACCTCCCGCCCTGCCTGCAGTGCACGCTGGTATCTAGGGTAAACATCGGGTTTCTAAGGGCCCTGCGGCCCTTAGAAACCCGATGTTTACGTTGGTAACCGTGCTCGTTGGTCCTGATCGCTGGAGGGGCTGTCTATGTGACAACGCACCAGCGATCAGCTAACAATGTCCCAGCGATCCCATCCACGTCGGATCATTGGTGGGATCGCTGGAACATCGTTATGTGTAACGGTACCCTAAATGTTCTCCTCTGATTTGATTAATTGTAGGCTTACAGTACGCTAAGACTCACAAAAGAGGTTACAGGATGTTCCATATATGCTGTATAAAACATTAGAACTAAGGTCATACTATACTGTATAGCCTTAAAGTAGGTGATTTATGCAGGTGGTATACACAAAAGAGAGGGATCTCATAGCAAGAATTAAACTACAGTCATCTTGTCTTTCTTCCATTTTCTAATAATTGTGCTAACAGTTGTTGCCTTCTCACCAAGCTGCTTGCCTATTGTCCTGTAACCATTGCCAGCCTTGTGTGTCCTTAAACAGTTCTTTGGTCTTGGCCTTGGTGGAGAGGTTGGAGTGTGATTAAGCGTGTGGACAGGTGTATATTATACAGGTAATGAGTTCAAACAGGTGCAATTAATACAACTAAGGAGAGCAGAGTAGGAGGGCTTCTTATAGAAAAACTAACAGTGTGAGATCCAGAATTCTTGCTGGTTGGTAGGTAATCAAATACTTATTTCATGCAATGAAATGCAATTTAATTATGTAAAAATTGTACAATGTAATTTTCTGGTTTTTATTTTTAGATTCTGTCTCTCACAGTTGGTGTACATACGATAAAGATTACAAACATCTACATTCTTTGATGAAAACAGACCAAAAGAAACATACAACAATGTAAAGGGAAGCCACCCAAACCAACAATCATGATGGGACATTAATAAGGCTCCCTAAAGGACACTCCCAAATATACATATGAAACTAAGGAGAACACACTGGAGTACAAAGTCCATAATTACAAAAAAGTAATAAATTTTATTATATTAAAATGACAAAAACATCAATAAATACAAAGTTATAAACGATGCAAGGATCAGGCAATAATGGCTGAGGTCATCAATAGTAAAATTAGGTCACACTAATTTGCCAAAAGTGCAAGCAGCAATATGGGGTTAGTGGGCTAATACCTCCGCTAGTATGTCTTAAAACATGTGTACAGACAATAAGCTGAGGTATAATTAAATGCTCAAGCAAAGTGCTTACCCATAATATGCTGCCCAGGACCACAGCCCACCGCAACCGACGCACATTTCGCTCTCACTTTCTCAAGGTGCGGTGAGAAAGTGAGAGTCAAATGCACGTCGGTTGCGGCGGGCTGTGGTCCTGGGCAGCATATTATGGGTAAGCTGTCATGAACTCATTTTCTGCTCCACCAGTTGAGAGTTCCCCTTCCGTTCTCCCTCTGGTGGTGACAGGAGGTAGTGCGGTTGGTTTAAGTGGTAGTGATCTGCCTCCTGATGAGGAAGATAACGATTGGATCTCTGGAATATCAGACTGGATATAAGACAGCCGACGCCCTATCCGGGTGCTGGTGATTCAGTCTGCTTCTCAGGTCCTGGACTTCAGCTCTCTTCCAGTCTTCTCAAGTTAAGTTTGTTTTTTGCTATTGTTTACACTTGCACTTATTGGTCAGTTCTGTTTTTTGTGTAATCAGCCTGCCCCTGCTGGGGCTATGCTGAAATTCCACTCCTATTAATCAGTATTTGCCAATCTGCTTTTTGTCCCTTATTAGATTGGCCTCTTTTTTGCTCTGTCTCAGAATATTTCAGAGTGCTGATATAGGTTTAGAAGTCTAGTGACTTCAGGGTTAATTTTGCTATCAGACGCGTTGGACAATATTTTTGCAGGGTTTTTTTGGCAGATTGCAGACAGTGTCTTTCCTTTTCTGTCCTTTTTAGTTAGCCGGGCCCCATCGTTTGCTCAGTCTATTTTCCTGCCTTTGTTTGTATTTTCATCTTGTTTCACCGTCAATACATGTGGGGGGCTATCTTTCCTTTGGGGTCTGCTCTGGGGCAGTTAGTTTTCCTCTTTTCCTGCTTTAGGCTTATGTAGTTCTCCAGTTGTGACGAGGCGTCTAGGACCAACGTAGGAACGCTCCACGACTGCTGCTAGTTGTGCGGTTAAGATCAGGGATCTGCAATCTGCATAGTTACCAACTTCTCTGGTTTTCTGAGACTTAGCTTGTTGTCTTTTTTTTCCTCCTTGGTTTCCCATTCATAACAGTAAGCACTTTGCTTGAGCATTTCATTATACCTCAGCTTATTGTCTGTACACATGTTTTAAGACATATACTAGCGGAGGTATTAGCCCACTAACCCCATATTGCTGCTTGCACTTTTGGCAAATTAGTGTGCTCTAATTTTACTATTGGTGACCTCAGCCATTATTGCCTGATCCTTGCATCATTTATAACTTAGTATTTATTGATGTTTTTGTCATTTTAATATAAAATGTATTACTTTTTTGTAATTATGGACTTTGTACTCCAGTGTGTTCTCCTTGGTTTCACATCTCCATTCTTTGTAGGTGGAAAACTTGAAAAATCGTCAGTGTAGCAAATACATATATTACCCACTGTGTGCCCACTATTATGGTGCAAGTTTTTATTTAACCTGAGATAGAAAAGCAGCAGTGGATCAAGAAAAAGCCCCTATTCTGATCTGTAGTCATGTGAGGTTTCTCACTTGTATAGGAGACAAGTCCACTTGCACAAAAGAGAATAGGCAAAGATTGGGAACATATAGGGGAACATAGATGCTTATTCCTGTTTATAAAGACTGCACTTGCCTTTAAGTGGTGAAGCAATAACTCCCTATGAGGGACAAGAAGGTAGGAACAACTGAGGAGTTTGGAAAATGATCTCTAGGCATGGAGAAAAGTTCCACATCAGAGATATATTTCAAAAATATACCTATGTGTGAGGGATTATGATATAGTAACTGAGAAAGGTTAACCACAAGGGTGTGCAACATACATGACAAGAGCTACTGGGACCAGGAGAGGGGTTATGACCAGCAATGAGTGTGAGTTAACATTCTACCTTCATTAAAATCAACCTTTTGCCTCATGTAAGACAGTGAAACCATGAAGCTCATTGCCTTCTTGTGAGTGAAGTTCTTCAATTAATAAGTATAAACTATTGTTTCCTTCTACCATTGCAGCCCCAAAGGCCATTATATCCTATGGCATTAAACTGCATATTAAATAATAAATAACCATAAAGATAACCTTACATAATGTTTCCTAGTAATTACAGACACACATTGACTTTGCGGAAAATGCTTGGCCATGGCCTTTATTATAATTCTTTCGCATATAGATAACCATCAATACTTCATATAATAAACTACTTTCAACCAAATCCTACTTAGCCAAAGCTCAGACCCGTTTATCTTTTATAATACCTACTGTCCAGGCTCAGACTGGCCAATAGGGTAGTAGGGGAATCCCCTGGTGGGCCTGTAGTACATGTGCCGACTGGGGGGTTGTCACGGGGTCCTTCTTTGGCATCACACAATCAACAGAGCAAGCGAAGAGTGAACAATTCCAAGACCTTTATTCAGGCAAAAATACAAAAAGGTCCATATTCAGTCCACCACACAAAGGATAAGATAGTCCAGAATAAGAATGCAGTCCAGTATCAGGATAAAATGTCCAGGGAAACGAGTTTCCACAACTCTAGCACCAGAGGATAAAAATGGGTCCTTCTCTCTGAAATGCAGCCTTTTCACCATCTTGTCTCTACCGGAACTGACTTGTCCAGCTGCCGTTCTTCCCCCAACCCCCTTCCTTGTCCAGGGGTAGTCAAGTTGCCTCCCAGAAGAGAACAAAGGGCCTTAGGGATTAATGCACTACAGGGGGTCATCAAGAGACAGATACAGTGAGGCTGTAGACTTACAATGTAATAAGAAAAACACTATGAAAATAACTGGAATTGTTAAAAATAGGAATATCCAAAAAATAACATCCACATAACATATCACACCATCACAACCTCTCCCCCCCCCATAATAAGTGAGCACGCCATGAGGTCTACACAGACCTCTGGCCTGCTCACTTTAGTCCACATTGCTCAGTTATTTATAATTCCTTGTACAGGGGTAGGTCGGCCTGGGGAGCCTATGGTTCTTCTTGTCGAGACAGTCCATCGGCGTTCTGGTGTTGGCTTCCTCGCTTGTATTGGATGGAGAAGCTGTAGGGTTGTAAGGACAAGCTCCACAGCAGCAATCTTCCATTGTCCCCTGATACGCGATTCAGCCATGTGAGGGGGTTGTGGTCTATAACAATTGTAAAGTCTCTGCCATACAAGTAGGGCTGCAATTTTTTTAGTGCCCATACGATGACAAGGCACTCCTTTTCAATAGTGGCATAGGCAACTTCCCGATCCAGTAGTTTCCGACTGGCAAAAGCAACAGGATGTTCTTCTCTGGCGGCGTTCACTTGGCTAAGTACTGCCCCAATCCCAAAGGTGGATGCATCTGTCTGCATGAGGAACCTGCGTTTATAATCCGGGGCAGCCAAGACAGGAGCAGTGACGAGGGCAGTCTTTAACGCTGAAAAGGCATCCTCGCATGCCGTCGTCCACGTCACATTCCTAGGCATGTTCTTGCGGGTCAGGTCGGTTAGGGGCTTGGCCAAGGTGCTGAAATTAGAAACAAATTTGCGATAGTAAGCAGCAGTTCCTAAAAACGCAAGTACCTGCTTTTTAGTCTGGGGTCTACACCAGTTGCTAATGGCTTCCACCTTGGCAGGCTCAGGCCTTAGTGTCCCACCCCTACTCTATGCCTGAGGTACTGCACCTCAGCCATCCCTATTTGGCACTTATCAGGGCGAATGGTCAGTCCTGCAGTAAGGATACAGTCCAGCACTATGCCCAAGTGTTTAAGCTGTTCCTCCCAGGTTGTGCTAAAAATGGCGATGTCGTCTAAGTAAGCACAGGCAAAGTCCTGACATTGTTGTAACAGTCGATCCACCAGTCTCTGGAAAGTAGCGGGGGCAGTTTTCATCCCAAAGGGCACTCCCAGGAACTCATAAAGCCCAAATGGAGTAATGAAGGCTGAGCGCTCCCGAGCGTCCTTCGTTAGGGGTATCTGCCAGTACCCCTTGCTCAAGTCTAACGTGGTCACAAATTGGGCACTGGCCAGATGATCCAATAGGTCATCAATCCTGGGCATGGGATAAGCATCATTCTTGGTGGCATCATTTAGTCGTCTGTAATCAACGCAGAATCGTGTTGTACCATCCTTCTTGGGGACCAGGACGACAGGAGAGGCCCAAGAACTGTGAGATGGCTGAATAACTCCCAGCTGTTTCATCTCCCTTAGTTCGTTCTTTATCATGCCTTGAACAGCCTCTGGAACCCGGTAGGCAGCCTGCTGGATGGGGCGTTGTCCGGGGGTTTCCACATGGTGACTGGTGAGAGTAGTCTTCCCCGGCTTTGAGGAGAAAGCAGCAGCCCTCGGCCTTAGTACGGTGACAATATCGTCCTTTTGTATATCCGATAAATGGGAGCCCAGGGGCACTTGTTCCAGTGATCCTCCCGCTTGGGCAACCTGGAGGAGATCTGGGAGATACTCGTCATCGGCGGTATCACTAGGGGGGTGGCAGACAGCTAGAACAGGCAGAGATCGGTCGTGGTAGTCTTTCAGCATGTTAATGTGGACGGTTTTCTGTCGTCGACCACTAGAGTCCAGGGCAATAACATAGTTAGTGTCATTAATTTTCTTGACAACCTGATAAGGGCCTTCCCACACTGCTTGAAACTTGTTGGCAGGGGAAGCAGTAATCATGAGCACTTGCTGTCCTTCCATAAATTCCCGGTTCCCGGAATTACGGTCATACCAGGTTTTTTGTCTGGACTGGGCCATTCGCTGATGTTCTTTAGCGAAGGTAGCTACCTGGGCGAGACGGTCTCTGAGCTCTAGAACATAGGGAACGATGGGCATTCCGGTATCTGAGATGTCTCCCTCCAAATGTTCTTTCAGAAGAGTGAGAGGCCCACGGACCTTCCGGCTAAACAGTAGTTCGAAGGGAGAGAACCCTGTGGACTCTTGGGGAACCTCCCGATAGGCGAAGAGGAGATGTGGCAGGTACTTTTCCCAGTCTTTTTCAACGTCAACAAAAGCCCTCAGCATATTTTTTAGGGTTCCATTAAAGCGTTCACATAGTCCGTTGGTCTGCGGGTGGTATGGGGTGGTGCGAATGGCTCGAACACCACTGGTATGCCATAGGGACTGGACCAGATCTGACATGAACTGAGTGCCTTGATCCGACAATATTTCACTAGGAAACCCTACCCGGGTAAAGATGGTAACAAGCGCCTCGGCTACCTTTACTTCTGTAATACTGGACAGGGCCACAGCTTCAGGATACCTAGTGGCATAGTCCACCACGGTCAGGATATATTTTTTTCCCGACCTGCTGGGGTGGGCCAGAGGACCTATGATGTCGACGGCTACACGTTGAAATGGTTCCTCAATTATGGGCAGGTATTGCAGGGGTACCTTATGTCGAGCTCCTGGATGCCGCATTCGCTGGCACACATCACAGGTGCGGCAATAATGGGCTACCGACTGCGAGACGCCCGGCCAGTAAAAGCTTTGGGTGAGTCTCTTTTCAGTCCTTTTTCTCCCTTGATGCCCAGCCAAGGGGATATCATGGGCCAGTTGAAGTAGCTGTGCCCTGTACTTCTGAGGGACAATGAGTTGCCTGGTCGTTGCGTCAGGGTTGCCCTGGTCACTGCCCTTTGTTACACGATAATACAGTCCGTTTTCTCGAGTGAAGCCATCCCCATTATCTCCCATGTGCCCAGTTTCTGCCTTTCGCCTAAGGGCTGCTAAGGTAGTGTCACCCTCTATTTCTCTCCTAAACTCCTCTCTGTCCCAAGACTCTCACAATGTAGTAGCAGCGAAAGTATTGCTTACCGACTGATGCGGTTCGTGGTGGTTGCTCCCCGGTGGGGTCCGGATGACGTAGTGCTTGAAGGGCCTGTAGTCGGGTGACTGCTCCCACAAATTGGCACTGTAACTCCCCAATGTCGTTCCCAAGGAGGATATCTGCGGGAATTCCTCCCATAACTCCAATCCAACACAGTTTTTCTCCACAACCATAATCCAAACGCACAGAAGCTCGCTGTATATATTTGTAGGCACCGCCCGCCAGGACAATGGGAATTCCCGGACCCTGGTAAATTGCCTCAGGTCGAACCACATGGGGGTCAGCGATAGTCAAGAATGCCCCCGTGTCTCTAAATCCTGACACTTCGTATCCATCAATAAAGACATCCTGCAGGTGGCGTTGCCGTTGCTCTGAGTAGCTAAAGAACAGAGGCCGGAGTCCGTACACTCCAGGAGGGGTATCTATGGTGCCGTGGTCGGTGGTCCACTCTAGTGGGGGTGGTGGTAGCTCTTCCTCAGGTGTGGTGGAATGTACAAGATGCACTGGACGAGGTGGGGCTGCGTGGGGCTCCCTCCGAATCTTGGAGGGACAGCCAGACTGCAAATGTCCAGGTTGCCCACACCCATAACACCTCCTCTCTGTGATACCCCCAGGTCGTGGTCGGAACTGTTGGGGCCTAGGATTGTGAGGCGTGATTGTCATCGGCTTGCGACTAGGTGGAAGGGCAGATATAATTGGAGGGGGACGGGGCGCGGGAGCAGGCCATGGTTAGTAAGGGCTTCATCGGCCAGGGCTGCAGCTCTATCCACGGTACACGGCGTGCGCTCCCGGACCCATTCCCGTACCTCTGCAGGGCATTTGGCAAGAAATTGTTCTATAAGGAACGCCTGTATAACATATTCCACAGTAAAGGCGTTTTCTGCTTCCAGCCATCTCCGACATGCCTCGGACATCTTATGTGCATACATCCTAAACGATCCCCCCGTGGTGCATGGGAGGTCTCGGAACTTGGCCCTATATGAGTCTGGGGTGATAGCATGGTAATCCAGGATAGTCCGCTTTACAATGTTATAATCCCGATTCCGCAGTGCATCAATGGTTCGGTAAGCCTACGCAAAGCTTCCGTTCAGGAGACCCACTAACAAACGCATCCAGCTAGAGTGAGGCACCTCCATCACATCCCACTGCTGCCACCAGTTGTCACTGGGTC
Organism: Dendrobates tinctorius; assembly: GCF_039654945.1. Taxonomy (NCBI): domain Eukaryota; kingdom Metazoa; phylum Chordata; class Amphibia; order Anura; family Dendrobatidae; genus Dendrobates; species Dendrobates tinctorius. The sequence continues at coordinate 126,872,434 of NW_027361679.1, read as the reverse complement.
CTTCTCCGGTATCACACAATCAACAGAGCAAGCGAAGAGTGAACAATTCCAAGACCTTTATTCAGGCAAAAATACGAAAAGGTCCATATTCAGTCCACCACACAAAGGATAAGATAGTCCAGAATAAGAATGCAGTCCAGTATCAGGATAAAATGTCCAGGGAAACGAGTTTCCACAACTCTAGCACCAGAGGATAAAAATGGGTCCTTCTCTCTGAAATGCAGCCTTTTCACCATCTTGTCTCTACCGGAACTGACTTGTCCAGCTGCCGTTCTTCCCCCCACCCCCTTCCTTGTCCAGGGGTAGTCAAACAAGTTGCCTCCCAAAAGAGAACAAAGGGCCTTAGGGATTAATGCACTACAGGGGGTCATCAAGAGACAGATACAGTGAGGCTGTAGACTTACAATGTAATAAGAAAAACACTATGAAAATAACTGGAATTGTTAAAAATAGGAAGTTACAAAAAATGACATCCACATAACATATCACACAATCACAGGGGTGGTCCCATTTGGCGGCGAAACAGACTGGAGCCAGAAACAGATGAACGTTCAATCAGGTCCTCTTTATTGGGTGTCTTCTTACTACATCCACAGCAATACGACAGCTCCTGCACGCTGGCCTGGGTACCTGTCACCTCCTCCTTCTCCTGTCTACGCCAGCCCTCTAGGTTCTTTTACTGTGGCTGCCGTTAGGCCCACGGCCACAGCGCTTCCCCTCGTCGAGTCCATCCGTCCGGTACCCCAGCCATCCTCTCGGTGCAGCTGTCCTGTCAGGGCCACCCCCCCAACTGTCTGTCTCTCCTTCCTTTTATTCCCTTACTTAGGAATTTCCCTTCTCAGTCCCCGTAACTCCGCCCACCATGACTCTACATTTCCTAGCTTCAGCTGTTGTTAGGTCCTTCTTCTCACTATCCTATGTCTCCATCTAGTGGCCAAAACTCAGTGCTGTTTTCCCACACATATATACAATTTCTCGTCAAGCAATGTACACTGCATATTTTACATTCACTTTTTCCAACAGACAGGTCCACACATCAGTCCATCCCCCTTATAGGCCCTTGTGCAGATAGGGGCGCCCAACCCCACTGTATGGGCAGTACTTGCCATAATTCACTTGATTTACTCTGTACAGAAAAAAACAGCATCTCATCATTCATTACCTAGTTTATAATTATATAGAGATACAGGTAAATTTGTGAATGAGGGGAGTGTATTATTTGTATGCAGGTGACAAGTGCCCCCCAAGTCCATGTTACTCGTGGGCCTTTGGCACCCCAGTCTGACACTGCTTCTATCCATTCCGTTCCTTGAACGATGAACCCACAAGGCAATGACATTTAATAATTAATTAGGGTGGCACAGCACTTCTCATGGTGCAGCGTTGAGGACTGACAGAGTACATCAGCGCTGCCATCTTTTATCCCTCCACCGCTCTGATATTTACTAATATTAAGCCCTATCAGCAGGCTTTACAGTGAGAAGAAAGACAATCTGCCCCTTCGATGCACCGCTGACAGGCTAGAAACCCCAGCCAATCCCAAACCTTTCTCCTCCTGCCAGAATCGGGGAAATATCAGCAACAAGCTCATTCCCACCATATAACTTTTCATGGGAGGAAATTACATGATAATGCCATGTATTTCCCTCTTTATGGTCTGGGTCTGTTATGGCATTACAACGCATATTAAATAATAAATAACCATAAATATAACCTTACAAAACTATACCTAGTAATTACACAGACACACCACACATTGACTTAGTAGAAAATGCTTGGCCATGGTCTTTATTAACATTCTTTGATACATAGATAACCATCAATATTCCATGTAATAAACTACTTAAAACCAAAACCACGGCTTAGCCAAAGCTCAAGCCCGGTTCCTTTTTATAATATCTTCTGTTTGTTCAGTTTCCTGAAGGACTAACCCACAAGGCCGTCTTGTCTAATTCTTTAGGCATGCATGGCCCTGCCCCACCAAGGGCCATTTCAGGTTAAACATGTGACTGCCTATCTCCGATAAGTGTACATAATCATTCTGAATCAGGCCTGGAAAACCCCGTTCCAAGTCAACATGCCTAAAAGAAAAACTTCCAATCATGGGCATGAATTTACTCATAGACCTATTTAATCTTTCCGGATTTTCTTGCAGAATTTTAGATCTATTGACTTTACCCAGATTAGGCTAGATATAATCTCAGAAAATATGATTTTAACACCATTAAATGTTTTTTTTCTTTAACTCTAAAACTTTTTTTCATCTGGAATAATAGATCAACAGTACCCAACTTCCCAATATCATTTCCTCCTATGCGTACAATGATGATATTAGGGGATGGAGCTCTATCACACATCAAGGCTACTTGATCCAACAGGTCATCCTATCTTTGTCCTCTGATCCTGAACCAAAAGATTCTCACTTTATCAGAAGACCCATAACGTCGCTGCTGTGCTCTCCACTCTGCCTAGGGAATAAAGGAGTGTCCCAAGATCCACACCGTGACACCTATGAAAACTATAAAAATTTTTACTTCCACTTACTTTCTAATATATAACTGATAACATCTCGAGCCCCATTTCCTCAATCTCTTAATGACTTCTTCACTTAGACCTAATCTGGCAGCCTCTGTTGCAGCACCAATCCTAAAAGAATGAGTGGAAAAATATTTAGCACCCAAATTCAATTTTAACATTTAATAATTGGAATTGCATCAGTCTTACCGGACTGGTGAAGCAAGAATTTATCCCAGTAGGCCAGGCATAATATATAATTCCTGACCATGCAAACCAGACAGACTTCATTTTCAGATAAACACTTCAAATTCAAACAACTACCTTTTCTGGCTTGGTCTGTTTTGGATTTAGTTATATAGATTATTAATAAATCCATCCATAGCATAACCTGATCAAACACCAGATCCTCTGTACCTTTGTAAGGGGAGGCCAGGACTGTAGTCATGACCAGAGACACTGAAGCATCTGTGTCCCGACCTTCCCTCACAGTAAACTGTATTCCTCTTCTCAGCGTACCTGCATCTCCAGGTTCAGGTCCCCCCTGGGCACTTCCCAGACTGTGACGGCCCCTCTTCCAGGTGACCCCCAGTAATGGAGACACAGTCCAGGATAACTTCTGTGTGGCACATGTCCGGACCGGACCGTCTTGGACTGCTCCCCAGATCCTTCCTGGCCTAACCTCACCACGATGACAATTCCTTCTGCCTGTTTTGCCCCAGACTCGAAATCATCAGTCACCCGGTTTGGTTGCCTCTGGTAAAGCATCCGGCCCATCTGTACCATTCATATCGAAGCTCCAACTTCCTTCAGTTCCTCACTCCAACCTAAAGGCGTCTACCCAGGCTATGAGTCGCCACATCTTTCCTCTCCTATACTGGCCCACTGCTATGATGCCCAGTGGCCGTGGATAACATGGGCTGCAGCTCTTAATGTTGTGTGGCTGCCAAGCCATCCAGGCCTATAGCCCATGTGGATACTTCGGGCACCCTGGCCCAATCTTACTTAACATCCTAAAAACTCCTGTCTACAAACTAGCTATAACCTATCCTAACCGTGCACACTACTATGCCCCCATCTAGTGGCCCCCAAAGGAACTACACTTACCCTTAGTTATGAGAACTATAATACTAAGGTGCCCTTCTCTAATGTCCAAAAGGATGCACTTGACTTTCCCTGAATTATACACAAGCCATTGTAAACATTATTACACTATATACAGTGAAGCACAGTAAAGGTAATACCCAGAAGGGGTAGCAATACCATAACATGAATTAGGTAGTACATAATACATGTAGCCATACCTGGAAGCAAACAGGCATAAATAAAGCAAGTCTTGAGTCTTGAGGAGATCATTTGCATATTCCCAGTGCCTTCTGGGATAAGTGAAGAGTCTCCGCGAGCTCAACGATCACTGGGTTTTGGCCGTTGCAGCTGAAAAGAGGAAATCGGAAAACCAGGGGAAGAGTCTTGAGGAGATCATTTGCATATTCCCAGTGCCTTCTGGGATAAGTGAAGAGTCTCCGCGAGCTCAACGATCACTGGGTTTTGGCCGTTGCAGCTGAAAAGAGGAAATCGGAAAACCAGGGGAAGAGTCTTGAGGAGATCATTTGCATATTCCCAGTGCCTTCTGGGATAAGTGAAGAGTCTCCGCGAGCTCAACGATCACTGGGTTTTGGCCGTTGCAGCTGAAAAGAGGAAATCGGAAAACCAGGGGAAGAGTCTTGAGGAGATCATTTGCATATTCCCAGTGCCTTCTGGGATAAGTGAAGAGTCTCCGCGAGCTCAACGATCACTGGGTTTTGGCCGTTGCAGCTGAAAAGAGGAAATCGGAAAACCAGGGGAAGAGTCTTGAGGAGATCATTTGCATATTCCCAGTGCCTTCTGGGATAAGTGAAGAGTCTCCGCGAGCTCAACGATCACTGGGTTTTGGCCGTTGCAGCTGAAAAGAGGAAATCGGAAAACCAGGGGAAGAGTCTTGAGGAGATTCGGCGCGCGAATTTGGCTCATCTTTCATCGTTTTTAAGAAATCTCAAGATGGAAGAGGCCAGGAGCCATTTGGTGAGCTGCATTTCTTGCTACATGTTCACAGACTTACCAGTGGAAAAGCCAAACTTCACATGCCACAAATGCAAGCTTGTGTCCCTGTTGGAGGAAAAGTTGCAAAATCTCGAAGAGAGGTTAGCTACGTTGAAGATCACTAAGGAAGGTGAAGAGTTCTTGGACAGAGCAGAATTATCTCTTCATGTTACAGAAAGAGAAGAAATTCGAAGTGCACCTGAAGAAACAGAGGAATGGAGACATGTGACCCAGAGAAGCAGGAGGATCAGGAGGCAGTCAGCACCCATACTGCTCAGAAACCAGTACCAGGCTCTCACGCAGGAAAACAATGAAGAAATACATCAGGAAAAGACTTTGCCAACAAGCAGCAACCTTGTACGCCTTCAGAGTCCTCCTGGATGGAGAAAGAAAAATGTGAAGAAGAAACGGAGAGTGGTGGTAATGGGGGATTCCCTGTTGAGAGGAACTGAGGCCGCTATCTGCAGACCGGATATAACTTCAAGAGAAATGTGTTGTCTTCCAGGTGCAAAAATTAAAGATGTGTCTGACAGGATATCAGGACTCTTCAGACCTACAGATGACTACCAATTCCTGCTACTACATGTGGGGACAAATGACACTGCAAGAAACGACCTGGAAACCATCTGCAGAGACTTTGAAGACTTAGGCAAGAAAGTGAAAGAACTGGGAGCGCAGGTGGTCTTCTCTTCCATCCTCCCAGTGGATGGCCATGGAACAAGGAGGTGGAATAAGATTCTGCAGGTGAACAACTGGCTACGTCGATGGTGCCGTCAGCAACGATTTGGATTTCTGGATCACGGAGTGAACTACTTATACGATGGACTACTTGCTAGAGATGGGGTGCACCTTACGAAGACTGGAAAGCATGTATTTGGAAGTCGCCTTGCTACACTTGTAAGGAGAGCTTTAAACTAGAACAACATGGGAAGGGAAGCAAAAGACCAGAAAAAGCCATACACCTGACAAATGCTATTGAGAACTCTGCTATTAGAAGTGGAAAGGAAGAACAAAGACGAAAGAATCTAATTAATAAAAATATTGGAGAAAGAGAAACCAATCACAAACTAAAATGTTTCTATACTAATGCACAAAGCATGGGCAACAAACAAGGAGAATTGGAACTACTAACACAGGAAAAGAAATATGATGTCATTGGAATCACTGAAACTTGGTGGGACAATACACATGATTGGAATACAAGACTAGAAGGATACAACTTATTTGCAAGAAACAGACTTGATAAACGAGGAGGGGGTGTCGCATTGTATGTTAGAAACGCGTATATCTGCACAGAGATTGAAGCTTCAGAGACTGGGAGTTCTGTGGAAACTGTTTGGGTAAGAATACAAGGACAGAACAATGGAAAGGACACCATTGTAGGCATTTACTACAGGCTGCCTGTGCAACCTGAAGCTATGGATGAACTCTTTATGCATCAAATGGCCAAGTTCTCCAAAAAATATGACATAGTTGTCATGGGAGATTTCAACTATCCAGACATTTGTTGGGAATCTCTCTCAGGCAAAACTAACAGGTCAAGGAAATTCTTATCCTCTCTTGCTGACAACTTTATCTTCCAAAAGGTAAGGGAGAAAACAAGGGGAACTGCTACTTTGGATCTAAGGCTGGTTTCACATTTGCGTTTTTTAGCGCTGGAAAAAAACGCACACCTGCGCATGCGTTTTTTCCCCTATATTTAACATGGGTGCGCATACCTGCGCACTGGTCAGCGCATGTATGCGATTTTCATGCGCTGCGTTTTTTTGGGGTGTGCGTTGGGATTTTCCAGACGCAGCATGTTGCATTTTTTGGCCCTGCAAAAAAGCGCATGCGCACATATGCGCACGTTTTGCGCTAAAAATGGCCATTATAGCCTATGGATGCGCATATGTGCGCACTGGCATGCTCATGTATGCGTTTTTTTGCATATGCGTTTTTTTTTTAAACCATGGAATTTAGGGGTTTGGGTTAGAGTTAGGGTTAGTTAAGGGGGTTTAGGGTTAGGGTTATGGTCAGGGTCAGGGTTAGGGTCAGGGTTAGGGTTAAGTATGGTTTTGTTAAGGATTAGTGTCATGGTTAGGGTCAGGATTAGGGTTAAGTATGGTTTTGTTAAGGGTTAGGGTCAGGGTTAGGGTTAGGGTCAGGGTTAGGGTCAGGATTAGGGTTAAGTATGGTTTTGTTAAGGATTAGGGTCAGGGTTAGGGTCAGGATTAGGGTTAAGTATGGTTTTGTTAAGGGTCAGGGTTAGGGTTAGGGTCAGGGTTAGGGTCAGGGTTAGGGTTAAGTATGGTTTTGTTAAGGGTTAGGGTCAGGGTTAGGGTTAGGGTCAGGGTTAGGGTCAGGGTTAGGGTCAGGATTAGGGTTAAGTATGGTTTTGTTAAGGATTAGGGTCAGGGTTAGGGTCAGGATTAGGGTTAAGTATGGTTTTGTTAAGGGTTAGGGTCAGGGTTAGGGTTAGGGTCAGGGTTAGGGTCAGGGTTAGGGTTAAGTATGGTTTTGTTAAGGATTAGGGTCAGGGTTAGGGTCAGGATTAGGGTTAAGTATGGTTTTGTTAAGGGTTAGGGTCAGGGTTAGGGTTAGGGTTAGGGTCAGGGTTAGGGTCAGGGTTAGGGTCAGGATTAGGGTTAAGTATGGTTTTGTTAAGGATTAGGGTCAGGGTTAGGGTCAGGATTAGGGTTAAGTATGGTTTTGTTAAGGGTTAGGGTCAGGGTTAGGGTCAGGGTTAGGGTCAGGATTAGGGTTAGGGTTAGGGTCAGGGTTAAGTATGGTTTTGTTAAGGGTTAGGGTCAGGGTTAGGGTTAGGGTCAGGGTTAGGGTTAGTTAGGGTTTAGGGTTTGGGTTAGGGTTAAGTATGATTTGGTTAAGGGTTAGGGTCAGGGTTAGGGTTAGGGTCAGGGTCAGGGTCAGGGTTAGGGTTAGTAAAGTCATGGTTTGGGTAGTGTGAGGGGCCACCTAAAAATGTTGGAAAAAAACGCAAACGCGGTAAAAACGCGGTAAAAACGCATACAAACGCATAAAAACGCTGCGTTTTTTTCATGCATGCTCATAAAAATGCTTGAAAAAAACGCAGCAGTTGTATGCTTATGTATGCGTTTTTTCAATGCGTTTTTTTGCGGGAAAAACGCGCTGCAAAAAAAAGCAAGTGTGAAACTAGCCTAATCCTTATAAACAGGGAGGAAATGGTTGAGGAGGTAAAAGTGGCTGGGACCCTAGGAGGTAGCGACCATGCTATTTTAGAATTTTGGATAACTAGAGGCGGAAGACCTGTGAAGACTCAGACGTCAAGGTTAGATTTCAGAAAGGCAGATTTTAAGGGATTCAGAAAGAGAATTGGAGGGATCCAATGGCTGGATATCCTTAAAGACAAAAATGTCCAGGAAGGATGGGAAATCTTGAAAAATGAAATTCTCAAAGCACAGTTGTTAACAATTCCGAAAAGAGGGAAGAATAGGAAGCAGTTAAGGAAACCAGGATGGATGAACACAGAACTTAAGCACATGCTAAAAAGGAAGAAAAAAATGTTTATAAAATGGAAAGAGGGAGGCATATCTAAAGAAGAATATAATGCTGTCTGCAGAACCTGCAGGGCACAAATCAGATTAGCTAAAGCTGAAAATGAATTGAGGCTTGCAAGAGATGTCAAAAGCAATAATAAAGGATTTTGGGGATATGTCAAAAGTAAAAGAAAAGTCAAAGATGCCATAGGATTTTTACAGGATGAAAATGATGAAATGGTAAGACAGGATGTTGAGAAGGCTGAACTTTTAAATTCCTATTTTGCATCTGTTTTCTCTCAGAAAGGAAATGTAACATCAACTGTTATTCACTGTCCTATTAAGGGAATAGAAGAATCCAGGATATCTATAAACAGAAAGATAGTGAGGAAACACTTAGCTAGCCTAAATGAATTCAAGTCTCCAGGTCCAGATGAATTACACCCCAGAGTACTGAAGGAGATAGCAGAAGAAATTTTTGAACCCCTCTCTATAATCTTTGAAAATTCTTGGAGAACAGGAGAAGTGCCAGAAGACTGGAGAAGAGCAAATGTTGTTCCTATCTTCAAAAAGGGGAAGAAGGTGGACCCAGGTAACTATAGGCCGGTGAGTCTGACTTCTATACCAGGAAAGATCTTTGAACAAATTATTAAACAACATGTATGTCAATACCTGGATAAGAATGAAGTGATTAAACAGAGTCAGCATGGGTTTGTAACTAATAAGTCATGTCAGACTAACTTAATTTCCTTCTATGACGGTATCACTGATTGGGTGGATCAAGGAAATGCTGTAGATATAGTATATCTTCACTTCAGCAAAGCATTTGACAAAGTCTCTCATACAATCCTTATTGAAAAAATGATTAAGTATGGAATGGACAAGGCAACTGTTAGGTGGATTCATAACTGGCTTAGTGATCGGACCCAAAGAGTGGTCGTAAATGGCTGCACATCCAGTTGGAAGAATGTCTCAAGTGGGGTACCACAGGGCTCTGTCCTGGGCCCTGTATTGTTCAACATCTTTATCAACGATTTAGATGAAGGAATTGAGGGTAAACTGATTAAATTTGCTGATGACACAAAGCTAGGAGGGATAGCTAATACTAGAGAAGAGAGAGAGAGGATTCAAAAAGATTTAAATAAACTGGAGAAGTGGGCAGCAACTAACAGAATGGTTTTTAACAGGGAGAAATGCAAAGTACTACATCTGGGCAATAAAAATGGAAAAAGCATATATAGAATGGGAGGAATAGGGCTAAGTGACAGCACATGTGAAAAAGACTTGGGTATACTAATAGATCACAGACTGAATATGAGTCAACAGTGTGATGCAGCAGCAAAAAAGGCAAATGCAATTCTAGGATGTATTAACAGAAGCATACAGTCTAGATCACGTGAAGTCATTATTTCCCTCTACTCCTCTTTGGTCAGACCTCATCTGGAATATTGTGTCCAGTTTTGGGCACCACATTTTAAAAAAGACATCAACAAACTGGAGCAAGTTCAGAAAAGAGCGACCAGAATGGTGACCGGTCTGCAAACCCTGTCTTATGAGGAAAGGTTGCAGGATTTGGGAATGTTTAGTTTGCAAAAGAGAAGACTGAGAGGAGACTTAATAGCTGTCTACAAATATCTAAAGGGCTGTCACATTGTAGAAGGATCAACTTTATTCTCATTTGCACAAGGAAAGACTAGAAGCAATGGGATGAAACTGAATGGGAGGAGACACAGATTAGATATTTGAAAAAACTTTTTGACAGTTAGAGTGATCAATGAGTGGAACAGGCTGCCACGAGAAGTGGTGAGTTCTCCTTCAATGGAAGTCTTCAAACAGAGGCTGGACAGACATCGGACTGGGATGATTTAGCGAATCCTGCTTTGAGCAGGGGGTTGGACCAGATGGCCCAGGAGGTCCCTTCCAACTCTACGATTCTATGATTCTATGATTCTATGATTATTACAACAACCCCTTTACACCTTTCTTGTCTCTTGGCAACAACTCCCCTTTGCGCAAGGCCCCAAAAAACATTTATGTTACTGCTGTGGAAAACAACAGTGCTTTAAAATTGACAAAGCCACAAGAAAAGGAAACTGCAGATAAGTTTTCTAACATATCCAGAGAGATAGTGCATCTACTGTCACAAACCATGTGCTCCTTCTTATACCCTTTTAAACCCTGTTTGACTATAAAAAATAATCATTAATTGGCTGTCGACCGAGAAACTTCATAAAAAAAATACATTTTTTGCTATAGTGTTTTTATGCAAAAAACGATAGTACAAACATTAAAGCAGCCTGCTCAGAAGTCCTGACTGCTTCTAAAATTCTTGTACTAGAAAATTTGGACCATAGATCCCAAGCCGCCAGGTAACCCTTCCAGGTTGAACCAGCTACATACAGACTGCTCCATTTTAAACATAATAACACTAAGTGTCTGAGCAGTCTAACCACTAAACTGCATTTACTTGACAAACAGTTTATAGCAAATACCACACCTGATCTTTTTAACCCCTTAGTGACAGCCAATTTTGACCTTAATGACCAAGCCAATTTTTACAATTCTGACCACTGTCACTTTTTGAGGCTATAGCTCCAGAACGCTTCAGCAGATTCCACCTGATTCTGAGAATGTTTTTTCGTGACATATTGTACTGTATGTTAGTGGTAAAATTTCTTCGATATGACTTTAATCATTTATGAATAAAACGGGAATTTGGCAAAAATGTTTAAAATTTTGCAATTTTCAAACTTTTAATTTTTGTACCCTTAAATCAGAGAGTCATATCACATAAAATAGTTAATAAATAACATTTCCCAACTTTACATCAGCCCAATTTTGGAAACATAGATTTTTTTGTTAGGACGTTATAAGGATTAAAAGTTTACCTGCGATTTCTCATTTTTCCAACAAAATTTACAAAACCATTTTTTTAGGAAACATCTCACATTTGAAGTGAGTTTGGGGGGGTCAATATGACAGAAAATACCCAAAAGTAACACCAGTAAAGTACTGCAGCACGCAGGCGATGGGCCTCTCTGACCTTTCCTGGTGCCTGCGCACTGAAATACTTAACTCTGCCCTTAACAAGGCAGATAAATACGCTTGCACAGGTGCGCGATGCCGGGAAGCGATGAAGCAACAGGAGGGTGGCATCGCTAGAAGATGGGATGTGCCAGACCCGAACCTACGACATCCATCGGACCGGACCGCACTGGACCGCCTCCCCAGGTGAGTATAATAAAACTTATTTTTCTTATCTTTCAGGTCGGACCGGGGGTTTATCTACAGCATTTTAGAATGCTGTAGATAAGCCCTGAAAGGTGGTGGCCGCATCTTCTATCGGACAAAACTGCTGACAGGTTCGCTTTAACAATGAACCATATGAGTAAAATAAGTGATGAATCAAACAAAATTAATTTGGTTCTTTCTTTGGAACTACCCCCAGAGGTGAGAGATGAAAATTTACAAAAGGCTGCTCCTTAAAGGGGCCTGTCACTCTTCCTTCTATTATTTCCTCCTCCTATTTTCTCTTCACCACTTCTGGGTGCAGCTCTGCTGATTTTAAATTACTTACCCATTCGCACCCTTCTCCAGAAAATTGGGGAATTGTGACCCACCTGAAAAACCATCAGTCATTAACTTGACCATCCTGTGGTTTGGGTACCGCTCTAGCCATAGTAGCATTTTCTCCAGTTTTACCGGAGTAAATTCTTCTATTAAAATATTCTTTGGGTATAGTTGCCCTGCCAGACTCGCTTTTTAAGAACACCTGGTAATAGGGTGTGACCTTTCACAAAAGGAGCACTCATGCTTATAATTACAAGTATTAGGCCACTTACACTGCACCTCATTAAAAGTAAAGCATGTACCTTTTCTACAGGTAGTTTGAGATGGAATCTGACAATGCACATTAAAAGGTTGGTTGGCAACATTAAATTAAGCTGCAAACCTACATCCTTCTCCCCCATCTGAGAGATATGTGTACAGAAAATTTCTGTCTAAAATTCTCATAGTAGAAAAACCAGCTCAAGCGGTGATTGTGTGTGTGTGTGTGGTGGGGTGATTGTGTGTGTGAGGTGCGGTGCTGTGTGTGTGGTGCAGTGCTGTGCATGTGGTGCTGTGGTTCTGTGTGTGTGTGGTTCTGTGTGTGTGGTGCTGTGTGTGTGGTGCTGTGTGTGGGTGCGGTGCTGTGTGAGTGGTGCTGTGTGTGTGGTGTGGAGCGATGCTGTGTGTGTGGTGTGGTGTGTGGTGCTGTGTTGTGTGCGGTGCTGTGGTTCTGTGTGTGTGCGGTGCTGTGTGTGGGTGCGGTGCTGTGTGTGGGTGCGGTGCTGTGTGTGTGGTGCTGTGTGTGTGTGCGCAGTGCAGTGCCGTGTGTGTGGTGCTGTGGATGCGGTGCTGTGCTGTGTGTGGTGTGGTGCTGTGTGTGTGCTGTGGTTCTGTGTGTGTGGTGCTGTGTGTGGGTGCGGTGCTGTGTGTGCGCGCAGGTGTGGTGCTGTGTGTGGGTGCGGTGCTGTGTATGTGGTGCTGTGTGTGTGCGCAGTGCGGTGCTGTCTGTGTGGTGCTGTGGGTGTGGTGCTGTGCTGTGTGTGTGGTGCTGTGTACGTGTGTGGTGCTTTGTGTGGGTGCGATGCTTTGTGTGGGTGCGGTGCTTTGTGTGGGTGCGGTGCTGTGTGTGGTGTAGTGCTGTGTGTGGGTGCGGTGCTGTGTGAGTGGTGCTGTGTGTATGGTGCGGTGGCGCAGAGAAGAAGGGCGTGAAGAGATGGGAGGTCCTAGAAAAAGACCGCGAAGAGTATTGGGCCTTCCCTGCCTGAATTACTATGTGACAGATACATGGTCCACCCCCTGAGGGGTTCATATACTGGCTTGGTATGGAGGCGCTGGAAGAAGACGCCGCCCCCGGAAGGAGGGGCAAAAGAAGGCAGTGGCGGGAAAGGGGCCGAGGCAGGAAGAACGCCAGAACGCCATTTTGGAGAGTGAGGGAATGAGGCCTGCAGAGCGCGGAGAAACGGATCTCACTGGCGCCATGGCTGAAGGCACCGACCCGATCTCAGGAATGAATCACCAACAGCTGGAGGACGAGATTATTCAGCTGACGCACCACACACACAGTTCTGTGTGTGTGGTGCGGTGCTGTGTGTATGGTGTGGTGCTGTGTGTGAGTGCGGTGCTGTGCTGTGTGTGTGGTACGGTGCTGTGCATGTGGTGCTGTGGTTCTGTGTGTGTGTGGTTCTGTGTGTGTGGTGCTGTGTGTGGGTGTGGTGCTGTGTGACTGGTGCTGTGTGTGTGGTGCTGTGTGCAGTGCTGTGGTTCTGTGTGTGTGCGGTGCTGTGTGTGTGTGGTGCTGTGTGTGGGTGCGGTGCTGTGTGCGTGCGCGCAGGTGTGGTGCTGTGTGAGTGTGCGCAGTGCTGTGTGTGTGGTGCAGTCCTGTGTGTATGATGCTGTGGGTATGGTGCTGTGCTGTGTGTGTGCTGTGGTTCTGTGTGTGTGGTGCTGTGTGTGGGTGCGGTGCTGTGTGTGTGGTGCTGTGTGTGTGCGCGCATTTGTGGTGCTGTGTGTGGGTGCGGTGCTCTGTGTGTATGGTGCTGTGTGTGTGTGCGCGCAGTGCGGTGCTGTGTGTGTGGTGCGGTGCTGTCTGTGTGGTGCTGTGTGTGTGCTGTGGTTCTGTGTATGTGTGTGGTGCTGTGTGTAGGTGCAGTGCTGTGTGTGTGTGTGGTGCTGTGTGGGTTGTGGTGTTGTGTGTGCGGTGCTGTGTGTGGTGCTGTGTGTGGGTGCGGTGCTGTGTGTGTGGTGCTGTGTGCGTGCGCGCAGGTGTGGTGCTGTGTGAGTGTGCGCAGTGCAGTGCTGTGTGTGTGGTGCAGTCCTGTGTGTATGATGCTGTGGGTATGGTGCTGTGCTGTGTGTGTGCTGTGGTTCTGTGTGTGTGGGTGCGGTGCTGTGTGTGTGGTGCTGTGTGTGCGCGCATTTGTGGTGCTGTGTGTGGGTGCGGTGCTGTGTGTGTGGTGCTGTGTGTGTGTGCGCACTGCGGTGCTGTGTGTGTGGTGCGGTGCTGTCTGTGTGGTGCTGTGGGTGCGGTGCTGTGTGTGTGGTGCTGTGTGTGTGTGCTGTGGTTCTGTGTATGTGTGTGGTGCTGTGTAGGTGCAGTGCTGTGTGTGTGTGGTGCTGTGTGGGGTGCGGTGCTGTGTGTGTGTGTGGTGCTGTGTGTGGGTGCGGTGCTGTGTGAGTGGTGCTGTGTGTGTTGTGGTGCGATGCTGTGTGTATGGTGCGGTGCAGTGCTGTGTGCGGTACTGTGTGTGTGGTGCGGTGCTGTGTGTGCGTGGTTCTTTGTGTGTGTGAGAGTGGTGCGGTGCTGTCTGTGAGGTGCTGTATGTGTGATGGTGTCGGGGAGACGATGATGGTGAGGAGGCAATGATGGTGGTGAGGAGGCAGTGATGATGGTGAGGAGGCAATGATAATGGTGAGGAGGCAATGATAATGGTGATGAGGAGGCAATGATGGTGGTGAGGAGGCAATGGTAATGGTGGTGAGGAGGTCATGATGATGGTGGTGGGGGGAAGGTAGTGATAATGGTGATGAGGAAGCGATCATGGTGGTGGGGGGAAGGCAATGATGATGGTGGTGAGGAGGCGATGATGGTGGGGGGAGGCAATGATGGTGGTGAGGAGGCAATGATGATGGTGGTGGTGAAGAGGCAATGATGATGGTGGCGAGGAGGCGATGATGGTGGTGGGGGAGGCAGTGATTATGGTGAAGAGGCAATGATGATGGTGGTGGGGGAGGCAATGATGGAGGTGTTGGAGTGGGCAATGATGGGGGTGTTGGGGGAGAAAGCAATGATGGTTGTGGTGTAAAGGACAATGATGGTAGTGGTGGAAAGGACAATGGTAGTGGGGGAAGATTCAATGATGGAGGTGGTGATGAGGACAATGCTGGGGGGGTGCTGCATTATACCCTTTGAGGAGGACTGCATTATACCCTATGAGGGGGGCTGCATTATATTCTGTGTGGGGGCTGCATTATACTATATGAGGTGGGCTGCATTATGCCATATGAGGGTGCTACATTATATTCTATGGGGGGCGGCATTTTAACTTATGAGGGGGTTGCATTATATTTTGTGGGGTGCTGTATTATACCATATGAGGGGTGCATTATATTCTATGAGGGGGCTACCCCAAACCGTGCTACATAATTAAGACGTGTACTACCATATATTATACCCGGATATTAGCGTGTTTTACCACACAATTGGTGGTCTTGTATTTATTTCTGTGTGGCTTCATAGTGGGCCCCAAGAATGATTTTCTCTGGTGGGCCCAAGGTGCTCCAGTCCGACGCTGTTTGGATGCTCAGCCAGGCATCTCAGGAATTCTCTAACTAATTTATCCTTTCACTCTTGTGTTCACTTTACTCAAAAATGCATTCAGGTGCTTTTTTAAAACATATGTGGCGCCCCTGAGGCTCAGTCGCCACAGAGGTACTGCACCTTCTCCTAAGGTTTAGTGCCCCACCAACTAGGTAAGTTGCGAACTCCTTTCCACACTCCAACACCTGCACCCACACACAGGATAGTTCAGCAATGAACCAGATTGCGGCTCCATGCTTAGAGGATAGCAGAGCACCTTTCGTAGGTCCTTGCTTCGTAACACGAGATGTGCTGGGAGGTGGGTGGAGTTAGGTATAAAAGAGGGGGAAAGTTTAGAATTACAGGTCAGTCTGGAGGAGAGTCTGAGGAGGCTGAGAGCAGGCTGACAGGAGGTCAGCCTGAGGGGAGCTCAAGGCAGAGGAAGACAGTCAGTCAGGCGAGGCTGAGGACTGGTCTTAGTGGAACGAAAGGAAAGGAACAGAAAGAGAAAGACGTAGAACTGCAATCTAAGCTTCCATAAGAGAGAGAGAAGGAACAGCGCAGAACGAAGGAGTAGGAGAACAGAGAGGAGTTGTGGGTTGGAAGAGGAGCCCTGCCTAAAGGTTCTCAGCGCAAGGCCGGGGCACGGTCCCTGAGGTTGTATGGACACATATGGTTCTGCAGCAGACACCGGTGGAGTAGTTGGCTGTAAATGCACTACTCCCATCCAAGACTTGGGGCACAACAGCATCTGTATAGAGAGCCGGGACTCAGGATAAAGGGAGTCCCCGAAGTAGGCTACAGCTGTCTGCCATACAAGGAGAGTTGTTAGGAACATCTGACAGGAGGAACTTCAGAGTACCAAGGTACTGGAGCTCTTCACACTAAAAGGCGCAATAGAGGAATCGTTCAGGAAAGGTACATGTTGGCGGAGTGTTGGAGAGGAGAAGCCTGACTTGTCCGGGAGGTTGATTGAGTCTCTGCCCCGGAGGACACAGCACGGAGGCAGGCACCAGCGTGTACCACGAACTGTGAGTAAAGCTTTGGAACTACAAGCCCTGGTGTTTTCCATTCATTTGTGCACCAACACCGTCAGCACCGCTACATCTGGGTACCAAAATTCCTCATACAGCCTGCGCCTATACACTGCCCTGGGGCTACAGCTTCACCTGTGGGGAGCTACACCATCTATGCTGCAACACACCATCAGCCCCAGAGGATCTGCACGCAGCGTTGGCTTAATATCTTGCTTGCCAAACACCACAGGTGGCATCACGAACTATCACATAAACTATATCACAAACCACCATTGATTTGGGCGCCCAGGGCCACGGACCGGGTCAAAGCTGCCGTGACACATCCCACTGATACCTGCCCGGTACCGAGTACCCCACAGCCCTGGGACGGGGCGACCCACATACATTTTATTGTATTTATTATGCTTTGCTTATATAGCACCATTATACTCCACTGCAAATTACAGACATTATCACTGCCCCATTGGTATGTCTTTGGAGTGTGGGAGGAAACCCACACAAACATGGGGAGAACATACAAACTCTGCAAAAGTTCCTGGGCTTGATTTTCATGATAATCGCCCATTGAGTGTAAATGAACCCTAAGAATCTGTACTAATAAGCTATACATCCTCCATACTGTGCTGTATAGGCTCTGTGCCCATCTGCATTAGTCCTAAATTGAGAAAGATTGCATCAATACATTTTTCCACACTATAAGAAATGTACTGATATTTGTTTTTATTTTGTTTTGAAGTGTGTCCCTTGTGAAGAGAATATTGACTTTACCTTTAATAACATTCTTGACTGGCATTACCACTTGTGCCAATCATTGTAAAGCAAAACATTTTTCATGAGTAATGTTAAACTTCTTCTACTATAATCTAGCCAAGGAAGAATTTCTACAAAAAGAAGTGTTCTGCAAAACCACCACAAGATGGTGCCAGTTTTCATCATTTCAATCAAGCAATGTGACATAAGTGGCACATAACAACTAGTAGAAAGGAAAGCTATGGACGGACTACAATATTAACAATAAAAAAAACAAACAGATTTTGACGGACTGAGACTGATACAAAGATAAAAGTTTTGTGGGTTTTTTTTTTTATTATTTATAGAATACATCACATCCACGATCACTTTTTTGTATTATTCTGATCAATTGTTGATAAATAATTAAAAAACTAATGGAAAGTAATACAATAGGCCTTTTATACCCAGTAATTGGTCAATGAGCGTCCGCTGATTAGAATGTTCACCGATTACTATCCTGTGTAAAGACACTAGCAATCACCGTAGGTATAAGCAAAATGCTCAGGTGATGGATCTTTTAGGCCTAAAAATCATTGTTACCAGCATATTGATCTCACGTTCATTCATCAACTGTCCAAATAGGCCAGTAAACGAGTGCTGATCAACTTGTGCACTGTCGATCCACAGTCGCTTATTACTATTTAAGGGTTGGGTATTGTAAAGGGGTTAAGTAAGATGTTCAACGTTGTATTTATTACTCATTGCTAAATGGTACTGCTACATGTTCACATGTATTACCACACATATGGAATGGTACTGCTACACCTTTCTGGGTATTACCATTGTTTGTATTTATGTTCTATTGTCATTGTTGCTTTTATTTGCACATAGTTGTGTTAATATTTAGTGTATTGCCAGGTTTGCTTTTTACAGAATAGGGAAAGCATAGTGGACCATTCAGACACTAGAGGGGGCACTTTAGTATTTAGAGTTCGTAGCAGGATAGGGTTAAGTGTAGGAGGGGCTGCCGGGAGTTAAGGCTAGGTTAGAAGGAAGTTAGGGCAGACGGGGCCAGGGTGCCCGAAGTGTTTACATGGGCTATAGGCCCAGGACGGCTCAGCAGCTATGCAACATTAAGTAGCAACAATCCAAGTTATCCACGGCTATTGGACATCAGTATAGTGGGCCAAAGCAGTAGAGAAGATGTTTTCGACTCGTAGCCTGGGCGGACGCTCTTAGGGCGGGAGTCGGACAGAGTGAGGAACAGAAGGATGCTGTGGCTTCACAGGGAGCAGCACAGATGGGTCGGATGCTTTTCCAGAGGCAACTAAACCAAGTGGCGGATGATTTCAAGTCTGGGGCGAAACAGGTAGAAGAAATTGTCATCATGGCAAGGTTAGGCCAGGAAGAATCTGGGAAGCAGTCTAAGACGGTCCGGTTCGGACACGTGCCGTATAGAAGCGTCAGCAAAGTAGGGAAAGCTGAGGAAGCATGTAAACACGAATGTGTAATCTATGATGCGCCAACTGTGGATATATTATATGAAGTTGTCAGTAAAGAAACCGTTCAAGTTAACATGAACTGTCTCTCAATTACTGGGAGTCACCTTGGAGAGGGACCATCGCCGCTTGAGAAGTGCCCAGGGGGACCCGAACCAGGAGATGCAGGTACGCCTTGCAGTGAATTGTATTTTTCTGTGAGGAAAGGCCTGGACACTGAAGCTTTAGTGTCTCTGGCCACAGCTATAGTCCTGGCCGACCTTTACAACTCTGTTTGGCACATGGCAGAAACAGGCTCAACATTGGGATATCAATGGCATGGATATCAACGGCATATGATTGGCTGAACTGGTAACTACTCTACGGTCACTGTATGGTGGCAAAGTTGGTCTTGGTCCTTTTAAAGTAAACAGTATTGTCATGTGGTAATGTGCCACTAATGCACATTATTATCAGGGAATGCTTCAACAGTATGTAAGGGAGAAGACCGGGCTGCGGGTACCTGCTTGCCAGGACCGGAACTGTTGAGGCTGCCTTCCCTGTTTCCTGGGGGGACCAGACAGGCCCCATGACCCAGGATGAGGGGGCGTGTTTAGTCATAGAACTCGGCCAGAAGCTGAGGTAGAAAGCGCGCAAAGCTGCAGAAAGGCCCCCGCTGTCACCGTGCGAGCAGCAGGGCAGGCAGCGTGCTCGGCCCCCGAATCACCGGGACTGCAGCAGACAGACCCGGTGGCCTAGAGACAGTTTTAGCACGGGCAGGCGGCGTGCAGCAGGCTGAGGAGTGCTCTGTCCCTAAGAGCAATGGTGCTGTGCAGGCCTGCATCTGTTAACCCCCACCACCAACCGCAGGGACTGGAGAGAGAGGTGCAGGGTGCCCGGTGACTACCAGAGAGCAAGGTACCGTACGTTCCGTGTCCGTGAGTACAGCGCACATGCCATATAAGAGAAACCGGGTACGTGACTGACACTTGCACCCTCATTTGCCAGTTGATACTTGACAATCTACGTTGGACCCGGACAGTGCTGTGGCCTTAATTGACTCGGCCGCATCAACTTATGGACTAGGAGCTCAGCAGAAGGTACCGAAGACCAATCGTTACTGCCAGAAGACAAATCCTCATTGATCACAGAACCTTCCTGGATAAGCACCGCGCCAGCAGTTGTTGGTGCTATTGACTTCCCAGTAGGAGTCACAGTCTGAGAAACTTCTGACACGTTAAGTGTTTCACAAGAACTGCCGTTACCTGATTCATTGTTCCTGAACTGTGCATATCCTTTGAAAATTGGACCGTTTATTCCCTCATTTAACTGTTTACCTCCCTGCGTGGAGTATTCCCTTGTTAAAGTAATTAATGCCTTCTGCCTGTCACTGCATCCTGCAACCTACTTACAAGTACACATGGGTGGGGGCGTGGCCTGGACGGCATGTAGGGCAGACTGCAAAGTGTGAGCTCCCGCAGATTATCCTGTGTTTATCCTGCAACCGGTGATATTTGCTATCTGTGAACCCTCTGCTCTTTCACCCAAATCCTCCTGTACAAAGAGATTATCTGGGGAATGAGTGTGGCTTCTTCCCGAAGCAGGAGGACTGATATGGACTCAGCAAAGGGTAAGAGAGGACAATCTATGATGGATGGCGACTATACACTGCTCTCCTGCAAACAGGAATTCAGAGGCTCGTGCTAAACTTGAGAAGTTTGCTAGAGTCCCTCTTCATGAACACCCTGACTGAGAGGAGAAGCAGCGTTCATTATATGCAGAGACTGAGAGTACAAAGGTCCCTGTTAGCTCCACAAAGCAGGCTGATAAGACCAGCAGGAAGGATGGAGAGGCTGGGAGAGACAGTTCACAAGTTAAAGGGGGTTTTACACATAGCGATATCGCTAGCAATATCGCTAAAGCATCACCGATTTGGTGACGCAGCAGCGATATCGCTATGTGTGATACTTACCTCCGACCGGCTCCCCCGCTGTCTGTCGCTGATCGCACAGCTCCATTTCTCGTCGGGCGCTTCCTGCTGGGCTTCCTGCTGGCGCCAACGAGCGGCGCGTGGACGCGAACGGAGGACGTCAGGATCACCGCGTCTGAAAGGTAAGTATCGTCCGCTGTATCGCTGCTGCATCGCTGTGAGATCTGCCTGTTTGGCAGCTCACTAGTGACCATTTAGCGATGCACCTGCGATCCTGACCAGGTCGTATCGTGGTCGGGATCGCTGGTGCATCGCTAAATGTAAAGGGGCCTTAACTCCTCGATGTCTGAACCCACGCTGAGTGAGATCCTAGCAGTAATCAATGCCTGTAATTCCACTCTGCAGGATGTAACCACTCAGATGGCAGAGATGAAAGCGGACATATCTACTATAATAAATGCGCTAAGCAGCTTCCGGGTTGTAACAACTTCCGTCCAGTTGTAACTGGTGATGTCACAGCACACCTCTTGCCATGTTAACCCTCAACACACCACTCCTCCTCAACACACTCCTCTCACCTTTCACCATCTCCACTCACTCTTTCACGCCACATACGACCCTTTCTCTCACTCCGTCTCTCATACTCACGCTGTCATCGCCACTGCTCCACGATCCCCGACATCTTCTTCCGCCGGCGCCATCCTGGATCCAGACGTTGTCCACGCCGGCGACATGTTCTTGCGGCGACGCAATTTTGGATCGGCGAAATCCCGCGATAGTCAAGATGGCGTCGCCGCAAGAACATGTCGCCGGCGTGGACGACGTCGGGATCCAAAATGGCGTCAGCGAAATCTCGCGAGATTTCGCCAACGCCATTTTGGATCCCGACGGCATCCACGCCGGCGACATGTTCCTGCGGCGACGCTATTTTGGATAGGCAAAATCCCGCAATACTCAAGATGGCGTCGCCGCAAGAACATGTCGCCGGCGAGGACGACGTCGGGATCCAAAATGGCGTCAGCAAAAACTCGCGAGATTTCGCCGACGCCATTTTGGATCCCGACGTCGTCCACGCCGGCGACATGTTCATCCGGCGACGCCATCTTGACTATCGCGGGATTTCCCGATACTCAAGATGGCGTCGCCGCAAGAACATGTCGCCGGCGTGGACAACGTCTGGATCCAGGATGGCGCCAGCGGAAGAAGATGTCGGGGATCGTGGAGCAGCGGCGATGACGACGTGAGTATGAGAGACGGAGTGAGAGAAGGGGTCGTATGTGGAGTGAAAGAGTGAGTGGAGATGGTGAAAGGTGAGAGGAGTGTGTGTGTTGAGGGTTAACATGGCAAGAGGTGTGATGCTATCGCATCCTCCCGATGCGATAGCATCGGGCCATAATCTAGTCTATTATATAAAGCTCAAGTGTGTGTATGTATGTATGTATGTATGCATGTATGTCTGTCCAGGATTGGCATCCGTACCGTCACAGCTACAGCCACAAAATTTGGCACAGTCACACGTCTGGACCTTGAGAGCGTCCTAGGCTATGTTGTGAGGCGAAATTTTAACCCCGCGCGTTCCAATTCACCAAACAATTTTGCCCCTATCTACATAATTGGGAAAAAGTGTGTGTATCAAGCCCCGCCCCTCATTATGTCACAATGGTTGCCATGGCGACGCTGATGTCATCATAGGTTGCAAGCCCCACCGCTCATTATGATGTCATAATGGTTAACTATGGGATGGAGGATGTGTGATGGGTATATGGGCACTGGACTATGGGATGGAGGATATGTATGACGGGTATATGGGCACGGGACTATGAGATGGAGGATGTGATGGGTATATGGGCACGGGACTATGGGATGGAGGATATGTATGATGGGTATATGGGCATGGGACTATGAGATGAAGGATGTGTGATGGGTATATGGGCACTCGACTATGGGATGCCGAATATGTATGATGGGAATATGGGCATGGGACTATGGGATGGAGGATGTGTGATGGGTATATGGGCACTCGACTATGGGATGCCGAATATGTATGATGGGTATATGGGCATGGGACTATGGGATGGAGGATGTGTGATGGGTATATGGGCATGGGACTATGGGATGGAGGATGTGTGATGGGTATATGGGCACTCGACTATGGGATGGAGGATATGTATGATGGGTATATGGTCACAGGCCTATGGGATCATGGATATGTATGATGGGTATATGGGCACGGGACTATGGGATGGAGGATATGTATGATGGGTATATGGGCATGGGACTATGAGATGAAGGATGTGTGATGGGTATATGGGCACTCGACTATGGGATGGCAAACATGTATGATGGGTATATGGACATGGGACTATGGGATGGAGAATATGTATGATGGGTATATGGGCATGGGACTATGGGATGGAGGATGTGTGATGGGTATATGGGCACTCGACTATGGGATGGAGGATAGGTATGTTGGGAACTTGGTGGGCACGGGACTATGGGATGGAGGATAATTATAATTTGCTATAACTATCCACAGTTAGTTACTATGCCCATGCAGCGCCGGGCTCTTCAGCTAGTCCTGTATAAAGCATGATCTAAACACAGTGAATGAGAGAGTGGGTGAGTTGGAGAGGTGAGTGGGCATAACTGAAGATAAATTGACCCCTGTGACTCGAGACCTGGGTAGAGCTATCCACAATATATCCCTATTGATCAGCAAAGTTGATGATTTGGAAAATCGCTCTCGCAGAAGCAACCTGAGCTTGGTGGGGGTCCTGGAGAGACCGAAAGGCCGAAAGCTGGCTGCCTTTCTGGAGAAGTGGCTGACAGGTGCCATGGGAAAGGACATTCTCTCTTTTTTCCATAGAGAGGGCGCATAGGGTCCCGGCTTGGCCTCCCCCACCTGGGACACCCCCCCGGCCCATTCTCCTGAAACTCCTGCATTACAAAGATAGAGACGCCATTCAGGAACTCACCATTGATGACAATAGGGTTTCTGGAGGTGCAGAAAAAGAGGGTGCAATTTCTAGATATCAAGAAATGTCTGAGGAATATCCAAATTCCCTATGCTATGCTCTATCCAGCCAAGCTACGTGTGGTGGCCAAGGGGACTACTCATTTTTTTGACTCTCCAAAAACCGCCCTGGACTGGCTTGATGATAACGAGAAAGACTTACGGAGCATACATTGACACCAGCACTTTCTGGCAATTTCTACGGCATCTGTTGCTAAGCCGGTGGCTCTCATATCCACTTGCAATTGGATTTTTTCATACTTGCAGCTGTGGATCTGGATGATATGCGGGATATCCTTAAATTGTTTGTCCTACCACACCAAAACTCGCGTAGATTTTTGGTTGACTTGAACTTGAGGAGGGGCTGAGTGCCATCTAGTCTCCCTGTGTGGAAATTTTTGTGTCTGCCTATGTGCATGACAGTGCCTTAACTGCGGTGTTGGCCTAGTTTTCTTAAAGGCCCCTAATTTCTCTTCCAGAGAGAAATGTTTCGTTGTGTGGATATTGTTTGGGTTTGTGTGTGGGGGCTTCAGTATGGAACAGGTTTCAGTTATATTATGCAGGCATAGTCAACTTAGATAATTTGGATATTGTGGTAAACAATTACACTGCGTTCCAAATTATTATGCAAATTGGATTTAAGTGTCATAAAGATGTAATTTTTTGTTTTTCAAATAAACTCATAGATGGTATTGTGTATCAGGGCTCTTTGGATCACTGAAATCAATCTCAAATTCCTGTGATAATTAGTTTACCAGGTGAGCCCAATTAAAGGAAAACTACTTAAGAATGATGTTCCACATTATTAAGCAGGGCACAGGTTTCAAGGAATTTAATAAAGAAAAAGGATCTCTCTGCTGCTGAAAAGCATCAAATAGTGCAATGCTTTGGTCAAGAGATGAAAACATTAGATATTTCCCAAAAATTTAAACGTGACTATCGTACTGTTAAGACATTTGTGGTTGATTCTGAGCACAGACATGTTTGTGCTGATAAAGGCAGAATGAGGAAGGTTTCTGCCAGGCAAGTTCATCGGATTAAGAGAGCAGCTGCTAAAAAGCCATTACAAACCAGCAAACAGATATTTAACCCCTTTCTGCCATCCAACGTACTATCCCGTCCATGGGACCTGGGCCCCTATGCCCATGGACGGGATAGTACGTCTAGCGCGATCAGCGGCGCCCATGTGGTGAGCGCCGCTGATCGCGGCCGGGTGTCAGCTGATTATCACAGCTGACACCCGGCACAATGTGTCAGGGGCGGTGACGGACCGCCCCCGACACGTTAACCCCTTGCACACCGCGATCAAACATGATCGCGGTGTACCGGGGGTTAAAGGGAAGCATCGTCAGGGAGGGGGCTCCCTCCGTGCTTCCCTGAGCCCCCCACGGCAGCGCAATGTGCAGCGCTGCTGCGGGGGGCTCCTTTCCTCCAGGCCCCCGAATCCAAGATGGCGACGGGGGCCTTCGGGGGCCTGAGGAAGCTGGCTTCCTCAGTGCCTGCAAAGCGCAGGCATGAGGAAGCCTTCTGCAGTGCCTGTGTCAGATCGCTGATCTGTCACAGTGATCTGTGATGTGACAGATCAGCGATCTGTCACAGGACAGTGATGTCCCACCTGGGACTATTTAATAAAGTAAAAAAAAAAATAAAAAAAACTTAAAATAATTTAAAAAAAAATCGCCAAATAAACTAGAAAAAAAAAAAAATATTCCCCCAATAAATCCATTTTTTGGAAATAATAAAAAAAACAAACAATAAAAGTAAACATATTAGGTATCGCCGCGTCCGTAATGACCCGCCCTATAAAACTGTCCCATTAGTTAACCCCTTTAGCGAACCCCTTAAAAAATAAAAATAAAAAACGAAGCAAAAAATAATGATTTATTATCATACCGCCAAACAAAAAGTGTAATAACGCGCGATCAAAAAGACGCATATAAATATCCATGGTACCGCTGAAAACGTCATCTTGTCCCGCAAAAAACGAGCCGCCACACAGCATCATCAGCGAAAAAATAAAAAAAGTTATAGCTCGCAGAATAAAGCGATGCAAAAATAATTATTTTTTATATAAAATAGTTTTCATTGCATAAAACCGACAAAAACATAAAAAAACGACCTAAATGAGGTATCGCTGTAACCTTACTGACCCGAAGAATAAAACCGCTTTATCAATTTTACCGCACGCGGAACGGTGTAAACGCACCCCCCCAAAAGAAATTCATGAAACGCTGGTTTTTGTTCATTTTGCGTCCCAAAAATAGGAATAAAAAGCGATCAAAAAATGTCACGTGCCCGAAAATGGTACCAATAAAAACGTCAACTCGTCCCGCAAAAAATAAGACCTCACATGACTCGGTGGGTCAAAATACGGAAAAATTATAGCTCTCAATATGTGGTGATGCAAAAACTATTTTTACAATAAAAAGCGTCTTTTAGCGTGCGACAGCTGCCAAATATAAAAACCTCCATAAATAGTAAATCAAACCCCCCGTTATCACCCCCTTAGTTAGGGAAAAATAATAAAATTAAAAAAAAAGTATTTATCTCCATTTTCCCATTAGGGTTAGGGTTAGGGCTCAGATTAGGATTAGGGGTGTGTTGGGGTTAGGGTTGGAGTTATAATTGGGGGGTTTCCACTGCTTGGGCACATCAGGGACTCTCCAAATGCAACATGGCGTCTGATCTCAATTCCAGCCAATTCTGAGTTGAAAAAGTCAAATGGTGCTCCTTCCCTTCCAAGCTCTGCCATGCGCCCAAACAGTGTTTTACCCCCACATGTAGGGTATCAGCCTACTCAGGACAAATTGCAAAACAATTTTTGGGGTCCAATTTCTCCTGTTACCCTTAGGAAAATAAAAAATTGGGGGCAAAAATATCATTTTTATGGAAAAAAATGATTTTTTTATTTTCACGTCCGAGTGTTATAAACTTCTGTGAAGCACTTGGGGGTTCAAAGTGCTCACCACACATCTAGATAAGTACCGTGGGGGGTCTAGTGTCCAAAATGGGGTCACTTGTGGGGAGTTTAAATAGTTTAGGTACATCAGGGGCTCTCCAAACGCACATGACACCCGCAGACCATTCCATCAAAGTCTGCATTCCAAAACGTCACTGCTTCCCTTCCGAGCCCCGACGTGTGTCCATACAGTAGTTTTCTCCCACATATGGGGTGTCAGCGTACTCAGGCCAAATTGGACAACAACTTTTGGGGGTCCAATTTCTCCTGTTACCCTTGGGAAAATGAAAAAATTGGGGACTAATTGATCATGTTTCTGGAAAAAATACGATTTTTTTATTTTCATGCCCTGGCATTATAAACTTCTGTGAAGCCCTTGGGGGTTCAAAGTGCTCACCACACATCTAGATAAGTTCCTTGGGGGGTCTAGTTTACAAAATGGTGTCATTTGTGGGGGGTTTCCACTGTTTAGGTACATTAGGGGCTCTCCAAAGGCAACATGACACCCGCAGACCATTCCATCAAAGTCTGCATTCCAAAACGTCACTACTTCCCTTCCGAGCCCCGACGTGTGCCCATACAGTAGTTTTCTCCCACATATGGGGTATCAGCATACTCAGGACAAATTGGACAACAACTTTTGGGGTCCAATTTCTCCTGGTACCCTTGGGAAAATAAAAAAAATGGTGACTAAAAGATCATGTTTGTGGAAAAAATACAAAATTTTTTATTTTCACGCCCGGGCATTATAAACTTCTGTGAAGCACTGGGGGGGTCAAAGTGCTCACCACACATCTAGATAAGTTCCTTAGGGGGTCTAGTTTCCAAAATGGTGTCATTTGTGGGGGGGTTCCACTGTTTTGGTACATCAGGAGTTTTCCAAACGCGACATGGTGTCCGATCTCAATTCCAGCCAAAAACGTCAAATGGCGCTGCTTCCCTTCCGAGCTCTGCCATGCGCCCAAATAGTGGTTTACCCCCACATGTGGGGTATCAGCGTACTCAGGACAAATTGCACAATAACTTTTAGGGTCCTGTTACCCTTGGAAAAATAAGAATTGAGGGTGAAAAGATCATTTTTGTGGAAAAAATATGATTTTTTAATTGTATGGCTTTATGTTATAAACTTCTGTGAAGCCCATGGGGGTTCAAAGTTCTCACCACACATCTAGATAAGTTCCTTAGGGGGTCTAGTTTCCAAAATGGTGTCATTTGTGGGGGGTTTCCACTGTTTTGGTACATCAGGGGTTTTCCAAACGCGACATGGTGTCCGATCTCAATTCCAGCCAAAAACGTCAAATGGCGCTGCTTCCCTTCTGAGCTCTGCCATGCGCCCAAATAGTGGTTTACCCCCACATGTGGGGTATCAGCGTACTCAGGACAAATTGCACAATAACTTTTAGGGTCCTGTTACCCTTGGGAAAATAAAAATTGGTGTGAAAAGATCATTTTTGTGGAAAAAATATGATTTTTTAATTGTACCGCTGTACGTTATAAACTTCTGTAAAGCCCTTGTGGGTTCAAAGTTCTCACCACATATCTAGATAAGTTCCTTGGGGGGTCTAGTTTCCAAAATGGGGTCACTTGTAGCGGGTTTCCACTGTTTAGGTACATCAGGGACTCTCCAAACGTGACATGGCGTCCAATCTGAATTCCAGCCAATTTTGCATTGAAAAAGTCAAACGGCGCTCCTTCCATTCTGATCTCTACCATGCACCGAAACAGTGGTTCCCCCCCACATATCAGGTATCTGCGTACTCAGGACAAATTGCACAATAACTTTTGCAGTCCAATTTCTCCTGTTACCCTTGGTAAAATAAAAAAAATTGAACCTGAAGTATTTTTTTTATGAAAAAAAGTTAGATGTTCATTTTTTTTAAATATTCAAAAAAATTCCTGTGACGCACCTAAAGGGTTAATAAACTTCTTGAATGTGGTTTTGAGCACTTTAAGGGGTGCAGTTTTTAGAATGGTGTCACTTTTGGGTATTTTCTATCATATAGACCCCTCAAAGTGGCTTCAAATGTGATGTGGTCCTAAAAATAAAATGGTGTTGTAAAAATGAGAAATCGCTGGTCAACTTTTAACCCTTATAACTTCCTAACAAAAAAAAATTTTGGTTCCAAAATTGTGCTGATGTAAAGTAATCATGTGGGAAATGTTAGTTATCAAGTTTTTTGTGTGCCGTATCTCTGTGATTTAAGGGCATAAAAATTCAAAGTTGGAAAATTGCAAAATTTTCAAAATTTTTGCCAAATTTCCATTTTTCTCACAAATAAACGCAAGTTATTTGAATGAAATTTTACCACTAACATGAAGTACAATATGTCACGAGAAAACAATGTCAGAATCACCGGGATCCATGGAAGCGTTCCAGAGTTATGACCTCATAAAGGTACAGTGGTCAGAATTGTAAAAATTGGCCCGGTCATGAACGTGCAAACCACCCTTGGGGGTGAAGGGGTTAAAGCTGCTGGTGCCTCTGGAGTCCCTCGAACCTCATGGTGTAGGATCCTTCAAAGGCTTGCTGTGGTGCATAATAACACTATTCGGCCACCCCTAAAAAGTGTTCACAAGCAGAAATTGTAGCAGTGGGTCCAGACATACATGAAGACCATTTTTCATACAGTCTTGTTTACTGATGAGTGTCGAGCAACCCTGGATGGTCCAGATGGATGGATGGTGGATGGCCACTATGTCCCAACAAGGCTGCGACTTCAGCAAGGAGGAGGAGGAGTCATGTTTTGGGCCAGAATCATGGGGAAACAGCTGGTAGGGCTCTTTAAGGTTCCTGAAGGTGTGAAAATGACCTCTGCAAAGTACTGTATATAGAGTTTCTGACAGACAGCTGTCTTCCATGGTATAAAAAGCAGAAACGTGCCTTCAGGAGCAAAATCCTCTTCATGCATGACAATGCACCATCTCATGCTGCAAAGAATACCTCTGAGTCATTGACTGCTATAGGCATAAAAGGAGATAAACTCATGGTGTGGCCACCATCTTCCCCTGACCTCAACCCTGTAGAGAACCTTTGGAGTATCATCAAGCAAAAGATCTATGAGGGAGGCAGTTCACATCAAAACAGCAACTCTGGGAGGCTATTCCGACTTCATGCAAAGAAATCCAAGCAGAAACTCTCCAAAAACTCCCAAGTTCAATGGATGCAAGAATTGTGAAGGTGATGTCACAGAAGGGTTCCTATGAAAGCATGTAACTTGGCCTGTTAGGATGTTTTGGAGTTAAATAGCTTTTTTGTTCCGTGAATGTGACCTCCTAATGCTGCAAATTGCACAAATGAACATTTTCAGTTCTTTAAAACAGATCAAATGTTTAGAAATTCTACTGTGCCTAATAATTTGGAACAGTGCAATTTGAGTTTTTATTCATTTTGGAGATTATACTGTTATCATTGGGTAGTTTCTTCAATAAAATTTGATGTATACTCTAACGGGTGATGACTTTTATTAGACTGACTGTCATTTGTACTGACTATTTAGGAAAATTATAGAAAAATATCATTTGCATAATAATTTGGAACACAGTGTATATAAATATGATATGGCTCAAAACGTGAACCTATTGGCCTGAAACGTAAGAGGGTTGGGGAATGCCAATAAAAGGTATGCATATTTTTTCATCCCTCCGTAAATATCACCCAGCTATTGTTTGCTTGACAGAAACACATTTAGTCAGGGACAATCTCCAGACACTTAGGGTACCGTTACAAATAACGATGTCCCAGCGATCCCACCCACGATCCGACGTGGATGGGATCGCTGGGACATTGTTAGCTGATCGCTGGTGAGCTGTCACATAGACAGCCCCTCCAGCGATCAGGACCAGCGAGCACGCTGGTTACCAACAATCATCGGGTGTCTAAGGGCTGCGGGGTCCTTAGAAACCCGATGTTTACCCTAGATACCAGCGTGCACTGCAGGCAGGGCAGAAGGTGGAGGCAGAGTCGCGCACAGACAGACCGGCGTAGCTCTGCTATCTGCTATTCCGGTCTGACAGACTGGAGTAGCAGATAGCAGAGCTACTCCGGTCTGTGCGCCGCTCACCTCCCGCCCTGCCTGCAGTGCCCGCAGCCCTTAGAAACTCGATGTTTACATTGGTAACCAGCGTGCTCGCTGGTCCTGATCGTCGCTCATCGCTGGCTTCCGCTGCCACACGCAGCGATACGCGCTGGCCAGTGGGAGACCAGCGATGAAGAAATGGCCCAGGACGATCAGCGATACCCGGCAGGGGGGCCGATCGCTGCTGGATGTCACACACAGCGATCTTACTGGAGAGATCGCTGATGTATCACAAAATCAGCGATCTCGTCAGTGAGATCGCTGTGTGTAACGGTCCCTTTAGAAACCCCTGGGTGGGTACGTCATTCCACTCAGTGTATCCACGCATGCTCGAGAGGTTACCATTCTAATTCATCGCTCCATCCCGTTTGTGTGTGACAGCTCTTCTATTGATGCAGATGGAAGATATGTTTGTCTGGTCTGCTCTGTTTATGGCATTCATATGCTATTGGTTGTCCTGTACATCCCACCCCCCTACTCTGGTGAAGTTCTTAGGAAAAGATCTCTTTTTATTAGCAAAAAGCCTCCTGCCCCAGTCCTAATGTTGGGGGACTTTAACAACTACCTCCATCCCTTCTGGGACAAATTTCACTCAGGTAATATATCAGAGCTCTCCGTCCCCACGAAAATGGCTGCTGCACTTACTGAGTTGGGTCTTCATGATATTTGGCGGTTAAAAAATCCTAAACTTAAAGTCTATTCCTGTTACTCCTTATCCCACCACACATTGTCAAGAATTGACTTGGCGATAGGTTCTGATTCGATGCTGACTCTGGTGACCGAGGTCGAATACTTAACAAGAAGTGTTTCGGACCACTCACCCATTAGAGTGCAGATGAGATGGGGAGCTGACGGAGTGAGGAGTTGGGCCCCATGGCGGCTAAACCCAAATTGGCTTCTTCTGATTAATGGCAATACTATAGAAGGGTGTATTAAGGAATATCTACATCATAATATTGACACCGCCCCGCTAAACATTGTTTGGGATGCTCTTAAGGCTTTTTGTAGATGGGTTCTTTCAAAAGAAATTTACCAATTTAAGTCCAAATCCAGAAAGTTGACATCCTTCCTCTGTGAAGAGGTAGATAAATATGAACTTGAATTTACTACTACACCATCAGACTCCAGTAGGAGGCAGTGGAAGGAGGCTCAGAAAGTATACTTGGACCATTTACTTGACAAAGCTGAGCATAAACGTTTTTTCTATAAGCAGAAGTTCTTTGAGGTGGGAGAAAGTAAGGGATACGTATTGGCTTCTGTTATTAAGGCACATGAGGGCTTGGCCCATATATCGAGTTTACATAATACAGAGGGGGTAACTATCACAGATAATTAGGACATCTTAGCAGAGTTTAAAAAGTACTATTCTGAACTGTTTGCTTCTAGGGCCCCACCTTGAGAGGGAGAAATGGACACATATCTGTCTTAGACTTTCTAAGCAGGCAGTTGAGGAGTTGGATAGGCCCCTGACGATTGAGGAGCTGGAGTATGCGCTTTCAGGATTTCCGAATGAGAAGGCCCCAGGGTCGGACGGTATCCCTTGTGAATTTTACAAACGCTTCAGTAGTGTTTTACTGCCTCTGCTGCTAAAAGTCTTTCAATCTGCAAGTGATACGGGACAGCTCCCTCCATCCATGCTAGAGGCTATTATAGTGGTCATTCTTAAACAGGGTAAGGATTTCCTCCATCCTGAATCTTACAGGCCCATTTCTCTACTCCAGACGAATGTTAAAATTCTTGCCAAGGTTCTCTCGGTCAGACTGGCTAAGGTTATTCAGATAAAAATTTAGTCTTTATTTTAATTACAATAATAAAACCACAGAGACTATACCAGCAATATAATTATATAGCCTCCTGAGGAAGTAATACACGAAACGTGCGTTGGGGCGAGGGGGAGCGATGGTGACTTTATAAACTAGTGAGTATTACATCGTATTATAGTCTCTCTTAATGCTGTGAAGCTTTATATCTATGAACTGACAGGTGCCATAATGTGAGCTATCTACATAGAAACAATTTGTGTTTGTATGATAAGCGGAGTATCATTTGGCATACTAAGCATTTATTCAGTATTGAATTGTGGAGATACTCATTTTTTGTGGAATAAGAGTAGTCACTTTGCTCCCCTATATAATTATATTGCTGGTATAGTCTCTGTGGTTTTATTGTTGGAATTAAAGACTAAATTTTTATCTGGATTTACACTCAGCTTCTGTGTTGTTATACAATTACACAAGTTGTTCCATTAATATAGTTGGGCATTTTTGTAACATGGCTAAGGTTATTGCTGGGCTCATTCATGAGGATCGGTCGGGGTTCATGCCGGGGAAGTCTACTGCCATTAATTTGCGTCGGTTGTTCCTCAATATGCAGTTAAGTTCTCCTGAGGTGGGGGCCAGGGCAGTGCTATTGCTCGACGCAGCTAAGGCCTTTGATACGGTTGAGTGGAGTTATCTTTGGAAGATTTTAGAAAGAATGGGGTTTGGCCTTAAGTTCTTGGCCCTCATTAAGCTACTCTATAATGGTCCATCAGCTAGGATTAGGGTCAATGGTGAGTTGTCTGGGGTTGTGGCAATGGGGAGGGAAACAAGACAGGGATGTCCTCTGTCGCCCCTCCTATTTGCCATCGCTATTGAACCCTTAGCATGTATTATTAGGGCCTCTAAGGAAGTGTGGGGATTTAGGGTGGGGGACCTGGAGGAACGCATCTCGCACTATGCGGACGACATGCTTCCTTATCTGGGGGATGCCTCTTCCTCTATTAGACCAGTTATGGCTATCCTTGAGGAATGTGATAAGTGGTCGGGCCTCCTTATAAATTGGAACAAATCGGTACTTATGCCTATAGACCCGTGTGTAGACACGCAGAGGTTAGAGGAAACCAATATTAAACTGGTAACAGAATTTAAGTATCTGGGGATCAATGTTACAGCTAAACATGTTGACTATGTGTCTCTTAATCTGACACCCGTTAGATAGATTTGTAACTAAAATTGATGCATGGTGTAGACTTCCCCTATCAGTTGTTGGGAGAGGAAATCTCATCAAAATGGTTTTAATGCCCCAACTGCTCTATATACTTCACAACTCCCCGGTGTGGATCCCGGCATGGTGCTTTCAAAGGGCTCATAGGTTATTCAATTACTTTGGAAAAAAAAAGCAGGCTCGAATCCGTCTGGAGTACCTACAAAGAGAAAGAACAAATGGAGGGCTGGCTATCCCGAATGCTTGGATCTACTATCTGGCGGCTCAGATTCAGCAACTGAAGGGTTGGGATCAATGTGGTGCACTGGAGAAAAATGGGCGACTGGCAAATCAGAATAGCCCCTGGAGAGTACCAATGTATATGGTAGACGCCCGGGGAGGGGGAAACAAATTATCTCAAGCTCCAACTCTGGCCATGATCTATAAGGTTTGGGATAGAGGAAAGCACCTGTTGGGTGGTTCTGATTGCTCTTTGTTTACACCATTGTGGCATAATCCTAGTCTTCTGGAATTTCAAACTTTAGAAGGGTGCTCTGTTTGGGAGGCTAAGGGGGTGATGACGGTGGCACACATTCAGTGTAATACATTAAAACAGTTTGAACAACTGCGCACTGAATTAGATATTCCCCATAGGTTTTTCTACAGATTTTTACAGCTCCGGCATGCGTATGCAGCTCAAATCAAAACTAGAGATCTTAGTATAGACCCTAATCCCTTGACAATGTTGGTGGGGGGGCTTGGGCTCCAAAAGAGGACTGATTTCCTCCATCTATAGAATACTTCTCAATGCATTCCACGATAAGTACCCCCTTTGCACCAAAGCTAGATGGAAGGAGGATGTTGGCCAGCTCTCAGATGATCAATGGGACTGTGTGTTGAGTTAAGTGCCCTGTCTTTCGCTATCGGAGGCCCAGAGATTATTGCAGATGTATCTAATACATAGGAAATATAAAACGCCTGCGTTCCTGCACAAAATCGTGATAAAGAGTGACTCGTGCTGTCCACGATGTAGCCTACCCGATGCACACCTTATGCATATGTTCTGGGAGTGTCCTCGGCTTGGACAGTTCAGGAATAATGTTCTGAATACGTTGGCAAGAGTTTATGGTACAAGATTGCTCCCTGATCCAAAGGTCTGTGTGCTGGGTATTATACCAGATGTTCCTCTGGAAGACCCGCTGGCGATCGGTATGGCTAGAATTCTATATATAGCACGGAAAACTATTGCCTTGCACTGGAAGCAATCTGCACCCCCGATGGTGGAGGAGTTTATTAATAGAGTCAATAGTTCTATAAGGCTTGAAAAAGGAGTGTATATTAAAAGAAAAGCTATCAGAAAATTTGATAAAATCTGGAGTCCCACCCCTGGTTTGCCATCCCAAATTTTGCTGCTGGAGAATGTGTTCCCTTATGCTTCATTAATTATGGTACCCCTTATTCCCTCTTGGTTCATTATGATCTATTGCTTTATGAATAGGTTTCATGAATATGTCTATTGCTCATTTTGTACTATGTGCCTGACTGTTCATAGTTCTATGCTGTACAAGTCTTATCTTGTTTCATATTGCCCCCCTTAAGAATTGTTTTTTTCTTTCTACTATACATTTATAGGTCACATTCTAAAGCCCCAGTCACACATAGCGATATCGCTAGCAATATCGCTGTAACGTCACCGATTTTGTGACGCAGCAGCGATATTGCTAGCAATATCACTATGTGTGATACTTACCTACGACCGGCTCCCCCGCTGCTCATCGCTGGTCGCGCGAGAACGTCCTGGATCATTTCTCGTCGGGCGCTTCCTGCTGGGCTTCCTGTGGCAACGCGGGCGGGAGGATGTCAGGATCGCTGCGTCTGACAGGTAAGTAGCGACCCCCGACCGCTGTTATGTCGCTGGTGAGAGCTGCCTGTGTGGCAGCTCACTAGCGATCACTTAGCGATGCACCAGCGATCCATATTGTTGTCGGGATTGCTGGTGCATCGCTAAGTGTAACGGTACCCATAGGGACCCACGGTTACATTAGTTATAATTTGATAATGGGGGGGTTGGGTTGTGTATAAGAGGTATCTCAAGTCTGTATGTTAAAACTGTGTGTGCCTTGTCTTAATTTTGTAAGTTAAAACTGTTTAATAAAAAATAATCTGATTTAAAAAGCAAGTACACATGGTTACCTACATTAGGTGCACACTCAGATATATTTTGCCTCTCCTCTGCTGAACCCCTAGCTACACCTCTGATTGTTACCTAAGAGTTCCTTTGTTTCTTCCACAAAGTGATGCTTCTACTACATTCTCTTCCCACTTACATGAGCATATAGCTATGCAGACTATCAAAGTTGATAGGGAACCAATTTTAAGTAAAAAAAAAAAAAAAGGTCAACAGCACAACCGTAAATAAGGAGCCCTTGACAATGATTGACAAGGCAAGCAGCATGCACTTCAAGGAAAAATGGTATGTTGACATCAGTATATAGGACTGGAGCAGTGGAAGCATTAAGTTCCTGGAAGCCTTGAACATAGAAATATGACCAGTTCTGAGAATTATATCCCTTCTATGTAAGGTTCACATGAGGAACCACCATTTGTGTGTAATTTTTAATGACCTAGGGATAAAAATTTGCAGAGCAGAGAAATAATTGGAGTCCTTTTAAACCAAAGGCTTGTGTCCAAACAAAATAGGAGAAACTTTTTCTGGGTCCAGATGCAGTCCTCCAGATGAGATGATATCATCAAAAAGTTAATTTATTTCAGTTCTTCAATACAAAAAGTTAAACAAATTTGTGTATATATATATTTATGCTTTGCTACTTTCACTTTTTGTACTCACATAAAAAATGTGATTTTAATTCTAAAACATTTTTTCTGTTATCTCTCTTTTTTTATAGATTTTTTTTACAATTTTTTTTAAACTTTATTACATAATCCTCTATGGAACTTTAACATTTCATAGTCTGGACATTAGACCAGTTTATGAATATTAGCCTCTTAACGTCCCAGTGACGGATATATCCAACATCAGACGTCTCCCCCAGTTTGGTGAGGGCTCTGGCACCTTTTCCGGCCCATGACAGCGATCTGATCTGCTGTAATGTGCCCCTCACAGCCACGGATGGAATTGCAATCCACCCGCAGCTGTTAACATGTTAAATACCGCTGTCAAACTCAGGCAGCGGCATTTAACATGCACATGCAGGAAGCGTGTAATTAACCCCGCCAATCAGCATCAGTGCCACATGACAGCATGACAACCCGGTGTCTGAAGGAGACCCCTGTGGTTGTCATTTGCTGGATCGCTATGAGCAGCAGTCGGCGCTATTAGCAAGTGAGCATTTCTGCTGCACAGAGCAGGGCTGCAGCACAAGCGATTGGATGATCGCAGCTTTTGGTCTCACATGGAAATTGATGCAAGTAAAAAAAAAAACATTCTTAAAAATTCTTAAAAAATATAAGTTAAAATCACCCCCAATACACCCCATTCCAAATAGTAATGAAAAAAAAAAATAAAACTACACATATTTGGCATCTCCGCATTCAAAATTGCCCGATCTATATATAAAAAAAATTAATCTGATCGGTAAACAGCGTAGCAAGAAAAAATATCAAAACGCCAGAATTACATTTTTTTGGTTACTGCAACATTGCAATAAAATGCAATAACAGGCAATCAAAAGATATCTACATCA
Source organism: Dendrobates tinctorius (assembly GCF_039654945.1). Lineage (NCBI taxonomy): Eukaryota > Metazoa > Chordata > Amphibia > Anura > Dendrobatidae > Dendrobates > Dendrobates tinctorius. The sequence continues at coordinate 126,835,106 of NW_027361679.1, read as the reverse complement.
AAATGTATTTATGTTTCTCCCTATCCCATAATGACAATTCTGCTTCACATCACTTGTCTTACCTATTGCATTATTTCTTTCTGTGCTGTGCATAAATATGTGACTCTTCAGATGTTATATTAGTCTTGCCTGATGAAGAGCCCTGAGTAGTCTCGAAAGCTTGCAATGTGTTACCATCTTTTCAGTTAGCCATTAAAAGGTATCAACCACTGAGGACTCTCAATTCTGAATATTTTTATATTTTTTTACATCAAAATGGAGACTTTTTTTTTTCTTTTTTACAAACGTTGGATTTTTTTTTCACCACAAAAAAAAACAAACCTAGACATGTTTGGTATCTACGAACTCGTAATGACGTGGAGAATCATAATAGCATGTCAATTTTAGCATTTAGTGAACATGGTAAAAACAATCCAAAACACAAATGTGGAATTGTACTTTAGATACGGTAAAATCAATGGAGCCGTTCAAAAGCACAACTTGTCCTGCAAAAAAACAAGCCCTCACATGGCCATATTAACAAAGTTATGGCTCTGGGAAGAAGGGAAGCAAAAAACAAAAACGGAAATACCCCTGGTCCTTAAAAGGTTAAACTAGCAGGAGGCTTCATCGATCCTGTAACGACTCAGCATTTAATCTTAATTTTCCAGACGGAAATTTAGTAGGCCCAGAGACATAGGCTATTATCTTTATGATGACTTATGAATTTGTGCATTTTTCTTCGGTTGGTCAAGAAACATGGACTGTTGTCATATTGTCTGAATGCTAATTTTTTTAGTTGATTATTGTAACTTATTGTCTCTTATCTCTGGAGGACATGGACACAGGGTCACAGAACAATAGATGTTTATATGTTAACTACCTATGAACCCGTTCTATGCCCGGGTGGCGAGCATTTTTATTGGTATATGGTCTCCCATCCTGGTATGTGCTGCCCCCCTCCTACCCTGGCATGCATGGCACCCTTCATCCCTATCCTGGTATGCATGGTACCCCTGATCTCTATCCTGGTATGTATGGTACCCTCACCCCCCCAATCCTGGTATGCATGGCACCCCATTCCTCATCCTGTTATGCATGGTCCCCTCACCCTCCAATCCTGGTATGCATGGCACCCCATTCCTCATCCTGATATGCATGGTCCCCTCACCCTCCAATCCTGGTATGCATGATACCCCCTCACCCCTATCCTGATATGTATGGTCCCCTCACCCCCAAATCCTGGTATGCATGGTAACCCCTTATCCATATACTGGTATTCATGGTTCCCTCACCCCCCAATCCTGGTATGCATTGTACCCCCTTATCCCTATCATGGTATGCATGGTCCCCTCACCCCCCAGTACTGGTGTGCATGGTCTCCTCACTCCCCAATCCTGGTATGCATTGTCCCCTCATCCCCCAATCCTGCAATGCATGGTCCCATCACCTCCCAATCCTGGTATGCATGGTCCCCTAACCCCCAATCCTGGTATGCATGGTCCCCTCATCCCCAATCGTGGTACACATGGCACCCCGTACCTACCAATTCTGGTATGCATGGTCCCCTCATCCCCAATCCTGGTATGCATGGTACCCCTCACCCCCCCATCCTGGTATGCATGTTACCCCTAACTCCCCAATCCTGGTATGCATGGCCACCTCACCCCCCAATCCTGGTATGCATGGCCGTCACCCCCCCTATCCTGGTATGCATGGTCCCCTCACCCCCCTATCCTGGTATGCATGGTCCTCTCACTTCCCTATCCTGGTATGCATGGTCCTCTCACTTCCCTATCCTGGTATGCATGGTCCCCTCACCCCCATTCCTGGTATGCATGGTCCTCTCACCCCCTCTTTTCCTGGTATACATGGTCCTCTCACCCCCTCTTTTCCTGGTATGCATGGTCCTCTCACCCCCTCTTTTCCTGGTATGCATGGTCCTCTCACCCCCCCAATCCTGGTATGCATGGTCCTCTCACCCCCCAATCTTGGTTTGCATGGTCCTCTCACCCTCCAATCCTGGTATGCATGGTCTTATCACCCCCTATCCTGGTATGCATAGCCCCCTCACCCCCCAATCTTGGTATGCATGGTCCTCTCACCCTCCAATCCTGGTATGCATGGTCTTATCACCCCCTATCCTGGTATGCATGGTCCCCTCACCCCCCAATCTTGGTATGCATGGTCCCCTCATCCCCAATCCTGGTACACATGGCACCCCGTACCTACCAATTCTGGTATGCATGGTCCCCTCATCCCCAATCCTGGTATGTATGGTACCCCTCACCCCCCCTATCCTGGTATGCATGGTACCCCTCATTCCCCAATCCTGGTATGCATTGCCACCTCACCCCCCAATCCTGGTATGCATGACCGTCTCACCCACAATCCTGGTATACATGGTCCCCTCACCCCCTATCCTGGCATGCATGGTCCTCTCACCCCCCCTATCCTGGTATGCATGGTCCCCTCACCCCCCTATCCTGGTATGCATGGTCCTCTCGCTTCCTAATCCTGGAATGCATGGTGCTCTCACTTCCCTATCCTGGTATGCATGGTCCCCTCACCCCCATTCCTGGTATGCATGGTCCTCTCACCCCCCTTTTCCTGGTATGCATGGTCCTCTCACCCCCCCAATCCTGATATGCATGGTCCTCTCACCCCCCTAATCCGGGTATGCATGGTCCTCTCACCCCCCTAATCCTGGTATGCATGGTCCTCTCACCCCCCAATCTTGGTATGCATGGTCCTCTCACCCCCCAATCCTGGTATGCATGGTCCTCTCACCTCCCCAATCCTGGTATGCATGGTCCTCTCACCCCCCAATCCTGGTGTGCATGGTCGTCTCACCCTCCAATCCTGGTATGCATGGTCCTCTCACCCCCCAATCTTGGTATGCATGGTCCTCTCACCCCTCAATCCTGGTATGCATGATACCCTTCACCCTCCAATCCTGGTATGCATGCTATCCCTCACCCCCCAATCCTGGTATACATGGTCCCCCTTCACCCCCTTTTCTTGGTATGCATGATCCCGTCACCCCCCAATCCTTGTATGCATGGTCTTCTCACCCCCCTATCCTGGTATGCATGGTCTCCTCACCCCCCTTTCATGGAATGCATGGTCCCCTCACCCACCTTTCCTGGTATGCATTGTCCTCCTCACCCCTATTAAACTGCACACATACAAAAAAACCCAAAACATTTATACTCACCTTTCTTCCTTATGTCCAGCGCTGTCCCGTTCTGCCGGAGGTTGGGGGGGGAGTCTGGTGCCGGAGTACGCGCATGCCCATACCACGCTGTCTGGCGCCATATTGCTGAAGACACACTGCAAATGTGTCTTCAGTAAAATGGCGCTGGATAGCGCTATGCGCATGCGCTATTCCAACGCGCACTCCTACCCCGGTCTCGGCCGAAGAGAAGCGCCGCGGTAATGACCCTCCCGGTAAGGTAAGTATGTAAGTATGGCGTCGGAGATAGTGGTATGCAGTGTGTACGCGTACTGCCATCTCCGGCGCCATACACACTTCTCTTACCACTGGATGCCTCATTCTGTCTGGAGCCAGACTGCGCAGGCGTGTCGCACTTGCGCAGTCTATAAAAAGGCTTCAGACAGAGGGACGCTACCACCATTATATTATAGATATGTTGAGTACACATTGTACCAGGCTAGCTATTTTGTTGACCTGAAAACAGGAGTATGAGCTATGCAGTTTGATTAACCCCTTAGTGACAGAGCCAATTTGGTACTTAATGACCAAGACAATTTTTACAATTCTGATCACTGTCACTTTATGAGGTTATAGCTCTAGAACGCTTCAATGTATTCCCCTGATTCTGAGATTTTTTTCGTGACATATTGTACTTCATGTTAATGGTAAAATTCCTTCCATATAACTTGCGTTTATGAAAAAACAGAAGTTTGGCAAAAATTTTGAAAATTTTGCAATTTTCAAACTTTTTATTTTCGTACCCTTAAATCAGAGAGTGGTGTCACACAAAATAGTTAATAAATATCATTTCCCACATGTCAACATTACATCAGCACAATTTTTGAAACAATTTTTTTGGTTAGGATGTTATAAGGGTTAAAAGTTGACCCGCGATTTCTCAATTTTCCAACAAAATTTACAAAACCATTTCTTTTAGGGACTACCTCATATTTGAAGTGTTTGGGGGGTCAATATAACAGAAAATACCCAAAAGTGACACCATTCTAAAAAGTGCACCCTTAAACGGTGCGCAAAACCACATTCAAAAAGTTTATTATCCCTTTAGGTGCTTCACGAGAACTAAAGCAATGTGGAAGGAAAAAATGAACATTTTACTTTTTTCACAAAAAATTTACTTTGGAACCATTTTTTTCATTTTCACACGGGTATCAGGAGAAAATGGACCACAAAATTTCTTGCGCAATTTTGACTGAGTACGCCGATACCCCATATGTGGGAGAAAGACACTTTTTGGGTGAATGCAGGGCTCAGAAGGGAGGGAGCAGAGTTTGACTTTTTGAACGCAAAATTGGCTGGAATCAATGAAGGCACCATGCTGCGTTTGGGACCCCTTGATGTACCTAAACAGTGGAACCCCCAATTCTAACTCCAACCCTAACCCCAACACACCCCTATGCCTAATCACAACTCCTAACCACAACCCTAACCCCAACACACCCCTAACCACAAACCTAACCCTAACACACCCCTAATTCTAATCCCAACCCTAACTGTAATCCCAACCATAACCACAACCCTAACATTAGCCCAACCCTAACTTTAGCCAAACTATAACTCTAGCCCCAACTCTAATCCTAGCCCCAACCCTAACTTTAACCCAACGCTAACCCTAATAGAAAATGGAAATAAATATATATTTTTTATTTTATTATTTTTTTCCTAACAAAGGGGGTGATAAAGGGGGTTTGATTTAGTATTTTTTTTCATTTTGATCACTGTGATAGGGTCTCTATCACAGTGATCAAAATAAACCAAGAGGAAACATTTCCTATTGTTGCAGAGTGGCGGCCGGCAGAGGCAGATCTTGGTAGGTGCATTGCGCATGCGCCAGCCATTTTCTTCCCGGAATAAGATGCTGGCGGCCCAGGGGACTTCACGGGGGGTTGCTATTTTGTTAATAACGGCGACTGCAAAACTGGGGTAGGTAAAAACTGACCTGAATCATGTTCTCTGGGGTCTCGGCTACCCCCGGTAGCTGAGACCCCGGAGAAATTCCGACCCTGGAGGGCGTTATACACTTATTTCTCAGAGCTGGTAAAAAGTGGCGCTGAGACATAGGTACCCTTTCCTGCCACTGTTAAAAGGCATATTGGCGGTCGTTAAGGGGATAAATGCTCAAACACACCCCAGCTCCCCCCTGCCTGTGGATGATGAACTGAGCCACAGATGTGGATATAAAAAGGGATTTCTATAGTTCTGCAAGAATAATCAAGTGAGTTGATAAACAACCATTACTCCATAAAGGATCACTTTACCAGGACAACATGGCTCCATCAAGAGGGACACAGATTTGACATTCTACAGGATGTCAGCTTAGGGGACCACGTCCCCAGCTGAAAGAATACAGATCTGCTCTATTGACCATTACTGAACCAATGGATACATTTGGAAAAGCCAGTATTTGGACCCACCAGTTACTTGAGCCCCATGCATGTTTGGAAAGTCAGAATTGGGACCCACCGATCACCTGGCCACATACCTCAATGAACTGTCAGCTTCCTAAGCTTGTCTTTACCTCCTCTCTGTGGGGGCCCAAACAAAAGCAGGGTGCCACTGTTGGGGGTAGTTGGCCCTGGAAGCCCCAGAGTCGCAGCTGTTCTAATCCCAGTGAGTCAGCTGAAGGGAGATAGTGCAAAATTACAGAGTATCTTGGGTAATTTTGCTGGGATTGTTCCCTATGTTAGGGTCCCGTTTCACATAGCGGCGCACCAGCGATCCCGACAACGATACGACCTGGTAGGGATCGCTGGTGCGTCACTACATGGTTGCTAGTAAGCTGCCAAACATGCAGATCACTTCAACGACGCACCAGCGATCCCGACAATGATACGACCTGGTAAGGATCGCTGGTGCGTTGTCATACATCAGCTGCGTCATGAGTTCTGTGTCGCCGATGCATGCTGGCCAGCGGGACGCAGACGATGAAATAATGGCCTAGGACATTCGAGCATGATCAGCGATATCCAGCGGGAGGGCCGGTCGCTGCTATGTGTCACATGTAACGAGATCGCTGATGCGTCACAAAATCGGTGATGAATGAGCGATCTCGCTATGTGAGACAGGGCCTTTAATGTCTGTTGGTGGTTCAATAAAGTATTGCCGCACTGTTTTACCCTTACCCTGTGTTGTCTGAGATGTATTCTGCCAATGATAAAAGGAGAGCGGGTGTTTAGTGGGATGAGCCCTGGTCCATATTTGAACTGTACCCAATCGGTAATGGCTTGCAGTCTGAGATGTATTCTACCCATGATAAAAGGAGAGCGGGTGTTCAGTGGGATGAGCCCTGGTCCATATTTGAACTGTACCCAATCCGTAATGGTTTGCACCGTTAAAGAGTCCATCTTTAAACCAGACATACCCCAAAAAGTTTACTCTTTCAATTTCAAAAAATAATACCTAAGTCTTTGAAGTACAGTGCATACATGTCAGAAGTGCGACTCATGATCATTGAAAATAAATGTCATCTAGATAGACAACCACATACTAACCACTTGTATATCTGAATATGTCATTAACAAAATATTGAAAACCAGCTGGGAGGTTACTTAGCCAGAAAGACATCACAAGATACTCCTAGTGACCCTCAGGTGTGAAATGCTGTCTTCCACTCATCTCCTTCTCTTATTTAGATCAAGTTATACAACCTCCTGAGATGAAGCTTGGTGAGGCAACAGGCTAGCAGAGATCAGAGATGAATGGCAGATGATGCTGATTCTTTACAGGAACTTTGTTCAGTTCATGGAATAAGCCCATCATCTCTTTTATGAAGGGAATCAACCCCCTTAATGGGGTAAAGAATTCAGCCATTGAGATGGCATACCTCAGGTTCCGGGGGTCCCATCTTTTGATGAGCCTCTGTGACAGCAGATGAGGAATCCAGTGATGGGTCACAAGAGTGAAGAGGGATAAAGTACTTCTGACTCGAGAGGAGGACGCTCTACAGAGCCTTAGCACTGTTGAGGCGGCCATCTTGAAAACTCATCCCCGACGAGAGATGAGGAAGGTGAGTATGTGGGACATATCTGTCCCTCAACGGCCGTCGTTGAGAGGTCCATCCTCAGCACATCAGATGGAGCGGAAGCAGTGTCCGGACCTGGGAGCAGGAGCGGAGCCGACCGCGCCCCGTCACATCCACGGCGGCCATGTTGAAGCATTTTAATATTCAAAAGCCGTATTGCTATTCATATTCATATTGACATGCTTTAGCACAGGGTTCCCCAACTCCAGTCCTCAAGACCCACCAACAGATCATGTTTTCAGGATTTCCTTTGTATTGCACAGGTGATGCAATTATCACCTGAGCAATACTAAGGAAATCCTGAAAACATGATCTGTTAGTGGGCCTTGAGGACTGGAGTTGGGGAACCCTGCTTTAGCATGATAGAGTGCAGCCTCTTTTTGTATAATGTATATGGAGGTAGCTCCTCCTGGTATGCACCTATTCACACTAGTCTGGATGTGCCAGTTAGTTTTTTGTCATTTGTATGTTAGCTTAATGACAGAGCACTCCACCCTTCAACATGTGGTGAATTTAATTACAGCAGGTCCCACTTTCCCATAAATGCAGGCATAGCTGAGAGAGGTGTCCACATTCATCCAGGAATTTGGATATCAGCCTAAGAAAGGTATTTACATACGTAGGGACGCATCAGTCTTTGAGACCACCTTGACGTTGGTTGATGGGCAGATATAATTTGGCCAAATTTTATGCTAAGCGTCTCATTTTTTCCAAACATTCAAAAGCCATATTGCTATTCATATTTCATATATATTTCATATTGACATGCTTTAGCATGATAGAGCGTATATTGTATATGGAGGTAGCTCCTCCTGGTATGCACCTATTCGCACTAGTCTGGATGTGCCAGTCAGTTTTTTGTCATTTGTATGTTAGCTTACTTCATATTGTATTACTCACTAGTGTCTGTAGGACTCCATATTGTATTACCGATTAAAGTGTGGAGGACACACTAGGGTCTGTAGGACTCCATATTGAATTACACTAGAGTGTGGAGGACTCAAAATTGTATTACAGACAAGGCTCTGGAGGACTTCCCAACTAAAGGAGCTGCTTGGCATGATGTTATTATACTGGGGCATCGGAAATTACATGCTTACTATGCAGGGCAGGAGGAAGGAAGTCAGGTGTGCACCTTTTATGTGCACCAGAGAACAATGGGACTGGAAGTACCAATGACTTGTTGGCACCTCTGCAGAACAAAATTGAAGTCAGCGCTCATAGAAGGGGAGAACAGTGCCGAGAAATTATGTCAGGCCGAATGCACAGGAGCAGGATATCCGATCACTCACCTGACGTAACAGGTACACAGTGAAGGGAGGGGAGCAGAAACTTAGTATAATGGAGAGGAGGCAGAGTTATCTTACAGGCAATGTCTGTCCTATAGCCTGGAAGACCTAATTTACATAAAAAGTGATAAAGGAGGATTTTTACAGAACAAGGCATCATCCATGAGACACACAGGTAGGACTAGTTTGGGCGGTCTACAACGTGTATGCCCATATTAATAGCTTAAATGGGGTGACTGATCCCCTTTAATCCATGTACAGTGACAGGTTGTCACTTGTCCATCACATACCGGTTTTACACATGGGTCTAGGTCAGCGACCGCACAGAATATTATCACGTCTGTAGAGAATGTTGCTGAAGCCACTGCCTTTCCTGTAGGGACTTTTCTTGTGCCTTATTTTTCCCTTCTGGTCGCTGGCTTATAGTGTCTCCTGCCTTGGGCTGATCCATTCTCAGCAATATAAACACCACTGTTATTTGTAATTGAATTCATCATGTCAGTTCTCATGAAGCCTTTGCTTACAGTAGACTTGTGGCCTCTTACTGCTGCTAGTTTAGTAAATATTAGAGGTTTATATAAATTCATTTCACCAACTGATCCTGCTCTATCTAAATTCTCCCGTTGCGTGTGTCTTGCAAGGAGCCCTGGCCCATTTCACTCCGAGGCCTGCAGCTATGCCCACCTTTTCCAGCTCTAAACTGTTCATCCAAACACTGACAGACTTTCTCCCTTTTGTTCCTTTCTGTCCCACTGGCTTTCACTCCCTCCTTTCCCTGTTCCCCAGGCTCTCTGCCAGGGAGCGGATGCTTTCAGCCTTAGTAACATCCTCTCCGGCAGAGCCCTCTTCCCGTATTAGTAGGGGAGGCACAGGAGAGGGGAGGGAAACAGGTTCCTCTGTTCCCTGCACAGGATGTCAGTCTGTTCTACCCACCCTGGGAAAGAATTTGTCTCATGCTGAATTGTGATATACGCTTCGCTATAAATATATATCCTAATAGGTCTGCATTACAGTAGATGTTCCAGAGAGCGCTGGATCTACGGGAATATAATGCTCCCCAACATGTTTGTTGTGCATCGCCCTGCAGGAAGCCAGTGCGTGACCTGCTACACATGTGGAAATGGAATTCCATTTTAAAGTTACGTGAAGGTCAATTCACCAGATTTCAATTCCCCTTTTTGTTACAGAATATTTTAGGCAGACATTTACCTTTTGACATCACTGATGAACTAAATCCAGTACCATTCTGTGTAATGTTTTTTTTCAGAGACTTCATTGCGAATATTTAGGTAGGACCATATTTGAACTACTGGTCAATACAAATCTCAGGTCACACCTCTACAAGTGACCTGGCTGTCATATTTGTGATTCTGCTTGTGTATCCAGATCATACAAGCACGCAGAGGTCAGCTCTCTTGACAAGTCTTTTTTTTTTAAGTAAACAGTGTTTGACGATTGTGACCAACTTTTTACTATTGAGGCCGCCTATACAGCATCAATTACTACTACCCTAGCCAAATTATCAATAGTAATGCTCACCACAAATGAGTACAAAAATCCAAGATCACCTCCAATTGGAGTACAGATCAACACCAGAGCATTTCAAAATGGTAAAATATAATTACTTTTATTAATACAAATATCAAAACATTAAAAGACATACAAGTTTCCAAGATCAGTGCAAAAAGAGAGGGACCTGCAACTCCCATTATAGGAGGAAGCTGGGAGCGAAACGTGCATGTCGGGGTGGAGGGATTTTTCTCCCAGGGGACTTCTAATAACGCTGCCAGGATTCAGGTAATGGCCTCAGTAGCTCTAATGCTAACTAGTTTACATAGGTATACCATGGATGTTATTTTATAACTTTGGTTTATCTGAACCGATGAGCTTGTGCTGTGTAGTCATTATACTCTGCATGTTTGAGTAAACAGCAGACATTTATAGTATAGCTTTCCAGGAGCATACATCAACTGATTGCTTAGTAGCTATGAGGTTCTATACCATGCAGCAGAAAAACATATATAATGGGAGTTGCAGGTCCCTCTCTTTTTGCACTGATCTTGGAAACTTGTATGTCTTTTAATGTTTTGATATTTGTATTAATAAAAGTAATTATATTTTACCATTTTGAAATGCTCTGGTGTTGATCTGTACTCCAATTGGAGGTGATCTTGGATTTTTGATTTCTATACAGCATCAGTAGTAAAAAGATCTAATGTTAAAAATAAAAAAAAATAAAAAATGGTATTTTTTTCACCTTCCGGCTTCCCCCGCAGCGGTCCCGATTATCGCAATGCTGCCGGTAGGTCCCGTTCCCAGTGATGCATTGCGACAATGACCTTTGATGATGTCACAGTCTCGCGAGACCGCAACGTCATCAAAGGTCATTGCCGCAATGCATCACTGGGAACGGGACCTGCCGGCAGCATCGCTGAAGCCTGGGGACGCTGTGCGGGACATCGGAAGGTGAGAATATGACGATTTTTTTTAATTTTAATTCTATTTTTTACAGAGATATGGTACCCAGAGCCCAGTCTCTTCTCCTCCAGACCGTCGGTAGGATCGGCAAATGTTCTGCTTACTTTTCGCATGGTGTGCACAGCCACATGCGGAAAGTAAGAAGAACAATGCAAATCTATGTGGGCATAATCGCTGCGATTCCGCAAAATTAATGAGCATGCTGCGTATTTTTCCGAGATGTGATTCCGCCACGAGAAAATCTGCAGCATTAGCACAGCATTGCGGAATCCCATAGGATTGCATGGGATGCTGTTTTTGGCGGTTTCACAGCAAAAACACACGTTAAAAACCGCCGCGAAAAAAATGCAACGTGTGAACGCAGCCTTATAGTATTGGAAAGGATTGTGCATCTAGGAAAATGTATCCATTGACATACTAATATCAATAGTATTCTGATGAATCTGAACTTAAGTAGAGCCTATTGTTGTTACATAGTTTGTGGAAGAGGAGAATCTATTGTGTTCAACTTTTTATTAAAAAAAAAAAATATATATATAATCAATTTTCCAGGTCAGCCGCCAGAATTATTAATACAAGCGATTAAGAAAAATCCATCTTCAAACCAAGGAGAATTATTTTTATACTAGCAGACCTAATAACATACTTCATCTTAGATTCTAGAAGAAAACTAAGGTATAGGGAACAAAAGAACTTAGCAACAGCATGCAGGTGCCACTTCTATATTTTGTCAACGCAGGTATTTATTTTTTTTTTTTTCATTTAAACATAGCACTATGCAAAAGTTTTAGTTAGGTGTGAAAAAAAATTGTTCAAAGAATGGTTTATAAAAATAGACGTGTTCATTTTTATCAGTTAATAACTGCAACTATTAAGTGAACAAAACAAATGAAAATCAATATTTGGAATCACCCTTTCCCTTCAAAACAGCCTCAAAGCATTAATTCTTCTAGGTACCCTTGTACAGTTTTTGAAGTAACTCAGCCTTAGCAGAAAGATTGTTCTAAAAATCTTTCAGAACTAACCACAGATATTCTCCGGATATAAGCTTGTGAAAATCCTTCTGTCTCTTCGTGTAATCCTAGACAAACTTAAAAAATATTCAGAATTGAGAGTCCTCAGTGGTTGATACCTTTTAACCGGTTCCCGACCTGTGACAGCGTATGCGTCATGAAAGTCGGTGCCAATCCGACCCATGACGCGCATATCCTGTGTCATGAATTCAAAGCCCCCCTCCGGGTCGGGTGACCGGGGTCAATGAAAGGTCACCTGACCCGCAGATACAGGGGGCTTTGTAATTCACCACAGGGGGCGTGGCTTCGCCCCCACGTGGCTACGATCGCTCTGATTGGCTGTTAAAAGTGAAACAGCCAATCAGAGCGATAGTAATATTTCATCAATGAAAATTGATGAAATACTACAATCCAGCCATGGCCGATGCTGCAGTAGCATCGGACATGGCTGGAGACACCGATTCGACCCCCCCCCACCGGCGATCGCCCCCCCGCAACAATGACAGCGGCGATCTGCCGCCGCTGTCATAATTGGCCCCCCCTCCCATTCCCTCCGCTCCCCGCCAGCTTCCGATAACCCCCTCACCCACTCTCACCGCCCCCGGCACCTTCTAAGTCCCCCCGTCGCTCCCGGTGTCCGGCGGGTCCGGTTCATGGGCGCCGCCATCTTAGAAAATGGCGGGCGCATGCGCAGTGCGCCCGCCCGAATCTGCCGGCTGCAGATTCCATTATTTCATTTTGATCACTCTCACAGTCATCAAAATGAAATAAAAAGTAAATGAACCCCCCGATTATCACCCCCATAGGTAGGCATAACTAATAAAATAAAGAAAATATTTTTATTTTTTTTTTCCATCAGGGTTAGGGTTGGAAAGGGGGTTAGGGTTAGGGTTGGAAAGAGGGTTAGGGTTAGGGTTGGAAAGAGGGTTAGGGGTGGAAAGAGGGTTAGGGTTGGAAAGAGGGTTAGGGGTGGAAAGAGGGTTAGGGGTGGAAAGAGGGTTAGGGGTGGAAAGAGGGTTAGGGGTGGAAAGAGGGTTAGGGGTGGAAAGAGGGTTAGGGGTGGAAAGAGGGTTAGGGGTGGAAAGAGGGTTAGGGGTGGAAAGAGGGTTAGGGTTGGAATTAGGGTTAGAATTAGGGTTAAGGTTGGAATTAGGGTTAGGGTTAGAATTAGTGTTAGGCTTGTGGTTAGTGTTATGGTTAGTGTTGGGGTTAGGGGTTTGTTGGGGTTAGGGTTATGGATAGGGTTGGGATTGGGGTCAGGGATGTGTTGGGGTTAGGACTGTGGTTAGGGATGTGTTGGGGTTAGGGTTGAAGTTAGAATTGTGGGGTTTCCACTGTTTAGGCACATGAGGGGTCTCCAAGCGCAACATGGTGCAACCATTGATTCCAGCCAATTTTGCGTTCAAAAAGTCAAACGGTGATCCCTCCCTTCCAAGCCCCGACGTGTGCCCAAACAGTGGTTTACCCCCACATATGGGGTATCAGTGTACTCAGGAAAAATTGCACAACAACTTTTGGGGACTAATTTCTCCTATTACCCTTGGGAAAATAAAAAAATTGGGGGCTAAAAAATTATTTTTGTGGAAAAAAAAATGTTTTTTTCATTTTCACGTCTCTGTATTATAAACTTCTGTGAAGCACTTGGGGTTGAAAGTGCTCACCATACATCTACATAAGTTCCTTGGAAGGTCTAGTTTCCAAAATGGGGTCACTTGTGGGGGGTTTCCACTGTTTAGGCACATCAGAGGCTCTGCAAACGTAACATGATGCCCGCAGACCATTCGATCAAGTCGGTATTTCAAAACGTCACTACTTCCCTTCCAAGCCCCGACGTGTGCCCAAACAGTGGTCCCTCCCCACATATGCGGTATCAGCGTACTCAGGACAAACTGGACAACAACTTTTGGGGTCCAATTTCTCCTGTTACCCTTGTGAAAATAAAAAATTGCGAGCTAAAAATTCAAGTTTATTTTCATGGCTCTGCGTTACAATCTTCTGTGAAGCACTTCGGGGTTCAAAGTGCTCACCACACATCTAGGCAAGTTCCTTATGGGGTCTAGATTCCAAAATGGGGTCACTTGTGGGGGGTTTCCACAGTTTAGGTACATCAAGGGCTCTGCAAATGTAACATGATGCCCGCAGACCATTCCATCAAAGTCTGCATACCAAAACGTCACTACTTCCCTTTCGAGCCCTGACGTGTGCCCATACAGTGGTCATCCCCCACATATGGGGTATCAGCATACTCAGGACAAACTGGACAACAACTTTTGGGGTCCAATTTATCCTGTTACCCTTGTGAAAAAAAAAATTGCGTGCTAAAAATCATTTTTTTTGAGGGAAAAAAATGATTTTTTATTTTCATGGCTCTGCGTTATAAACTTCTGTGAAGCACTTGGGGGTTCAAGGTGCTCACCACACATCTAGATAAGTTCCTTGGGGGGTCTAGTTTCCAAAATGGGGTCACTTGTGGGGGGTTTTAATAATAATAATAATAATAATAATAATAATAATAATAATAATAATCTTTATTTAATAATCTTTATTTTTATATAGCGCTAACATATTCCGCAGCGCTTTACAGTTTTGCACACACATCATCACTCTCCCTTGATGGGGCTCACAATCTAAATTCCCTATTAGTATGTCTTTAGAATGTGGGAAGAAACCGGAGTACCCGGAGGAGACCCACGCAAACACGGGGAGAACTTACAAACTCCTTGCAGATGTTGTCCTTGGTGGGATTCGAACCCAGGACCCCAGCGCTGCAAGGCTGCAGCGCTAACCACTGAGCCACCGTGCCGCCTGTTTAGGCACACAGGGGCACAGCAAATGTAACATAATGCCCGCAGACCATTCCATCAAAGTCAGCATTTCAAAATGTCACTACTTCCCTGCTGAGCCCCAACGTGTGCCCAAACAGTGGTTCCCCCCCCACATATGGGGTACCAGCGTACTCAGGACAAACTGGACAACAACTTTTGGGGTCCAATTTATCCTAGTACCCTTGTGAAAATAAAAAATTGCCAACTAAAAATTTTTTTTTAGGAAAAAAAAGATTTTTTATTTTCACTGCTCTGCATTATAAACTTCTGTGAATCACCTGGGGGTTCAAAGTGCTCACTATGCATCTAGATAAGTTCCTTAGGGGGTCTAGTTTCCAAAATGGGGTCATTTGTGGGGGAGCTCCAAAGTTTAGGCACACAGGGGCTCTCCAAACATGACATGGTGTCCGCTAACGATTGGAGCTAATTTTCATTTCAAAAAGTCAAATGGCGCTCATTCCCTTCTGCGCCCTGCCGTGCACCCAAACAGGGCCCCCCCCCCACATATGGGGTACCAGCGTACTCAGGACAATCTGGACAACAACTTTTGGGGTCCTATTTCTCCTGTTACCCTTGTGAAAATAAAAAATAGTGTGCTAAAAAATCATTTTTGAGGAAAAAAAATGATTTTTTATTTTCACTGCTCTATGTTATAAACTTTTGTGAAGCACTTGGGGGTTCAAAGTGCTCACTACACATCTAGATAAGTTCCTTAAGGGGTCTAGTTTCCAAAATGGTATCACTTGTGGGGGAGCTCCAATGTTTAGGCACACAGGGGCTCTCCAAACGCGACATGGTGTCCGATAACGATTGGAACTAATTTTCCATTCAAAGAGTCAAATGGCGCTCCTTCCCTTCCGGGCCCTGCCGTGCACCCAAACAGTGGTTTATGACCACATATGAGGTATCGGTGTACTCAGGAGAAATTGCCCAACAAATTTTAGGATCCATTTTATCCTGTTGCCCATGTGAAAATGAAAAAACTGAGGCTAAAAGATAATTTTTGTGAAAAAAAAGTATTTTTTTTTTTTACGGATCAATTTGAGAAGCACCTGGGGGGTTCAAAGTGATCACTATGCATCTAGATAAGTTCCTTGGGGGGGGTCTAGTTTCCAAAATGGGGTCATTTGTGGGGGAGCTCCAGTGTTTAGGCGCACAGGGGCTCTCCAAACACGACATGGCAAGCGCTAAATATTCCAGCATATTTTCCATTCAAAAAGTCAAATGGCGCTCCTTCCCTTCTGAGCCCTGCCATGCGCCCAAACAGTGGTTTATGACCACATATGAGGTATCGGTGTACTCAGGGGAAATTGCCCAACAAATTTTAGGATCCATTTTATCCTGTTGCCCATGTGAAAATGAAAAAATTGATGCTGAAAGAAAATTTGTGTTGGAAAAATTAAAATGTCCATTTTTTCCTTCCACATTGCTTTAGCTGCTGTGAAACACCTGAAGGGTTAATAATCTTCTTGAATGTGGTTTTCAGTAGCTTGAGGGGTTCAGTTTTTAGAATGGTGTCACTTTTGGATATTTTCTGCCATATAGACCCCTCAAAGTGACTTCAAATGTGAGGTGGTCCCTAAAAAAAATGGTTTTGCAAATTTTGTTGTAAAAATGAGAAATCACTGGTCAACTTTTAACCCTTATAACTTCCTAACAAAAAAATATTTTGCTTCCAAAATTGTGCTGATGTAAAGTAGACATGTGGAAAATGTTATTTAGTAACTATTTTGTGTCACATAACTCTCTAGTTTAACAGAATAAAAACTCAAAATTTGAAAATTGCGAAATTTTCAAAATTTTCACCAAATTTCTGATTTTTTCACAAATAAACACAAAAATTATCGACCTAAATTTACCACTAACATGAAGCCTAATATGTCACGAAAAAACAATCTCAGAATCGCTAGGATGCGTTGCAGCGTTCCAGAGTTATTACCTCATAAAGGGACACTGGTCAGAATTGCAAAAAATGGCCAGGTCATTAAGGTCAAAATAGGCTGGGTCATGAAGGGGTTAATGGCTAACTGAAAAGATGGTAACACATTGCAAGCTTTCGAGACTAGTCAGGTCTCTTATTCAGGCTAGACGAATACAAAATCTGGTACAAAGATATACATCTTTCCTGTAGACAAACTTGATGATGTTGAGGCTCAAGGGTGTGTGCGAGCCATATCACGTCCAGGACTCTTTGCTCTTCTCAATGCTCAAGACAGATAATGACATTGGCTGTATGTTTTGGGAGCTTATCAGAAGATGCCAGCCTGATAGAAATACTTATTCATCATGCAATACTAAGCATTGAGTACACAAAGAAACAACAACGTTGAAGACCGTATTTGCAATGAATGGCCAAGGCAACTTAGTACAGCAGATGAAAGACATCATGCTTACTTAGCATCGGAATGGGAAGATGTCCAGCAACACCAAGAGCTCAGAACTGGCAGTAATCACTGGGACCCAGTGACACCCATCTTTTGTTCAAAAAAGTCTGGCCAAAAGTAGACTTCCAGGAAGAATTGAGAAAAAAACATTTTTTCAACATGAAAACAAAGACAAGCGGCTCAACTATTAACAAAAACATATGAACTGGGGTGCATAAAAATGGTGCTCTAGAATAATGAGTCAAAATGTGACATGAATGACTAACAAAAGACAATTTGTTCTTTAAAGGGCAGTACAGCAGTGAGTGTCTGCAGGAAAAAGTGAAGAATGGTGGACGTTTGTTACTACTAGAATAATGAGCCAAAATGTGACATGTATGACTAACAAAAGACAGTTTGTTTGCTAAAGGGCAGTACAGCAGTGAGTGTCTGCAGGAAAAAGTGAAGAATGGTAGAAGTTTGTTACTACTTTCGGGCTGCATTCAGCAAATGAAGTTTGAGTTTGGTTAAGATTAATGGTTTCCTCAATGTCAAGAAATGCAGACAGATACTTATCCATCATGCAACAACATCAGGGAGGCATAAAGAAGAACAAGGAGTCCTACATGTGATATGGCCCTCAAAGAACCCTCACCTCAACCTTATCTAGTCTGCCTGAGATTATCTAGTCTGCCTGAGATTACATGTAGACGAATATTTGAGCAAACCTACATCTACAGATATGTCACCAAGACAAATGGAGAAAGCCATAAACCACCAAGCAAGAATATAGAAGACCAAATTTATTGAGAATTTCTAACATGCAAAATGCATACTTAAACATAAACCATGCAAAACATCAAAATATGGGGGGGGGGGGGGGAGACATGGAAACAAGCAAAGATAAGGGTCCAAGAGGACATTGGGACATCATATAGCAAAGTCACCCTTTTGAAAAAGCAGGTACCTGAAACGCGCGTCAGGGCCCGCAAGTGGAGCTTGTGTGGTCTAGACACATTATGGTTAAGCAATTGATAGATTGCACCAGCTTATCAACTTATTGTGCATGGTTTACTAGTTTTTCTTCAGGGACTAAGCACTGACCTGATTGTCTTCACCTCTCCCAATCACTGTTGCAATTTTGGTGATTTTTCTATATGCTTTTCCACGTCCTATTCCTACTCCTCTCTTTGCTTGTTTCCATGTCTCCTCCACATATTTTGATGTGTTGCATGATTTATATTTAATTATGTATTTTACATGATAGAAATTCTCAATAAATTTGGTCTTTTATATTCTTGCTTAGTAGTTTATGGCTTATTCCATTCCTCTTGGTATCTCAATGCTTATGAGAGTACTCCACCACTCCAACTTTCCCTTTCTGTATATGGGGAGAACACTATATTATGATTTTTGGACATGTCCTCAGCCTAGTGACGAAATTCATGCTATATGAATATTGTTTTAATCTACAGATATGTGGTTAGTTCTCCAAGATATTTGGACCAACCTCCCTGTCAAGTTCTTTTAAAAGACCAAAGGGTTATCACATCAAATATTGATTGGATTTCTCTTTTGTTCATTCACTTTACGTACGATGGGTATATGGGCACGGGACTATAGGATGGAGGATAACTATAATTTGCTATAACTAACCACAGTTAGTTACTATGCCCGGGCAGCGCCGGGCTCTTCAGCTAGTTAACTGATAAAAATAAACTATTAATACTATATGTTTGAAAATATGCTTTGTAGCACATTTTCCACACATGTGTAAACTATTTGCAGGGTTTGTCGTCTCGTGAAAGACATTTATGGCATATGCATTGGGGAAGCCATTTTTGTTCGACAGGTGCAGTCCCCAGAGCAGGGGTCAGGCACTGGCTGTAACAGGGGATTAATGTGCAGGTCCCAGATGAAAGACTTGCGTCTATTAGACTTTTCTTAAGACAACCCCTTTAAAAATGTCTCCGTAGACTACTTTACATTACTGAAAAAAAAAAATTGACAAAAATTTAAGTTACTTATCAGTAATAGGACTTTCCAGACCCCATGACAGGACCACCTGAGAGACGATCCGCCCATCCAGGACAGGAAACCCACTGAAACAAAAGGGCAGCACCTCTCCTCTGCAACAGAGCATGGGAGGAGCTCCAAACAATCATTAGTACATAGAAGAAAAAAAAGTCTTAGTTACTCACCGGTTAACGGTGTTTTTCGGGGTCCATGACAGCACCACCTGAGAGAGGGGATCCGCCCTTCAGGAACAGGAAACCTACAGATACAAAAGGGCGGCACCTCTCCCACGCAACAGTTGGATTACAGAGCACAAGAGGACCACGAGGGTTAATAGCAAATTTATATACAGTACTTTTACACAACTATTCCTTACCAGTGTACATACAAGAGGAAGAAGTGCACACCCAAATTTAAACTAAAGGGAGGGAATATACGGGTGCTGTCATGGACTCCGAAAAACACCGTTAACCGGTGAGTAACTAAGACTTTATCGGTCGTCCATGACAGCACCACCTGAGAGAATTACAGAGAGTAATAACTATTTAGGGAGGGACTACAGCCTGCAGTACCCTTATACCAAAAGAGAGGTCTGTGGAAGCACCCAAGTCTAGCCTATAATGACTATAAAAGGTGCTCGGAGAGGACCAAGTAACCGCCTTACATATCTGGTCAATGGACACTTCTGATCTTTCGGCCCACGAGGTCGCCATGGCTCTGGTGGAATGCGCCCTCAGCTTCCGGGGTGACGACCTGTCTTTTGAGGTGTATGCTATTGAGATCGCTTCTCTAACCCACCTGGCTAGTGTAATTTTTGACGCTCTACAACCTTTCCTAGGGCCTTGATGAGAGACAAACAGGGCATTATCTTTTGTTCCAGGGATCGGTAACTGCCAGATATTCTATGAGGCATTTCCTAAAGGCCCTTTTACATTTAGCGATGCACCAGCGATCCAACCAGCGATCCGACCCGGTCAGGATCGCTGGTGCATCGCTAAATGATCGCTAGTGAGCTTTCATACAGAAAGATCTCACAGCGATGCAGCAGCAACGCAGCGCACGATACTTACCATTCACACACAGGGATCCTGCGTCCTCCCGCCCGCCTCCACGCGTCGCTCGTCGTCACAGCAGGAAGTCTCAGCAGGAAGCGCCCGACGAGAAATGGAGCCAGACATTCTCGCGCGATCAGCGATGGACAGCGGGGGAGCCGGTCGTTGGTAAGTATCACACATAGCGATATCGCTAGCAATATCGCTATAACGTCACAAAACCAGTGACGTTTTAGCGATATTGCTAGCGATATCGCTTAGTGTAAAACCCCCTTAACATCCAAGGTGTGAAGCTTCTTTTCCTTCTCATTAGCTGGATTAGGGAGAAAATATGGAAGGACTATCTCCTGTGTCCTATGAAAGCTGGAAACTACCTTAGGTAAATACGCCGGATCAGGTCTGAGTATTACTCTATCGTCCTTGAACTGTATATAAGGAGGACGTCTAGATAATGCCTGGATGTCGCTTACCCTACGAGCTGAGGTTAGAGCTACCAGGAAGGCTACTTTGAGGGACAGGTTCTTTATAGAAGCTGATGAGATAGGTTCGAATGGGGCTTCTGTCATAGCCGTGAGGACTAGGTTCAAGTCCCATGGCATGAATCTATCTTTCGCTATTGGCCTGGATCTACCTGCTGCCTTAATGAATCTACTGATCCAGTAATTACCCGCGATGTTGCAGCTAAAGAGGGCCCCCAAGGCTGATACTTGTACTTTAAGGGTACTAGTGGAGAGCCCCATATCCAGACCTTTCTGAAGAAACTCTAAGATTTGGTTTACAGGTGCTGAAGCGCCAGCGACCACTCCAGAGTTCTGCAGGAATTTTTTCCAAATTCTGACAGATTTTGGTAGTGATGACTTTTCTACTTTTAAGTAGGGTGTTAATCAGGTCTGGGGAGAAGCCTTTTTCTCTCAGCAGTGTCCGTTCAAACTCCACGCCGTCAGATGTAGGCCAGCCACCTGAGGATGGAACACTGGGCCCTGGGATAGGAGATCCGGGATGTCCGGAAGGACCCAAGGGTCGGACACCGACATGGTCCTGAGGCAAGAAAAGCAAGCCCTCCTGGGCCAAAATGGAGCGATAACTATCACCCTTGCTCTGTCTCTCCTGATTTTCTTCATCACCAGGGGTAGTAGCGATAGGGGAGGGAAGGCGTATGCTAGCCCGAAGTCCCAAGGCATCTAACGCCAGGGGGTTCTCTCTGGGATTTAGGGAGCCAAATTGTTTTAATTTTCTGTTTTCCCTGGTAGCGAAGAGGTCTATCTCTGGTTGTCTCCATTTTTGTACAATCAGGTCGAAGATGGAGGTGCTTAGGGACCATTCTCCTTGTTTTAGTGGATTGCGGCTTAGGAAATCTGCTGTGATATTTTCCTTCCCTTTTATATGTAGAGCTGTTAAAGATTGAAAATGCTGCTCTGCTAGCCGGAATAGCCGTTCTGCCACATTCATCAGGGGTTTGGAACGAGTCCCGCCTTGGTGGTTGATATAAGCCACGGTGACCTGATTGTCGGAGAACACTCGCACATGATGGCCCTGTAGATACACAAGTAGCTCCTTAGCTGCCTGCTCTACCGCTGTCAACTCTTTCAGATTAGATGACATTTCTATCTGATGATGCTCCCATAGGCCCTGTACCAGAATCTCACCCATATGAGCCCCCCAACCGGAAGGGCTAGCATCCGTGGTGATTATGCGGGATATGTCATACTCCCAGGGGACCCCTTTGGATAAATTATCCTTGACTAGCCACCACTCTAGGGACTCCCTTGTGTTTCGGGACAGGGTTAGCTGGCCCTCTAAGTAACCCTCAAGGATTCTCTGATGCCTTAAGACCTCGCCCTGCAGTTTTCTTGTATGAAACTGTGCCCACTGGACTGCCAGGATACAGGACGAGAGGGAACCCAGAAGGGACATGGCTTTCCTGAGGGACATGGTAGGGTTATTGGAAGCGTTCAGGACCTGATAGTGTAGGCGAACAAGCTTCTCCGGGGGCAGACGGCATTCCTGTTTCTCAGAGTCTAGGATCAGGCCCAAGAATTGTTGGACTCTCACCGGCTGTAACCGAGACTTTTTAATGTTAAGCAGCCATCCTAACCCCTCTAGGGCAGACATTGCCCTTTGTAGTTGTTCCAGACAATGTTTTGCTGTTTTCCCTACGATCAGGAAGTCATCTAAGTAGGGGATCACAAGAATGTCCGATTCACGTAGATGGGCCATAACTTCCGCTACTACTTTGGTAAACACACGGGGAGCGACTGCCACCCCAAAGGGGAGGGCCGCATATTGGAAATGTTGGACTGACCCATCCAGCTGAACCGCCACTCTGAGAAACCGCTGATGGGCTGCATGAATGGGAATATGGTAGTAAGAGTCTTTTAAATCTAACACCACCATAAAACAGTTTTGAAACAGTAATTTTATTGTTGATTTGATTGTCTCCATCTTAAACGGGCGTATGACCAGGAATTCGTTGAGGGATTTAAGGTTTATTATAGCCCTGAAGGACCCGTCTGGTTTGCGGACCAGGAACAGGGGGGAGTAAAACCCTTTCCCCGTTTCTCCCTCTGGGACCACCGTTAGGACCCTCTTATGGCAGAGATCATGCACCTCGGCCTCCAGGGCAGCTTATTCTGGTGTGGAAGACCTTAGCGGGGTGACTTTAAATCGATCTTGGGGGACCCCTACCCCAGGGCCAACGTCCCCTTCCACCCCTACCATTTGTCTCACGCATGGCTGACACAACTTTTTAGGGTGGCCGTCCGGCAAGGGGCAACTACACAGGGCACATTCCCTGAGCTTCTGTTTTCCCGCAGCTTTCCTCCCCTGCGAACAAAACATAAGGGAACACTGCATCAGGGTACATTCACGGAGATCTCTTACCCGTGCAGATGAGGCAGGTACTGGATCACGGAGAGAGGCAGGAGGGTCCTTTAGCCTGCAGGAACTTCTGTGGCTTTGTTCGCCCGTCCGTTTCTTCTTCTGCTGGCCACTCATGTGGTTTCACTGTGGCCTGTTTCTGTGGGTGCTCCTGCACCTCGTCCAGCTGCTCTATGGGGGCTTCTGTCGTATCCATCGCTGGCCTTCAGAATCACCCCAGCAGCGTCACCTCCTGCCTTTTAAGGCCTCCTTGTCCGGGTCAGCAGGGTTCTGGCGCACACCTCCCACCCGGGACCCCCCCGCGGACCCCTCCCCCCCGCAAGCTCCGGTCCTCCCTCCGCCCCGGCCACAGTGCGCCGCCCAGTACCGCCGTGCACACGCGGCGCGCGACGGAAGCCGGCCGGCACCCGACTTCCGGTTTCGGCATCCCCGGCCCCGCCCCCTCCGCCGCGTCACTTCCGCCGCCCGTCTGAGGCCTGCAGGGGACGCGCAGAAGCCAGGCCACAGCCCCCACGCGCGCCGACAGGGCGCCACCGCCGGCCCGGCCGGAAGAGAGAGAGCAGACCACGGGGAGAGCGCACCAGGAGGGGCCCGGGACATACATACCTCCTGGTGCGGCAATATGGAGGCGGCTGTCCACCGGACCCCTGGCTCCACCTGCTCTCACCACCGTCGTGGTGACCTACCCGGCCCCACCGTGGCGCTTCCAGGGACCCGAGTTTGACCGAGGTAGGAGACCCCCTCGCTACCTGGGTCGGTCAGCCGGCCTGGGAATCCCTCGGCGACTCCATGATGGACGATCTGAAGGAAGTCCCGTCCTCTAGGAACAGGAAACCAACTGATGCGTGGGAGAGGTGCCGCCCTTTTGTATCTGTAGGTTTCCTGTTTCTGAAGGGCGGATCCCCTCAGGTGGTGCTGTCATGGACAACGGATAAACAAAAATTGAGCTTGGCTTGAGCCGGCACACATGCAGCATTTAAACGCATGTTCACATCAGCCACAAAGCATACAAATCCTACAAAAGACAAAATGAGAAAAACCCTGCTTTCATTAAATAAATAAAAAACAAAAGTGCATTTAAATAATTCAGAGTTCTTAATAATACTGTATTTGATCAAACATAGCATAAAAGACGTCCCACCATCGACAAGGTGACTCTGTGATCGGGGTGGTCCTCCACTGTCTAATATTAAAAACCTTATGTGTCAAAGTTGACGTCAGTGTGTGAATAAGGGAAGACAAAAGGGCTGAGTCCCAACCAGTGGACACCAGTCAGGGGAAGCCATTAAATACAATTTCCAGCTCAGGAGAGGGAGGCCACACCCCAGCTTGCACAGAATACAAAAATACAAAGAAAAAAAACACTTGGCTTGAGCCGGCACACATGCAGCACAAACGCATGTTCACATCGGCCAGGTTTTTGATGCTAGACAGTGTAGTACCGCCCCGATCACAGAGTCACCTTGTCGACGGTGGAACGGCTTTTATGCTATAATTGATCAAATACAGTATTACTAAGGCCGGTTTCACATTAGCGCATTTTCAGCGCGCGCACGGCCGGGGGTAGCTCCGCCCCCGAGCCGGCTCTCTGCCCGGCGTGCCCGCCCCTTCCTTGTAGCGCCGCCTCCTAGCGGACAGCGGCGCCTGCGATCGGCGCACCCTATCTTTAGCATAGGGTGCGCAGATCGTGCGCAGGCCGTGCGCTAGTTGCGCTTTGACCTGCGCTGCGCACTTTTGACTGTGCGCCGTGCGCGCCAAAATCCAACTTTTCGGATTTTGGCGCGCACGGCGCACCGTCATAAGTGCGCAGCGCAGGTCAAAGCGCAACTAGCGCACGACCTGCGCACGATCGGCGCACCCTATGCTAAAGATAGGGTGCGCCGATCGCAGGCGCCGCCGTCCGCTAGGAGGCGGCGCTACAGGCAAGGGGCGGGCACGCCGGGCAGAGAGCCGGATCGGGGGCGGAGCTACCCCCGGCCGTGCGTGCGCATAAAATGCGCTAATGTGAAACCGGCCTCAGGACGCTGATTTAAATGCACTTTTGCTTTTTATTTAATTACAGCAGGGTTTTTCTCATTTTGTCTTTTGTAGGTTTTGTAATCATTAGTACATACCTACACCAAATTATTGCCACATTTTAAAAGGTAATCCTTCCACCTGAAGAAGTGCACCCACAAGCGGTGATATGGGGGAGGGGGAAAAATATAAGGGTGCTGTCATGGGCTGTGGAAAATCCCATTACCGGTAAGTAACTTAGATTTTTTTCCCCATCACCCATGACAGCACCACCTGAGAAATTTATATTAGAATAAAAATCCACCCTAGGGAGGGACCACCACTAATAGGACCCTTGCACCAAAAGCTAGATCAGTTGCGGAGGACAAAGTCCAGCCTGTAGGGTCTATAAAAGGTTAAAGGAGAGGACCAAGTTGCTGCCTTACAGATCTGGTCAATGGGTACCTCCACCTTCTCTGCCCAAGAAGTCACAATCTCTAGGGTGGAATGAACTTTAATGCCTTCTGCTGACTCACTACTGACCGAATAAACTATACGGATGGCCTCCCTAATTCAACTTGCTAAGGTGCTCTTTGAGACTAAGCCCCTTTCTAGCCCCCTGAAAGGACACAAACAATGATTGGGTTTTCAACCACCCTTTAGTTGTTTCTCTATATTTAATTAGGGTTCTTCTAACAGTGTATGGAAATGTTCTCTGGGATTTATTGGTATAATAGAAAGACAGGGACGAATAATCTCCTAAGTCCTATGGATTCTTTTAGCCACCTTTGGTAGATAGAATGGTCTTGAGACCTGACTGGGCCTATCTTCCAGCATCTGAGTATATGGAGGATTTACATAAATGGCCTGAATATCACTGACCAATTCTAGGAGTATAAAGCCCCTGTCTCACATAGAGAGATCGCTGTGGCGTCACCGATTTTGTGACGCAACAGCAATCTCGCCACGTGTGACACATAGCGGCGATCAGGCCCCTGCTGCGATGTCACTGATTGTGCTTGAATATCCTGGGCCATTTTTTGATCGCTGTGTTTGACAGGGACAATGACCTCAATAATACAGGTCTGAGACACAGGGTCCCAACGACCGTTGTATCGTTCCGTATCATTGCTAAGTCGCTGTTGAGATCTGACTGTTTGACATCTCACCAGCGACCTCGTAGAGACACACCAGCGATCCGTACCAGGTCGCATCGTTGTTGGGATCACTGGTGTGTCGCCATGTGTGACGGTACCCTTACGATCTTAAGGCTGAAATGCTTGATGGAAGCTTCCTGTAAGAGTTCAAATAAGCTTTTAGTCAGAGCTTCTAGAACCATATTCAAATCCCAAAGAGGAATCTTTGGACTAGGGATTGGTCTAGATCCATGACAAGATTTAATAAAATCGCACAATCCAAGATTACATTTGTACAGCGACCTCAATGCCGAAACCTGAACCTGAATTCGAGTATAGGTTTTATTAGGACTTTACCTAGTTTATCTTCTGAACTGGATAGAAACTTCTTCCATGTTCTACCATATATATCTTAGTGGTTACAGGCTTTCTGCATTTCAAAAGGAGACACCAAGCCCTGGGAAAGCCCCTGTCCTGTCTATTGTTTCACAAAATCCAGGCCCTTAAATGGTGAAAGGAAATCAGAGGGTGATAAACTGGGCACTGGGAGAGCAGTTCCAGAACCTCAGGCAGGATCCAAGGATCTCAAACTGACATGCGCCATGGCCTCTTAGGCTAGAATGAAGCTATTCATATCACCTTTGCACCATCTTCTCTGATTTTCCTCAGGACTGATGGTATTATCACTATGGGAGTTAAGGCATAGACTAGGTCGGGCCCCCATGGCATTTGGAAAGCATCCACAGCATAAGGCTCCTCTCTCGGGTCTAGAGAGCGAAACTTATCCACTGTCTTGTTCCCCCAGTTACTGAACAGGTCTATTTCTGGGACTTCCCCTAAACAGAGCTACAATCTGCTTGAACACTGCAGGGTTCAGGGACCATGCCCCCTGCCTTATCTTGCTTCAACTCCAGAAATGTACCTTGTTGTTTTCCTTCCCCCTTATGTAAAGTGCCATCACGGAAGAGGTGTTGTTCTACTATACAGAAAATGTCCACTGTTGTCTTCATTAAGGAGCTAGATCTCGTTCACCCTGATGGTTTACATATGCCACAGTCACGCAGTTGTCTGACAATACCCTAACAGGACGGCCCTGAAGTATAGGGAGAAATGTGCTTGCATCTGTTAACACATCGCTTATTGGAGTTACCCAGGGAACAGCTGTTGACAGATTGTCCATTTCTAACCACCACAGCAGGGAATCTATTGTTACTGAGGAAAAATTTATTCTTCCTTCAAAATGACCTACTAATCAGTCTTGCCCGCAACACTTCCCACTGTAGTCACCGGGAATGGAGTTGGGCTCATAATACTGTGGGGATGCAGGAGGTCAGGAATCCCAGTAAGGACATAGCCCGCCTGATAGACACCATTGGCCTGTTCACTTCCGAGTAAGCCAACGACATTATCTTGTGTTTTCTTGTCTTCTGGAAGAAAACATATCTGGGTTGCCGAGTCCAGTATGAGACCTAGAAACGTTTGTACTTTTAATGGTTCTAACCTTGATTTCTGCAGATTTAACAGCCATCCCAACTCTGCTATGATACTCCTAACCCTTAGAAGCTGGGTGTTGCAGTGCTCTACTGACCTCCCTATAATCAAAAAATCACCCAGATACAGATTGTTGTTCCCAAATATGAGCCATTATCTCCGACACAATTTTCGTAAACACACCTTGGTGCCTTACAGAGTCCAAAGGGTAGGGCTCTGAATTGAAAATGTCTCCTTCCCCCTCCCATGGGTAGAGCCACTACTAGACATGTCTGATGGACTATGTGAATCGTTACGTGGTAGTATACACCCTTCACATCCAATACCACCATGTAGCAATCTGGGAATAGGATACTTGTGGCAGTCATTATTGAAGCCATCTTGAAGGGACGATGAATAATTAAAAAAAAAAACAACACATTTAGACTTTTTAAAAATTGATAATTGTCCATCTGCTTTTTTATTAAATAAAAAAGGGGGGGGGGGGGAGACTCTCCTGCTTTCTTCTTCTTTGGGGGATTTCTACAAGGACTTTCCTTGGAAAAGAAGTTGTCTAGTCCAGAAGAAAGGTTCTTTGCGAGAACTCCTGACAGATGTTATTAGGGGACCCCTGAGTGGTCGAGTGAAATTCCATTTTCAAGCAGTCTTTTATTATATTTAATATCCAGTTGCTGAATGAAATGCTTTTCCAGGCTGGAAGAAAGGAGGAGAGCCTTCCTTCCACCTCGATGATCGCATCATTGGGAGGTTTTTTTTTCCTGCTGAGGGACCCCCAAACATGAATCCAGGATTCCTGCTCTTATTTTCCCTATTGTCCTGACTTTTGGGAGGCTTTTGATGCATTTTTTCCTCCAAAAAGACCTACTCCTGATAGTGATCACCAGCAGACTGGGTAACATTTTCTTTTTGTCCCCGCCTTCTCTAGGATGTTATCAAATATTTGGCCAAAGAGGAATTCCCTTTCCCAGGGAATCTAGCATAGACTGGATTTTGACTGCACATCACCTGGCCAGTATTTTCATCACATTGGCCTTGTAGCAGAGTTAGAGAGCTGCAGATCCTGCCACCAACCTCAGTCGAGGGGTCTGCTAGAAAGGCTGCTGCCCCGTACCAAGATTAGACAGGCACTTACCCTACGGACAATGTCTTTAAGTTGCTACTCCACCTGCAGCAACCAGATCATCATAGATCTTGCAGCACAAGTCCCTGCTATGGTGACTCAGAGTGTCTGCTGAAGTCTCACAGGTAGCCATCTGCCTTCCTATCTGATCCCTAAGAATACCCAGATCTTCGAAGGGTAGAGTAGATTTTTTTCAAATATTTAGCTACATGAATTTCAGGCTCTTATCCTAGAATGAGAAAGCCTCCTCAAATGGATAGCGTTCAATGATGACTTCTCTGTGAGGTCTCTTCCACTGTTCCCAAAAAAAGAGTTCTTTTAATGATGGTCCCGATTGCTTTAATCTGTTCCAGTCTCCCACAGGAAAGTATTGTCTACCACAGACACCATCCTCAGATGAACAGAATGGCGGAGGAGGAAGCGGATCTTGAATCGGAATCATCCACTACTCTAAAGGATTAATCTGAATCCGAAGATAATGGTTGGTTTCTTTTTCTCTTTCTTTGCACCTGCCTGCATCAGCATTTTGAGGAAATCTTTAATCTCTGGTTTAATGATTGATTTTAGATTTAATGCAAAATCAGGCACCTCCTCACAGATTATCTTCTGAATGCAAGACGTACACAAACCATCTGATTGGCAGAAAAGTAAAGGAATTTTGCAAAGCGAATTCTTTATTTTCATGCTTTGCAACTGCTTTCCTAGGTCTCTCCTATTTGGAACAATAAACATGCCCCCCCACCCCCCATTAGTAAAATTAACTTTCTCGAAGGTCACTCAATGATACTGGATCTGGATGCCGGATTAGGTCACAGGTTGTTCCTTCCTGGAGTCTTTGGACCTTTGGCTGGTCTTACTGCTGCTCTTACTCGTGCAACTGCTGCTGCAGTTCCTCAATCATAGAGGAGGGCGGAGCCTCACAACCTTCACCTCAGCTCGCAACTCTTTTAAACTTGGTGCCTACAGCGTCTTCCTGCCTACGGCAGAGAAATCTCTTCCTTATGACACCTGACTTGTATCACAAGTCAGGCCTATGTAACTTGCCCAGCGTGCTGGTAAACAGGGCACGCCATCTTGTGTTAGGCTGCACATACACCAGGCAGTTAGCAGGTTATTCGCCGCCAATGTCATCAGGTTGTGCGTAGGCTTCATCTTGCATTCACCCAATGCACAGCACGACAGGCCATACCATCTCATGGATAGTTGTGCATGCGCACAAACCCAAGCAGCAGATCATGCCAGATTTCTTGCTGCCTACGCTCACCTACCGCAACGGTCATTTAAGGCCCTGGGGTTGCGCTTCCAGACCTGACAAACCGGTGCCACTGCAAAGTAAGCTGCTCTTCCAGCTACCAGATCAGGCCTGGGACATTCTCCAGCCTCACCACCTTCTTGAGGTCTCCCATCAAGGACAGGACACTAAACTGATGTGTAAGAGAGGTGTCACCCTTTTATTTCAGTGGGTTTCCTGTCCGGGATGAGCGGATCCTCACAGGTAGTGCGGTCATGGGCGATGGGAAAACACCAATACTTACCGGTAGCAATTTTTCCAGAACCCATGACAGCACACCTGAGAGAGGGATCCACCCTGCCAGGACAGGAAACCTACTGAAATAAAAGGGTGGTACCTATTCCCTGCTTCAGTTGGGTTACAAATAGAGAATTTGATCGGGTCCCTGCTTATTCGGCAAGCTATAGTGCTTACGGAATAAGCTGCAGAGGGAACCCGGATACATGGAGCGCACAGGCTGATCAGCTGTTTGGCCTGTGTGTTTGGCTCTCCATGCATGTGCTGTGACTGACAGCAGCGACACATGCAGCTGCGGAGCCGAACAGCTCATCAGCTGGTGCGCGTTTTTTTCCCTTCACCAATAACAGCACACCTGAGAGACTTCCGGAGAATTGAAACACCTTAGGGAGGGACCACCGCTTGCAGCACCCTTCTACCAAAAGGTCAAGTCAGCAGAGGAGGACAGATTCAATCTGTAGTGCTTAAAGACAGTAGATGGTGAGGACCAGGTAGTGGCGTTACAGATCTGATCAATTGATACCTCTGCCTTTTCTGCCCAAGAGGTTGCCACGGCTCTGGTGGAGTGACCCTTGATGCCTTCAGGAACCGGAGCACCACTCGTAGCTATGTTATGGAATTTTTCTTCTCCTGGATTGTTAGGGTTGCAACAAAAAGAGCGCAATCTCCTGACTCCTATGGAATTTAAGAGCTACTTTGGGAAGATAGGATTTTACTAAGGACTGACCCAGCTTATCCTCATACACCTGTGTATAGGGGGGACATATGGACAGGGCCTGTAAATCGCTCACCATGCGGGCTGATGTAAGAGCCACTAGTAAAATAGTCTTAAGTGTGAGGAATTTTTCACATAAGTTCTATAAGGGCTTGAACTGGTCATTAGTGCCTCTAAAACTAGGTTCAGATCCCATGGTGAAATTTTCAGGACTTTTAACCGGTCTGGACCTACCACAGGATTTTATAAACTGAGACACCCATCTATTAACCACTAGGTTACAATTATATAAGGCTCCCAAAGCAGAAATATGGACCTTGAGCGTGTTAGTTGCTAACCCTACTTCCAACCCTGCTTGCAGAAACTCTAGAATGGACTCCACCTGGACCTCATCCCCTAAGGCAGGCTTCCCCAACTCCAGTCCTCAAGGCCCACCAACACGTCATGTTTTCAGGATTTTCCTTGTATTGTACAGGTGATGCAATTATCACCTGGGCAATACTAAGGAAATCCTGAAAACATGAACTGTTGGTGGGCCTTGAGGACTGGAGTTGGGGAGCCCTGCTCTAAGGGCTGCCCTGAAAATTCCCAAAATTTCTTCCATGTCCTGCCATAGATCCTAGATGTTATCCGTTTCCTGCTCTTCAACAGGGTGGAGACAAACCCTGGTGAGAAACCCTGCCGACTCAGTAATGCCCTCTCAAATTCCATGTTGCCAGATGGAAGCCCTTTACTTAAGAGTGACATACTGGCCCCTGGGTGAGAAGGTCCATGCTCTCCGGCAGGTTCCATGGATCGGACACGGATATCAACCTTAGAGGGTAAAACCACAGTCTCTTCAGCCAGAATGGAGCGATTAGAATCACCCTTGCCTGATCCTCACTGATTTTCTTTACGACTGTTGGGATCATCTCTATTGGAGGGAATGCATAGGCAATCCTGAATCTCAAGGGAATCTGAAGAGCATCCACTGCAAATGGTTCCTCTCTTGGGTTTAATAAACAGAAGTTTTTCACTTTTCTGTTGTGTAAGCTGGCAAACAGATCTCTCTGGCCATCCCCATGCCCACACTCTGATGGAAGATCTGGGAATTTAAAGACCTTTCTCCCTGTCTCAATTTCTCACGACTCAGGAAGTCATAGAATCATAGAATCGTAGAGTTGGAAGGGACCTCCTGGGCCATCTGGTCCAACCCCCTGCTCAAAGCAGGATTCGCTAAATCATCCCAGTTAGATGTCTGTCCAGCCTCTGTTTGAAGACTTCCATTGAAGGAGAACTCACCACTTCTCGTGGCAGCCTGTTCCACTCATTGATCACTCTAACTGTCAAAAAGTTTTTTCTAATATCTAATCTGTGTCTCCTCCCATTCAGCTTCATCCCATTGCTTCTAGTCTTTCCTTTTGCAAATGAGAATAAAGTTGATCCTTCTACAATGTGACAGCCCTTTAGATATTTGTAGACAGCTATTAAGTCTCCTCTCAGTCTTCTCTTTTGCAAACTAAACATTCCCAAATCCTGCAACCTTTCCTCATAAGACAGGGTTTGCAGACCGGTCACCATTCTGGTCGCTCTTTTCTGAACTTGCTCCAGTTTGTTGATGTCTTTTTTAAAATGTGGTGCCCAAAATTGGACACAATATTCCAGATGAGGTCTGACCAAAGAGGAGTAGAGGGAAATAATTACTTCACGTGATCTAGACTGTATGCTTCTGTTAATACATCCTAGAATTGCATTTGCCTTTTTTGCTGCTGCATCACACTGTTGACTCATATTCAGTCTGTGATCTATTAGTATACCCAAGTCTTTTTCACATGTGCTGTCACTTAGCCCTATTCCTCCCATTCTATATATGCTTTTTTCATTTTTATTGCCCAGATGTAGTACTTTGCATTTCTCCCTGTTAAAAACCATTCTGTTAGTTGCTGCCCACTTCTCCAGTTTATTTAAATCTTTTTGAATCCTCTCTCTTCTCTAGTATTAGCTATCCCTCCTAGCTTTGTGTCATCAGCAAATTTAATCAGTTTACCCACAATTCCTTCATCTAAATCGTTGATAAAGATGTTGAACAATACAGGGCCCAGGACAGAGCCCTGTGGTACCCCACTTGAGACATTCTTCCAACTGGATGTGCAGCCATTTACGACCACTCTTTGGGTCCGATCACTAAGCCAGTTATGAATCCACCTAACAGTTGCCTTGTCCATTCCATACTTAGTCATTTTTTCAATAAGGATTGTATGAGAGACTTTGTCAAATGCTTTGCTGAAGTCAAGATATACTATATCTACAGCATTTCCTTGATCCACCCAATCAGTAATACCGTCACAGAAGGAAATTAAATTAGTCTGACATGACTTATTAGTTACAAACCCATGCTGACTCTGTTTAATCACTTCATTCTTATCCAAGTACTGACATACATGTTGTTTAATAATTTGTTCAAAGATCTTTCCTGGTATAGAAGTCAGACTCACCGGCCTATAGTTGCCTGGGTCCACCTTCTTCCCCTTTTTGAAGATATGAACAACATTTGCTCTTCTCCAGTCTTCTGGCACTTCTCCTGTTCTCCAAGAATTTTCAAAGATTATGGAGAGGGGTTCAAAAATTTCTTCTGCTATCTCCTTCAGTACTCTGGGGTGTAATTCATCTGGACCTGGAGACTTGAATTCATTTAGGTTAGCTAAGTGTTTCCTCACTATCTTTCTGTTTATAGATATCCTGGATTCTTCTATTCCCTTAATAGGACAGTGAATAACAGTTGATGTTACATTTCCTTTCTGAGAGAAAACAGATGCAAAATAGGAATTTAAAAGTTCAGCCTTCTCAACATCCTGTCTTACCATTTCATCATTTTCATCCTGTAAAAATCCTATAGCATCTTTGACTTTTCTTTTACTTTTGACATATCCCCAAAATCCTTTATTATTGCTTTTGACATCTCTTGCAAGTCTCAATTCATTTTCAGCTTTAGATAATCTGATTTGTGCCCTGCAGGTTCTGCAGACAGCATTATATTCTTCTTTAGATATGCCTCCCTCTTTCCATTTTATAAACATTTTTTTCTTCCTTTTTAGCATGTGCTTAAGTTCTGTGTTCATCCATCCTGGTTTCCTTAAATGCTTCCTATTCTTCCCTCTTTTCGGAATTGTTAACAACTGTGCTTTGAGAATTTCATTTTTCAAGATTTCCCATCCTTCCTGAACATTTTTGTCTTTAAGGATATCCAGCCATTGGATCCCTCCAATTCTCTTTCTGAATCCCTTAAAATCTGCCTTTCTGAAATCTAACCTTGACGTCTGAGTCTTGACAGGTCTTCCGCCTCTAGTTATCCAAAATTCTAAAATAGCATGGTCGCTACCTCCTAGGGTCCCAGCCACTTTTACCTCCTCAACCATTTCCTCCCTGTTTATAAGGATTAGATCCAAGGTAGCAGTTCCCCTTGTTTTCTCCTTTACCTTTTGGAAGATAAAGTTGTCAGCAAGAGAGGATAAGAATTTCCTTGACCTGTTAGTTTTGCCTGAGAGAGATTCCCAACAAATGTCTGGATAGTTGAAATCTCCCATGACAACTATGTCATATTTTTGGAGAACTTGGCCATTTGATGCATAAAGAGTTCATCCATATCTACAGCTTGCACAGGCGGCCTGTAGTAAATGCCTACAATGGTGTCCTTTCCATTGTTCTGTCCTTGTATTCTTACCCAAACAGTTTCCACAGAACTCCCAGTCTCTGAAGCTTCAATCTCTGTGCAGATATACGCATTTCTAACATACAATGCGACACCCCCTCTTCATTTATCAAGTCTGTTTCTTGCAAATAAGTTGTATCCTTCTAGTCTTGTATTCCAGTCATGTGTATTGTCCCACCAAGTTTCAGTGATTCCAATGACATCATATTTCTTTTCCTGTGTTAGTAGTTCCAATTCTCCTTGTTTGTTGCCCATGCTTTGTGCATTAGTATAGAAACATTTTAGTTTGTGATTGGTTTCTCTTTCTCCAATATTTTTATTAATTAGATTCTTTCGTCTTTGTTCTTCCTTTCCACTTCTAATAGCAGAGTTCTCAATAGCATTTGTCAGGTGTATGGCTTTTTCTTGTCTTTTGCTTCCCTTCCCATGTTGTTCTAGTTTAAAGCTCTCCTTACAAGTGTAGCAAGGCGACTTCCAAATACCTGCTTTCCAGTCTTCGTAAGGTGCACCCCATCTCTAGCAAGTAGTCCATCGTATAAGTAGTTCACTCCGTGATCCAGAAATCCAAATCGCTGCTGACGGCACCATCGACGTAGCCAGTTGTTCACCTGCAGAATCTTATTCCACCTCCTTGTTCCATGGCCATCCACTGGGAGGATGGAAGAGAAGACCACCTGCGCTCCCAGTTCTTTCACTTTCTTGCCTAAGTCTTCAAAGTCTCTGCAGATGGTTTCCAGGTCGTTTCTTGCGGTGTCATTTGTCCCCACATGTAGTAGCAGGAATGGGTAGTCATCTGTAGGTCTGAAGAGTCCTGATATCCTGACAGACACATGTTTAATTTTTGCACCTGGAAGACAGCACATTTCTCTTGAAGTTATATCCGGTCTGCAGATAGCGGCCTCTGTTCCTCTCAACAGGGAATCCCCCATGACCACCACTCTCCGTTTCTTCTTCACAACATTTTTCTTTCTCCATCCAGGAGGACTCTGAAGGCGTACAAGGTTGCTGTTTGTTGGCAAAGTCTTATCCTGATGTATTTCTTCATCGTTTTCCTGCGTGAGAGCCTGGTACTGGTTTCTGAGCAGTATGGGTGCTGACTGCCTCCTGATCCTCCTGCTTCTCTGGGTCACTTGTCTCCATTCCAGTCTACCTTTGTATTGTCTATTCCCCTTATGTGAAGTGCCGTAAGAGACAGTACGTGTTGCTCCGTTAGCTAGAGTAGAATGTCTACTGCCATCATTAGGGTATGCAACCTTGTCCACCCCCCTTGGTGGCTGATATAAGCCACAGTTCCTCGATTGTCCGACATGACCTGGACATGGCCGCCCAAGAGGAAGGGGAGAAAGGGTCTCAGGGCCCTTTCCACAGCCCACAACTCTTTCAAGTTCGATCCCTGGTCCCTCTCTAGAGGAGATCAGATCCCCTGAAATGAGTGAGATCTTAGGTGTGCCCTCCATATGGTATTGCTTGATCTGTCGTGATGACATCCTCTACTGGTTTTATCCACTGGACACATGACAAGTTTGCTCTGACCATCCACCAAGACAGGAAATCCCATATTGTGGAAGATGCATCTTTCCTTCCAAATGAACGACCTCTGTGCAGACAGGACTTCCCACTGCAGCTGCCTTAGGTGAAATTGGGTCCATCTTACTGCTGGGATACAAGATGTTAGAAATCCTAGCAAGGACATTGCCTTCCTTAGGGTCATCCTGGGTTGATCTATCGCTGACAGAGCTAGGGCCATTATTTTTCACTATTTTGTCCTCTGGTAGGAGACAGATTTGGCACTCGGGAGTCCAAAACAAGGCCCAGGAAGGACTCCATCCTTTCTGGTTTTAATCTTAATTTAAGGGTATTTACCATCCAGTCCAGCTCTTCTAGGACCATCGCTACCTCCCTTAACTGCTCTGCACAGTGATCTTCCGACTATAAGAAAGTCGTCCAGGTAAGGGACAATAACAGTGTTTCGAGAGCGAAGGTAGGCCATCACCTGCAATATTACTATGGTGAATACTCTTGGAGCTATTGACATTCCGAACGGAAGCACTGTATATTGGTAATGACTGACCTGTCCCTGGACATACAGAGCCACCCTCAGGAACTTTTGATGGTCCCGATGGATTGGGATGTGAAAGTATGCATCCTTCAAATCGATGACTGACATGAAACAATTTGGGAATAACAGCTTTATGGCTGTGTACATTGATTTCATCTTGAAGGAACAATTCACAATCCACTGGTTGAGCATCCTCATATTGATAATAGTTCTTAGGAACCCTCCGGCTTTTTTTTTTTTTTTTTTAATCAAAAAGAAGGGGGAATAAAATCCCCTTCCTATCTCTTCCTTCGGGACTTTGCACAGAACACGGTTTTGTAAGAGTCCCATGATCTCTGCTTCCAGGGCCACCTGTTCTCCTGGTGATTTTCTGAGGAGTGTTATAAAAAAGGTCTGGCGACAGGAAAGGATAAAGTCTATCTTCAGACCTTCTTTAATATTTAAGACCCAGCGATTGGGGGGAGATATTCACTCAGGCTGGGAAAAAGAGAGCCTAGAAGGACCGTTGAACATAGACCCAGACTCCTTTCTACCATTGTACTTTCACCTCTTCCTTTCTCCCTGACGACAACCCCCATTAAACTTCCTCCTCCAAAAGGAAGGAAGGCTTCCTACAGAATCTCTTCTTTTTGTCACCTTTCTCCAAAATGTCTTCCAATTTCTGCCAAAAATAAATTGGCTGTCACATGTGTTGGAGCAAAGTCTATTTTTTGAATGCAGGTCTCCCGAACACCTCTTAAGCCATAAGGCCCGTCTGGCCGCATTGGATAGGCCCGCTGACCTAGTCACTAACCAAACAATCTGCAGAAGTGTCCACCAGAAAAGCAACTCCTCCTTGCAACAGAGGCATATTGGCTAAGATTTCATCTCTTGGGGTCTTGTTTTTAAGCTGCATCTCCATTTGTTGCAGCCAGATCATATGGGAACAGTCAGTACAAGTCCCAGCTACAGTATTGCTGTCTTTAAACCCCCCCCACAGCTGCCTCTCAGGTGTCTTAGGAACCCATCAGCCTTTTCCTCAAAGGGCAGGGCCGACTTCTTAAAGGATTTCGCCACTGCCCCATCGATCTTATGGATTTTATCCCAACTGTCAGAGTCTCTCCTCAAAAGGGGTATATCTCTCCTCTTTAAAGATGAGAGCAAGCTACCAGATCTTGCCGGCTTTTTCCACTCTGAGTGCTTGTATCCTGGAATTAACTGAAAAGGTGTGCTTCCTCCTTTCCTCCAAGTCCCCAAAAATTATATCCTGTAGGGATTTAGGTGCTTTCACCTCCTTCAGGCCCATTGTTGACCTGACTGCCCTGACCATCCTATCCGTATCCTCAGGAAAGTAAGGTCGGTCACCTATTTCACTGTCAGAGGAGGAGGACGGGGGTTTCACTAAGGTGTTCTCCGACAGACCGTGGAGAGGCGTCAGATTCCGTAACGACCACCTGAGGTTTTTTATTCCCCTTTTATAAACAGGGTCTTTAGGGAACCTTCCACCTCAGCCTTGTTCACCGACCTAACGCTTGCAGCAAAGTCAGGGGTCTCATCCAGTATAGTTATTTGGATACGGTCTGAGCAGATAAAGTCTGAGCAGAGTCTTCTGCCAATGGACTGCCAGAGGGTTCCTATATAGGGCACAATCTCTATTTTTCTTCATGGTGCTAGCCATCCTAGGTCCCTAGTGATTTAAAGAAAGTGGCCCTTAACAAAATGTGACATTCATGTACATCACTCATCATCTGCTGTCATGTTAAGGGAGTCCTGCGACCTTCCACTCCTTTGACCGGGACGGCTGCTACTCCTACCACTTGAGTGGCCTTTAGTGCACCTGTGCTGGTGACTGGTAATGATGAATTCTGCTGCTGCAATGACTGCTGCGGCTGCTCTCCTCCTAGGTACTCCATGATGAAGAGAGCTTTTGGACATAAGCACCTCTGTGGTCATCCCTTCCCTTTATATGGGATCCACAGCGCTTCTCAGTTCCGCCTCCTCCTGTCCCGAAAACGCCCCTCCCCCCTCCAGAGTCCCCACCAGGACGTGCTGAATTCCCATGCGTCTCGGCTGGCATTCTCGCCGAGGGCACCATTTGCTTCCAAGCGCACCCCCTCCAATGTCACTTGGGCACACCCATTCCCAGAAGCCTGACACCATGGAGACTGAGGCCGGAAGGTGGAGAAGGAAGGGCCAAGGCCCTCTTGACTGCTGGACAGAGCTTCCAACACCTGAAGGCTGGAATACAGGCATGCGCCTGCTCTTCCAGTACTGGGACAGGAGTGGGTAAATAGGAATAAAAAAAATAAACTCTTCAACCCGCCCGGGTCTCAGCACGAGGATTCCAGTCCGGAAACGAAACCCAGCTAAAGCGGGGGAGAGGTACCACCCTTTTATTTCGTAGGTTTCCTGTCCTAGCTGGGTGGATTCCTCTTTCAGGTGTGTTGTCATTGGTGAAGGGAAAATCTGTCTTTTCACATCGCGGCTCAGCACTGATCAGAAGACAAGAAAGAAAAAGCTATGTAGTGTAATACTGACAGAAGGAAAGGCATTTGGGGAGCAGAATGTATGAAAGATGCATGATTGTTTGAAGTACCAAAGCTGATAAATGGGAGACTGGGTGAGCGGAGCAACATGCAAATATGCAGAAATCTCTAACCCATACACAGGAAAATAAGGAGTGATTGCTTTATTTACAGCCCACAGACTCAGGTTAGGTTACATACACAGCAAAAACCAATAAAGTAATTTCTTATATACAAGAGTGTTAAAGGGACCATCAGCATGTTGTTGTCATGTAATCTGAGAGCAGAATAATATAGGGCAAGAGCCTGATTTCAAGCATTTATTACCTCTTGGACTACTTGGTGTAGTTTTGATAGAATCGCTGCTTTATCTGTTGTAGATGTAGCAGTGGTCATAATGCTAAACTGTGTATAACCCATCCACATCACTAATTTGCAGCTTCCTGGGTAACACAGACTGACCTGTACTTGAAACCTAGTCCTGCAGTGAATCTCCTGCTGCAAAAACACTAAAATCAGGCTCTTTTGCCCTATATTACACTGTCAGATTAAATAGCAAAACCCTGCTGATTCCCTTTAAAGCAGTTCTTATCCTTTAACCTCTCCAATAGGTTTTTGCTTTCCCATTGAAGTGTAAAACAGTGGTTTAAAAAGAAATCACAGGCAGACAACACTAATGCAAGGACCACAGTCCTGTATCACTCTCTCCATACTTCATCCTAGGGTAGTCAGCTTACACTGCTGAAGTAGTGACTAGAAGGCAGAAACAGCCCTCTCAACCCCTCAAGGGTACCCAGCCA
Organism: Dendrobates tinctorius; assembly: GCF_039654945.1. Classification (NCBI taxonomy): domain Eukaryota; kingdom Metazoa; phylum Chordata; class Amphibia; order Anura; family Dendrobatidae; genus Dendrobates; species Dendrobates tinctorius. The sequence continues at coordinate 126,794,922 of NW_027361679.1, read as the reverse complement.
ATGCCAACCACAGGCTAGCAAAAAGCTGTAACATGAAAAAAAAAAACAAGACTTCGCACGTACAATTAAAAAATCCCAAACAGTCCTAATACACGATCTCCCAACATGTTTATACAAAAAGTCACAAGACAACACAGTCTGTCACACATCTCATATACAGACATATCTATTTTCCAAGATATCTCCCTAAAGTTATATTTATATAAAAAGTTATTTGGCTATTGTGCTGTAAAACAGGGTCACAAATTGTTAGCGTCTTTTTTTTTTTCTTAAAGTCCAAGCGTTTCAAACGCGGAAACTCGCATGATCAGTCCACAAGCGTCCCAGAGGAGTGGTCAGCTCACATGGGTAAAGGACTCCAGTTTTAGAGACCTTAACAACATGGTTGGTAGAGCAGAGGGCGGCACACAGGATTATCATGATCCAGCCAGGTATCCAAAGTGATTTTGATCGGACTCACAGAGCTGGAGACTAGGCTTGCTCTCTAGTGGGTCTTTACTACATGGCTGAAGGGGTCGGATTTTGAAGAAATCTGAGACATAGCGAACCTGAAATTAAAAAAATTAAAAAAACTAAAATGAAAGAAATGAATGCAAAAATATATTCCAGTGTAAGAGGGATCATCATTAAATAAGGGATAACAGATTTTGAAATATTTATTAATTTTCATAAAACATATCTGAACTTACATTGAGCGCAGCCACAATTGCACCTTGCAGAAATCCGACGAGAACATCACTCCAGTGGTGTTTGTAATCCGAAACGCGTGTATATCCAACATATAGGGCAAATGACAGCAGGAAGAATTGAATTGTAGGACGAAGAAGGCGAGCCCATTTACCGCACAACCGTGCCTGGATATATAACTGAAAAGAAGGGGAGACATATTGGCACAAGATAAGACAATCTTATTCTAAGCTCCAGAAAAATAGCAAAGAATTAGTGACAAACAAAAATAAAAATGTAGTAATGGCCATCAGAGAGGAACAGAAAATGAACAAGCCCCAATTCTGTAATTGGAGGGCTTCTCTTAAATAATAAAAATTAAAGGTGATTCTGGGACTTCATGAATAGTTTATTTTAAAAATACTGTTGGATTCCTTTTTACCTTTAGTGCAGTTATTGAGTTAATGCGATACCAGTTGAGTCACCTGAAATAATTTCCAGTCTATAAACTGCTATGCGATTTTGAGAATGTGGCAGCAGATACGGGACGTGGTATTACCGTATACACTCAAGTATAAGCTGACCCGAGTATAAGCCGAGACACCTAATTCTGCCACAAAAACTGGGTAAGCTTATTGACGCGAGTATAAGCCGGGTATGCATGGCTCCCCTCATGCCCGTCGTCATATGCATGGCTCCCCTCATGCCCGTCGTCGTATGCATGGCTCCCCCCTCATCGCCATCGTCGTATGCATGGCTCCCCCGCCATCGCCGTATGCATGGCTCCCCCGCCATCGCCGTATGCATGGCTCCCCCGCCATCGCCATATGCATGGCTCCCCCCTCATCGCCATATGCATGGCTCCCCCCTCATCGCCATATGCATGGCTCCCCCCTCATCGCCATATGCATGGCTCCCCCCTCATCGCCATATGCATGGCTCCCCCCTCATCGCCATATGCATGCCCCCCCCCCTCATCGCCATATGCATGGCTCCCCCCCTCATCTCCATATGCATGCCCCCCCCCCTCATCGCCATATGCATGGCTCCCCCCCTCATCTCCATATGCATGGCTCCCCCCCCCTCATCGCCATATGCATGGCTCCCCCCCCTCATCGCCATATGCATGACTCCCCCCCCTCATCGTCATATGCATGGCTCCCCCCCCTCATCGCCATATGCATGGCTCCCCCCCCCCTCATCGCCATCGTCGTATGCATGGCTCCCCCCTCATCGCCATCGTCGTATGCATGGCTCCCCCCCCTCATCCCCGTCGTCGTATGCATGGCTCCCCCCCCCCCATCCCCGTCGTCGTATGCATGGCTCCCCCCTCATACCGTCATCGTATGCATGGCTCCCCTCATCCACGTCTTCATATGCATGTCTCCCCTCATCCCTGTCATCGTATGAATGTGTCACTATGTGGGCACAGTGACAACCGCAGCCGCCGGCTCCTGCCTCCTGTGACCCGCTGCTTCCCCTACCCTGCCGGCCCTCTGGGACAATTGACTCGTGCACAAGCTGAGGGGGTGTTTTCAGCACAAAAAAAATGTGCTGAAAAACTCGACACGAGTATATACGGTATTTAAAAAAAAAAAAAAAAAAATACTTTGTTTATATAGCACCATCATATTCCACAGCACTTTACAGACACTACTGTCACCATAGGGAATTGAGATTATCAGAATCAGTATGTTTTTGGAGTGTGGGAGGAAACCAATGCAAAATGGCGAGAACATACACACTTCCTTGCAGA
>NW_027361679.1:125957500-126190000 GCF_039654945.1 Dendrobates tinctorius | reverse complement strand
GGTTAAACGGCCCGGGCGGTGTAGGAACCGCTCATGGCTGTGACAGCCAGAGCTCCGCTATCATTATAATTTATCTTGTGCCCACATGATCGAGATTAAATTTGCATCATTTTGCGGGAACCCCTTCTCGACCATGACCTAAACTCATGTCAAATATTGTGAAGGGGTTAAGTGTTTTTTTTTTATGTGATCTACCAACACAAAGTAGCAAGTATTTGTAAAGAGTAAATTAAATTATACATGGTTTACTAAATATTAAAACTATAAATCTGAAAATTTTTAAATGCTGTCATAACTCTGTTGTCGGGTGTCCCAGGACTAGGGGCTCCTTCCTTGTCCCTAACTTCATGGGGGAACCTTAGCTCGCCATGTTCCTTAGATTAGTTTTGATGGTGAAGATGCTGGGGCCACCTGCCTTGCCTTAGCTACTGAATCCATCCTCAGTCTGTACTCTTCCCCCACCCAGGGAAGAGGAGATTAGTAGTATGCCATAATACACCAACCTGACTAACAAGGTAATACAAACAAGGGTAAAAGAAAAATACCAGACATATAAATATATTCACACAGACAACAGATGAATGCATCAGGTAGTGGATGATGGGGTTAAACCAAAGTAGGAGAAGAAAGGGAATCTCACACTCAAAATCTAGCAGCAGTCACAGATAAATTTACCAAATGTCTTTTCCAATAATAACCAACAACCTCCAGCCATGCAGTATAAGCTAACTCTGACAATGACTGCTAGCCAGATTAAATAGGAGATGGGCATCTCTAACAGTTCACAGCTGAGCCTTAATGCCTAGGAGCTCTCAACTTAGAATAACTCCTGCACTGCTAACAGAAAGTTACACCATTTAATACGAAGGTGAAGTGCTTCTAATCAATGCCGCAGTAGGAGAAATTAGACCCTGCGGTCTGCTGGCTCCTCTCTGTCGTGGTACATCAGCCCCAAGCCCCATTACCCCGATTGTCAACGCACCAGGGCATTGGGGAAGAGTGAAGGCAAGGCACCATAATTGGCGCATCTAATGTCATGTGTTATGAATGGGTCACCGAGGAGGAACAGCAAAAAGCTAAGTCCCAGAAAACCAGAGAGGTTGGTCACTATGCAGATTGCAGATCCCTGATCTTAACCACACAACTAACAGTAGCAGTGGAGCGTTCCTACATTGTTCCTAGACGCCTTGTCACCGCCGGAGGACTACATAAACTTAAAGAAAGAAAAGGGAAAACTAACTGCCCCAGAGCAGACCCCAAAGGAAAAGACAGCCCCCACACATGTATTGATGGTGAAGCAAGATGAAAACACAAACACAGGCAGGAAAATAGGCTGAGCAAACGATGGGGCCCGACTAACTAGAAAGGACAGGAAAGGAAAGCCACTGTCTGCCATCTGCCAAAGAACCCTACCAAAAATAATGTCCAACATGTCTGATAGCAAAATTAACCCTAAAGTCACTAGACTTCTCCCACTATATCAGCACTCTGAAATATTCTGAAACAGAGCAAAAAGAGGCCAATCTAATAAGGGACAAACAGGCAAATTGGCAAATACAGATAAATAGGAGTGGAAGTTCAGCATAGCCCCAGCAGGGGCAAGCTGACCACACAAGAAACTGAATTGACCAACAAGCGCAAGTGTGAACATTAGCAAAAAAACAAACTTAACTTAAGAAGACTGGAAGAGAGCTGAAGTCCAAGACCTGAGAAGCAGACTGAGTCACCAGCAGCAGGATAGGGCGTCAGCTGTCTTATATCCAGTCTGATACTCCAGAGATCCAATCGTTATCCTTCTCATCAGGTGGCAGATCACTACCACTTAAACCAACCTCACAACCTCCTGTCACCACCAGAGGGAGAACGGAAGGAGAACTCTCAACTGGAGGAGCAGAAAATGAGCTCATAACAGTACCCCCCCTTGAGGAGGGGTCACCGAACCCTAATCCATGCCACCAGGCCGATCAGGATGGGCCCGGTGAAAAGCACGAACCAATTTATTGGCATGAATATCAGAGGCAGAGACCCAAGAATTATCCTCCTGGCCATATCCCTTCCATTTGACCAAATACTGGAGTCTCCGTCTAACCAAACGAGAATCCAATATTTTCTCTACCTCATATTCCACATTGCCTTTAACCAATACAGGGTCAGGAGGTGCCGCCACAGGAACTACTGGCTCAACAAACCTCTTCAACAGTGACTTGTGAAATACGTTATGGATTTTAAACGTAACTGGAAGAGCCAATCGAAAAGAAACAGGATTAAGAATCTCCAAAATCTTATAAGGTCCATTAAATCTGGGCTTAAATTTTGGAGAGGCAACCTTCATAGGAATATTCTTAGACAACAACCAAACCATATCACCCACTTTAAACCAGGGACCAATGGTCAAATGCCGGTTGGAAAAACGCTGGGCCTTTTCCTGAGAGAGTGACAACTTATCCACCACTTGGTCCCATATCTGCTGCATTCTCACAACCACAGTGTCCACACCTGGGCAGGACGAAGATTCCACTTGCCCTGAAGAGAATCGAGGATGAAACCCAAAATTACAGAAAAAGGGTGACATCAAAGTGGCAGAACTAGCTCTATTGTTCAGCGCAAATTCGGCCAGGGGCAAAAATGAGACCCAATCATCTTGATCAGCAGATATAAAACATCTTAAATAAGACTCCAGGGTCTGGTTTGTTCTCTCAGTCTGCCCATTGGTCTGGGGATGAAACGCAGAGGAAAAGGATAACTGAATTCCCAGATTGGAACAAAAGGCTTTCCAGAATCTGGAAACAAACTGGACCCCTCTATCGGACACAATGTTCTCAGGAATCCCATGTAACCGAACCACCTGTTGTAAAAACAAGGGTACCAACTCAGCAGAAGATGGCAACTTTGGGAGTGGTACAAGATGGACCATCTTCGAAAATCTATCACAAATCACCCAGATAACAGTCATTCTCTGAGAGACAGGAAGATCAGAAATAAAATCCATTGAGATATGGGTCCATGGCCTCTTGGGCACCGGCAGGGGCATCAGCAACCCACTAGAACAAGAACAGGGTTTAGACCGATAACAAGTCCCATAGGACTGTACAAAATTCCTGACATCACGAGATAAGGCAGGCCACCAAAACGACTGACTCACCAAATCTCTGGTACCAAAAATACCCGGATGACCAGCCAATGCGGAGCAATGGACTTCAGACATCACTCTTTTTCTCCAATGGTCAGGAACATACAATCTTCCCATAGGGCAACGCTCAGGTTTATCCTCCTGAAATTCCTCCAGGGCGCGTCTCAAATCGGGCAAAATGGCAGAAAGAACTACCCCCTCACCTAGGAAAGTAGTAGGCTCGGTCACATTAAGAGAATCAGCAAAGAAACTCCTAGAAAGGGCGTCTGCCTTAACATTCTTAGTGCCCGGAAGAAAAGAGACCACAAAATTAAAACACGTGAAAAACAAGGCCCATCTAGCCTGTCTAGGATTCAAGCGTTTGGCAGACTCCAGATAAATCAGATTCTTGTGATCGGTGAGGACCACAAATTAATGTCTAGCTCCCTCCAACCAATGTCTCCATTCCTCAAATGCCCATTTCATGGCCAACAATTCCCGATTCCCCACGTCATAGTTGCGTTCAGATGGGGAAAACTTTCGAGAGAAGAAGGCACAGGGATTCATCTTAGAAGTCACAGGGTCTTTTTGGGACAAAACAGCTCCTGCACCAATCTCAGAAGCGTCTACCTCCACTTGAAATGGAAGTGAGACATCAGGTTGCCGTAAAACTGGAGCTGAAGTAAATCTCCGCTTAAGCTCCTGAAATGCTGAGACAGCCTCAGGAGACCAATTCAGTACATCAGCTCCCTTCTTGGTCAGATCAGTCAGTGGTTTGACAATACTAGAAAAATTACCTATAAATTTACGATATAAATTAGAAAAACCCAAAAACTTCTGGAGAGCCTTCAAAGAAGTAGGCTGAACCCAATCATAAATGGCCTGTACCTTGGCCGGGTCCATTTCAGTAGTCGATGGAGACAAGATAAATCCCAAAAATGAAATCCTCTGTACACCAAAGAGGCACTTCGATCCCTTAACAAACAGGGAATTCTCCCTCCAAATCCGGAACACAGTCCGGACATGTTCCACATGGGAATCCCAATCACTAGAAAAGATCAAAATATCATCTAGATAGATGATCAAAAACTTATCCATAAAGTCTCGGAAAATATTATTCATAAAGGACTGGAAGACAGAAGGGGCATTAGAGAGCCCAAAAGGCATCACCAGGTACTCAAAATGTCCCTCCGGAGTATTAAACGCCGTCTTCCATTCATCCCCGTGCTTGATGCGAATAAAGTTATACGCCCCCCTGAGGTCAAGCTTAGTAAACCAGCAGGCACTCTTAACTCTGGAGAATAAATCAGACATCAGAGGTAACGGTTACTGATATTTAACCGTCGTCTTGTTAAGGGAACGATAATCAATACAAGGTCTTAATGAACCATCTTTCTTGGCCACAAAAAAAACCCCCAGCACCTTAAGGTGATGAGGATGGTCTAATATGACCCTTCTCCAACGACTCCTTAATATAGAATCGCATAGCATCATGTTCGGGTACAGATAAGTTGAAAAGCCGACCCTTAGGAAATTTACACCCAGGCATCAAGTCAATTGCACAGTCATAACTCCTATGAGGAGGCAAAGAAGCAGACTTACTCTCACTAAATACATCAGAGAAATCAGCCAGATAATCAGGAACATCATGAGACTGAGGAGAGGTGGAGAAAACAGGAGCGTCCCTAAGAACACACTGACAACCCCAACTCACCACAGAGACAGATTTCCAATCCAAAACTGGGTTATGAGTTTGCAACCAGGGGAACCCCAGAACAATAGTATCATGCAAATTATGCAGCACCAAAAATATACAATTTTCTTGGTGGTCTGGGGCAACTCGCATTATCACCTGAGTCCAAAACTGTGGTTTATTCTCCGCCAAAGGAGTGGCATCAATACCCCTCAAAGGAATAGGCGTCTGCAGAGGCGCCATGGACAATCCACAACGTTTAGCAAAGTCCAAATCCATCAGATTCAGAGCTGCTCCTGAATCCACAAAAGCCTTAGTGGAAAATGTGGACAAGGAGCAGATCAGAGTAATTGCCAAAAGGAACTTAGGTTGTATACTGCCCACAGCAAATGTGTGTGCAAAACGTTTCTCTCATTTAGGGCAGACAGAAATAGTATAAGAGGTGTCTCCACAGAAAAAACACAGCTTATTACGCCTTCTAAACTCCCGACGTTGCGCCCTAGACAAAACCCCATCACATTGCATAGGTTCAGACATTTGTTCAAAAGGTGGCAGCACCTCCCGTGTAGTTTTATGTTCACGTAAACGCCGATCAACTTGAATGGCTAATGACATAGAGCCATCCAGACCAGAAGGAACAGGAAATCCCACTTTAACATCTTTTACGGTCTCTGACAAACCTTTCCGAAAGAGAGCCGCCAATGCACTATCTTTCCATGCAGTAAGGACCACCCAGTTTCTGAATTTTTGACAGTACAACTCTGCAGGATCCTGACCCTGGTCTAATGCCAACAGGGTTCTCTCAGCTTGATCAACAGCATTAGGTTCATCATACAACAACCCCAAAGCTTGAAAAAATGCATCCACATTAGTCAAAATAGGATTTTCAGGTGTCAGAGAAAAAGCCCAATCCTGGGGATCGCAGCGCAGCAAGGAGATGACAATTTTAACCTGCTGCACAGAGCTCCCCGATGAATTAGGCTTCAAGGCAAGAAATAATTCACAATTATTCTTAAAATTCAGAAATTTAGACCGATCCCCAGAAAACACATCAGGAGTAGGAATCTTAGGTTCAGCGACATGTGACTGAATGAGGTAGGTGGAAATTCCCTGCACTTCAGCAGCAAGTTGCTCCACACGATCAGACAATTGCTTAATCTCCATTAGAAAAAAAAAACCCTCCTACGGCCCCAGAAAAAAAAAGAGGAAAAAATAAACCGAAAAAAAAAAAAAAATTCTGACACTTTTTTTTTCTTTTCCCCTTCCCTTAAACAATCTTTCCCTGCTTTTGAGTACCCTAGAATCTGCGGTATGGCTGGTGGTTCTGTTGTGAATGGGTCACTGAGGAGGAACAGCAAAAAACTAAGTCCCAGAAAACCAGAGAGGTTGGTCACTATGCAGATTGCAGATCCCTGATCTTAACCACACAACTAACAGTAGCAGTGGAGCGTTCCTACGTTGTTCCTAGACGCCTCGTCACCGCTGGAGGACTACATAAACCTAAAGCAAGAAAAGGGAAAACTAACTGCCCCAGAGCAGACCCCAAAGGAAAAGACAGCCCCCACACATGTATTGACGGTGAAGCAAGAAGAAAACACAAACACAGGCAGGAAAATAGGCTGAGCAAACGATGGGGCCCGAATAACTAGAAAGGACAGGAAAGGAAAGCCACTGTCTGCAATCTGCCAAAAAGCCCTACCAAAAATAATGTCCAACACGTCAGATAGCAAAATTAACCCTGAAGTCACTAGACTTTTCCCACTATATCAGCACTCTGAAATATTCTGAAACAGAGCAAAAAGAGGCCAATCTAATAAGGGACAAAAAGGCAAATTGGCAAATAGAGAAACATAGGAGTGGAAGTTCAGCATAGCTCCTGCAGGGGCAAGCTGACCACACAAGAAACTGAATTGACCAACAAGCGCAAGTGTGAACATTAGAAAAAAGCAAACTTAACTTAAGAAAACTGGAAGAGAGCTGAAGTCCAAGACCTGAGAAGCAGACTGAATCACCAGCAGCAGGATAGGGCATCGGCTGTCTTGTATCCAGTCTGATACTCCAGAGATTCAATCGTTATCCTTCTCATCAGGTGGCAGATCACTACCACTTAAACCAACCTCACTACCAACCAACCTCACTACCTCCTGTCACCACCAGAGGGAGAACAGATGGAGAACTCTCAACTGGAGGAGCAGAAAATGAGCTCATAATAGTCATGCCCCACTTCCAGGGTGGCTGAGGAGTTGTATTTTTAGGCTGGTACAGGCATAATAACTATGGACCTTTCCAGCCTGATAATATCAGCCCACAGCTGTCTGTTTTACCTTTGCTGGTTATCAAAATTTTGTTTTTAATTTATTTATTAGGTTAAAAGAAGCTAAACACTCCTTGTTGACACATGAAAGGCACTAAAGGGTGCAAGTTTATTATATGTAGGGGTCTTGTGACATTATACAGGTCTTTTTGAAGATAAGAGTCACCAGACCCAACAATACAGACGAGCTGAAGGCTGCTATCAAAGCTACCTGGGCTTCCATAACATCTCAGCAGTGCCATAAGCTGATCACCTCCATACCACGCCACATTAATGCAGTGATTGATGCAAAAGGAGCCCTGATCAAGTGTTGCGTGAATTTACAGAATATACATTGCAGTAGGCCAACATTTCGGATTTTTAAATAATTTTTCAAGCTTGTGTTATAAAGTGTTCCAATTTACTGAGAAAATGACTTTTGGGTTTTTATTGGCTGTAAGCCATAATCATCAACATTAACAAATAAACACTTGAAAAAGATCACTCTGTTTGTAATGACTGTATATACCACATGAGTTTCACTTTTTGTATTGTAGAACTGAAATAAATTAACTTTTTGATGATATTCTAATTTTGTGAGAAGCAACTGTATGTGTGCTTTTATATAATGCTTGGAAATGATGATCAATCTACAAGTATTACAAGTATATGCCCCTGATATCCTGTAATAAATGTGCTGACAATGACATCCCTTAGAGCATACATAAGAAAGGTACCATTCCATCCACTGTGATGACAAATAACTGTTCTCAACGCTGCAGTTACATAGACATACTCGTACTTCCAGTCTTTGTTCCCTGTGTACTCTGCACTCTTCAGACCTAAATGACATATTTTTTTTTCATATGGGCCCCTTTTTGTGTATCCATCTGTTCTGTTTGGAGCCTGTCTGTCTACTCTTTTGTATTGTCTGTCTAACCAATTTTCTGTCTTTTCCCAGTGTATGTATGTCTCACTTCTCTTCTTGCTATGCTGTCAAAAGATGCAAGCATGGGATTCAATCAGGTCAATATTAGCATACTTTAGAAAGCTTAGATTTCAGAATGTTAGACTAATATTGGAAATTTGCTAACATTTGTATGACTACTCAAATGAAAGAATGCATGTAGAGAAAGCTACACTAGCAAATACATAAGGGAAAAGTTCTCTTTGTCTCTTCCAGATAGATAATACTCAGCAAATTCTATTTACCTTTTATTATGATATAGTAACTACAGCAACTGATAGAGAAAAACTCTAATTAACCAAATAGAAATATAGACATTTTTCCCTTAAAAAGGACCTTTCACCAAATTGTTCTTGTGGGACTGGATACACAATGTAATAGTGGCTGAAGGACGGAATATAACTTTATTTATTTATTTTTTTCATTTTTGTATTTTTGCCTCTCCTTTGCGGAGATATTAGCAATCAAAGTATTTGGCACCTAATGAGTTAACTTTTGTTAAGTACAAGTGGGTGTTAACAGATAGTTTTCACTGGGTGCTTGTATTTCTCCCTGTATGATGCTGACCATTTATTATTATTATTATTATTATTATTATACATTTATATAGCACCATTTATTCCATGGCGCTTTACATGTGAAAAGGGAAAATATAGACAAGTACAATAAACATGTGCAAGACAAGGGACACACAAGTACAGAAGGAGAGAGGACCCTGCCCGCGAGGGCTCACAGTCTACAAGGATGGGTGAGGATACACTAGGAGAGGGGAGAGCTGGTTGTGCGGTGGTTCAGTAGACTGAGGATCATTGCAGGCTGTAGGCTTGTCAGAACAGGTGGGTCTTCAGGTTCTTGAAGGTTTCCGTTGTTGGTAAGAGTCTGATGTGTTGGGGCAGAGAGTTCCAGAGTAATGGGGAAGCACAGGAGAAGTCTTGTATGCGGTTGTGGGAAGAAGAGATGAGGGGGGAGTAGAGAAGGAGATCTTGAGAGGATCGAAGGTTGCGTGCGGGTAGGTACCGGGAGACCATGTTACAGATGTATGGAGGAGACAGGTTGTGGATGGCTTTGTATGTCATGGTTAGGGTTTTGAACTGGAGCCTCTGGACAATAGGAAGCCAGTGAAGGGCCTCACATAGGGGGAGGCTGGGGAATAGCGGGGGGACAGGTGGATTAGTCGGGCAGCAGAGCGTAGGATAGACTGGAGTGGTGCCAGAGTGCTGGAGGGGAGGCCAGAGAGTATGAGGTTGCAGTAGTCGAGGCGGGAGATGATAAGGGAGTGCACTAGTGTTTTTGTGGTTTCATGGTTGAGGAATGCACGGATCCGGGAAATATTTTTGAGTTTGAGGCAGCAGGAGGAGGCAAGGGTTTGGATATGTGGTTTGAAAGAGGGGGCAGAGTCGAGGATCACCCCAAGGCACCGAGCGTGCGGGACTGGGGAAAGAGAGCAGCCATTGACATTGATGGATAGGTCTGGTGGAGGGGTAGAGTGAGATGGGGGAAAGATGATGAATTCTGTTTTGTCCATGTTCAGTTTGAGAAAGCGAGCAGAAAAGAAGGCTGAAATAGCAGACAGACATTGTGGGATTTTGGTCAGTAAGGAGGTGAGGTCAGGTCCAGATCGGTGGATCTGCGTGTCATCGGCGTAGAGGTGGTACTGTAAGCCGTGGGATTCTGTGAGCTGTCCCAGGCCGAAGGTGTAGATGGAGAAGAGTAGGGGTCTGAGGACTGAGCCTTGAGGAACACTGACAGACAGGGGGTGAGCTGAGGAGGTGGCATGTGAGAGGGAGACACTGAATGTTCAGTATATTAGGTATGATGAGATCCAGGATAGGGCCAAGTCTGTGATGCCAAGAGATGAGAAAATCTGCAGCAGGAGGGAATGGTCCACCGTGTCGAAGGCAGAAGCCAGGTCCAGGAGGAAGACAGAGTAGTGTCGCTTGCTCTTGGCGGTTAGTAGGTCATTAGTGACTTTAGTTAGGGCAGTTTCAGTTGAGTCATGCGGTCAGAAGCCAGATTGTAACCGGTCAAAGAGGCAACAGGAGGAGAGGTGGGAGGTCAGTTCAAGATATACATGCTGTTCCAGTAGTTTTGGGGCGTAAGAGAGAAGAGATATCGGGCGATAGTTAGACACCGAGGATGGGTCGAGGGAGGGCTTTTTGAGGATGGATTTGATTGAGGCGTGTTTGAAGGATGAGGGAAAGACACCATTTGTAAGTGAAAGGTTGAAGAGGTGTGTTAGAGTTGGGATGAAGACTGTGGCAAAGTTAGGGATGAGGTGGGATGGAAGCAGGTCAAGGGCACAAGTGGTGAGGTGTGATCTTGACAGGAGGGTGGAGAACTGATTTTCTGTCATGGTGGAGAAGCTGGTTTTGGGAGAACAGGGCTGAGCGGCTAAGAGGGGCATTGGGGGCTGCGGGCCAAAGCTTTCTCTGATCGTATCGATCTTCTGCTTAAAGAAAGAGGCAAAGTCTTCAGCAGAAATGAGAGGATATGGAGGAGGTGGTATGGGACGGAGTAGAGAATTGAAAGTGTTGAAAAACTGTTTAGGGTTGTGAGACAGTGAGGATATGAGGGACGCAAAGTAAGTTTGTTTTGCAGCAGAGAGCGTGTACTTGAAGTGCTCGGTAGAACGGGTTCTCTTCCATCTCTGCTCAGCGGCCCTGGAAACCCATCTCAGTTCTTTGGTCAGGCTGGTCAGCCAGGGCTGCCTGTTGATTGTACGAGTTTTGCACTGCATGAGGGGGGCGGCCGAATCAAGTGCTGCTGCTATTGTGGTGTTATAAAAGGTGGCAAGTTTGTGGAGTGGGGGTTGTGCAGTCGGATAGGAGAGGGAAGAGAATGTCAGTAGGTTGTGGTCGGACAGGGGGAGGGGTGAGTTAGTGAGATTAGTGAGGGAATAGAGACGGATGAAGATAAGGTCCAGCATGTGACCATCTTTGTGAGTGGCCGCAGAGGACCATTGAGTGAGGCCAAAGGAGGCAGTCAGTGATAAAAGTTTAGAGGCAGCTGAGGTGGAAGTGTCAATGGGGATGTTGAAGTCGCCCATGATGATGGTGGGGATGTCAGCAGAGAGGAAATGGAGTAGCCAGGTGGTGAAGTGGTCGAGAAAGGTGGAGATGGCTAGTTCTGGGGGTCGGTAGATGACAGCCAGTTGGAGGTTGGAGGGGGAATAGATGCGGACGGAGTGCACCTCGAATGAGGGAAGAGTAGCGGAGGCTGGAAGTTGAATTGGGGTAAAGGAGCAGGTATCAGACAGGAGCAAGCCAACTCCACCACATTTGTTGCTGGGGCGAGGGGTGTGAGAGAGATGGAATCCGCCATAGGAAAGCGCAGCTGGAGAGGCTGTGTCAGAAGGAGTGAGCCAGGTTTCAGTGATGGCAAGGAAGGAGAGTTTGTTGGTGATAAAGAGGTCATGGATAAACGACAGCTTATTGCAGACAGAGCGTGCGTTCTATAAAGCGTCAGGTAGGAGGACCGGGGGGGTGGGGTCTGGATGACTAGGTATGAGGTTATCATAGTTGCAAAAACGTGTAGAGGATCGTGGGAGGGTGTTACAAATGAGTGTGGGGATGTGTTGAGGAGGGCTAGGATTTGGGGATACGTCGCCAGCAATGAGTAGCAGCAGACAGAGCGTTAGAAGGTGGGAGCAGGATAGGACATGATGTGGCCGTGTGTGTCTGGAGAAAAAGGATTGTATGTGGAGAAACAATTCTGAGGAAAAGGTTAGGTGGCTGGGGAGGATGGAGGGGGAAATGACAAGTTCCTTACTAGGTGGGGGGATTACAGGATACTGGACAAAATAGAGAAGTATGGGGGTGAAAGAGAGAAGAAACCGAAACATTGTTGTGGTTATATATTCAGTTACCAATCATAATTAGGCAGCAACACTCAGGAGAAAGATGAATACGCCCCATCATAACTTAGGGCAAGTTTTTCAGTGTGTGAGATGTAATAACAGAAAGCCCTGATCTCCTGGTCTAACCTCCTGCATGATTAGAAAATGCTGTCAGTAGAGCACAGATGACTAGCAGCTTTCAGATAAGGAAATTACATTAGCAGAGTAGGCTGTCATTATAAGTCCCACACAGGCATAGCCTGCTCTTCTCTCACTACAGAGCACATAGAAGTTGCTGTGAGCACAACAGATATAAATGTGATTATTAACACCTTTGTCTCCTCTCCTGGTAGTCCGTGTGGGGGTAGGGGCAGTACAGCACAGGTAATAGTGGTATAAGAGTAGGAAAGCTGATAGAAGGGTTTATAATATGACACAGCTAAACTCAAATGTGCTGCCACTTTCCACCACAGGAACCTTATCTGAAAGGTGTTAGTCATATGTGCTCTATTCCCACCACTTGCAGGAGGTCAGACCAGGATATCAGGGCTCTGTCAATACATCTCACATACTGAGAAACCTGCTATAAGCTAAAGTGGGGGCATATTGTTTTTTCTCATATATGTTGCTGCCTGCTTATGATTGGATGATTGGAAGAAGTACATACCCCCCAGTGAATGCAGTCTGATTACAATCCCTTAACAATGTCTGGTAACAATGACCTGACATACGTTGACTCATTAGGTGCCAAATACTTACACTGCTAATAACTCCTCAATTAAGAGGTGAAAATAATACAAATAATAAACACCATTTTATTCCGCTCTGCCACCGTTATTACACGTGTGTCGTCCGTTCAACATGTGCTGTGACCTATATCGTCAGTAATGGACTTAAGTACCATGAGCTGACCTAGGGAAATTATCATGAGGATATATGCTCTAGCTATATTGAATATACACTAGTAATTGGATCATAAACGCTGATGTTTTTATCTTGCATACAATAAATATTTTTAGAAAGGTTAGAAACTTATAAATAAAACTAAGACAAAAAATTATTCTTAGCAACACAAGTACCATTGTAAATGTTGAACCTCTTTTGTACCTGGGTCTTGTTACTGTGGTAGCCCATTCTTTATAGAAGCCTGCTACCCTCTATACAACAGTGTCAGACCCTGAGAACAACAGATTGTAAAGAAAGTGGTTTCTATGGAAAACTCCCTATCACCACCTGGTGGTAGTAACAGGTTCTGCTGCATTTTTATTTTCCTGTCTGCATCTTTTAAACATATTTATACTGAGCCCTGTAAAGCTTTTTTAACTAGTATAAGTTTGTGGCTGATTTGCTCTGTCTGGTATCTTTAGTCTTGTTCCTAAAAGTAAGCATCCATTATTTGTAGACCTGCATAATTGTATAGCAATGATAGGTTAAAAATTTCAGAACTTATTTCTCTTAAAAGCAATGTTGCTTTGTTAGAACAATCTAACAATATATACAGGCGCTTCTCACAAAATTAGAATATCATCAAAAAGTTCATTTATTTCAGTTCTTCAATAGAAAAAGTGAAACTCAAATACTGTATAGTCATTACAGAGTGATCTATTTCACCTGTTTAATTCTGTTAATGTTGATGATTATGGCTTACAGCCAATGAAAACCCAAAAGTCATTATCTCAGTAAATTAGAATACTTTATAACACCAGCTTGAAAAATTATTTTAAAATCTGAAATGTTGTCCTACTGAATTGTATGGTCAGTAAATGCAGTCAATACTTGGTCAGGGCTCCTTTTGCATCAATTACTGCATCAGTGCGGTGTGGCATGGAGGTGATCAGCCTGTGGCACTGCTGAGATGTTATGGAAGCCCAGGTTGCTTTGATAGCAGTCTTCAGCTCGTCTGCATTGTTGGGACTGGTGTCTCTCATCTTTCTCTTGACAATACCCCATAGATTCTCTATGAGGTTAAGGTCAGGTGAGTTTGCTGGCCAATCAAGCACAGTGATACTGTTGCTTCAGGCTTTTGTTTAAGAACTGAAATAAATTAGCTTGATGATATTTTAGTTTTGTGGGAAGCAGCTGTATATATATACTCAGTCTTAAGCCAGGTTCGCATGAACATATGCCAAATTGTCCCTTTGTCATCCAGATAAAAACATGATTTTTCATCAATATTGTTACCCATATACAATTTGTATGTCATTTACGTACATCTGTCATCAGGTTTTTACATGAACTATTTAATAAGTAATAAAGGGTCAAATACAGTTTCTTAACCCCTTAGTGACGGAGCCGATTTTTAAAATTCTGACCAATGTCACTTTATGTGGTGATAACTCTGGAACGCCTCAACAAATCCCATTGATTTTGAGATTGTTTTTTCGTGGCACATTATAATTTATGATAATGGTAAATTTAGGTTGATATGCTTTGAGTTTATAAAAAATATCAGAAACTTGACAAAAATGTAAAAAAAATTGCAATTTTCAAACTTTGAATGATTATCCGTTTAATCCAGATAGTCATAGCACATAAAAACACGAATAAATAACATTTCCCAAATGTCTGCTTTACATCAGCACCATTTTTAAAAAGCTAATTTATTTTGTTAGGCTTTTAGGAGGTTTAAAAATGTGGCAGTAATTTTTCATTTTTTCAAGGAAAGTTACAACATTTATTTTTTGAGGGACCTATCCAAGTTTGAAGTGACTTTGGGGGTCCTACATATTGGGAAACCCCCCCAAAATGATACCATTTTAAAAACAGCACCCCCTGACATATTGAAAACTTCTGTCAGTTTATTAACCCTTCAGGTGATTTTCAGGAATTAATGCAAAGTAGTATAGCAGGAATGAAAAAGTGTTTGTTTACCACCTAAATTTCGCTGACTTCTGAACTGACCACTATATCCGGCAGACTCTAAGGCCGCTATTTAGCCATGAACTGCTATGGCAAACATTAGGACTACACAATCATAATCTCGGTGTGTCAATTAGATTAAAGCGGAAGCCCACACAATCTTTTAACCATTTTTCCGATGTAGTCACTTTTGACAGCAGCAACTAAGGGGTTAAACAGATATGGACGGTGCCAACACTGATTGTTTGTGATACAGCAAGTTGTCACCTGTGTGGATGATATTCTCTTATATCTCAGGTCAGTAAAAAGACGTATTGGCTGTCATTAAGGGGTTAAGTTAATAATTGTAACGGTTCCATGAAAAACATAACGTATTGATGGTATCCCATTTTTTGTGCACCCATTGGCTTATAATCGGTGAGTCTGATCTGAAATACGGATCAAAGTAGGAGATGCTGCGATTTTGTTCCCCGCAGACAAATGGTCCATGCGTAATAACATTTACGTGAACTAGCACACTGATACACGTTGGCCAGTGTACTGTCTGTGTGCTAGTCATTTTGTATATGAACAGTACATGCATAGTTAAAGGGAATCTATCACCGGAAGTTGCAGGCCTATGTAAATGGCCTGGGTCCGGTCCGATGGGCGGTGTTTGTTCTTCTTTCTCTACCCCTCCGTGGCCCCTGTCCGCGATCTCTGGTATTAGATTAGTTCTTCTCCATAGTTTGCGCGTGCGCAAAGCAATCTTGCTTCGCGCACGCGCAGTATGCTTTGCCCAACTGCGGGCAAAGCTGATAATCATTACTGCACATGTGCCGGTACACTATGTCCTGGAACATAGCGAAATACTTCCGGGACATAGTGTATCGGCGCATGCGCAGTAGGCCTGCAACTTCCAGTGACAGATTCCCTTTAATGAATCAGCCTGTAGGTTACATTCTCACATCGGCTGTACACTTCCGGCTGTACACTTCCTGTACACTTCCTCAGTATTTGTAAGCCAAAGTCAGGAGAGGAACAGTCAGAGGAAAAGTATAATAGAAACCCGTCACCACTGTATTATCACCCACTCCTGGTTTTGGCTTACAAAAATAAATGACCATGAGTGTGTAAAAAATGTCCCATACTGATCAACCATAAAATATCTAATTTTTATGGATACATTGCAATTCTTTAACCCCTTTATGCTCCATCCATCATGGCGCGTGTAAGGGACTGATACCAGATATGTTGTATAGCTCACATCTGCTTTGAATTGCAGCAGTCGGTGCGCTGCTGTTATCCTCCTAAATACTGCTGTCAATCGGTTGATTGGTCACTATGACAGGGCAGGTGGTTCAGCTGCAAGCCCCCATGCATTTCATATAATTTCTTCTGTGACATCCAGTCTGAGCGTCATACAAGAGTGTGACTTTCACTGAATCGGGAAGAAAAATTAAAACAACACAACGGTCCTCGCAATTATTCTAAAACACGCAATAAGAAATAATCAAGGCTTAGTATTAAATGAAAGTAAAAATAATAATAATAATAAATGGTATAAATAATAACACCACCTTGCCATGCAAATCACAAGCCCAAAAAACAATGGCGGAATTGCATTTTTTCTCCATTTCACAGCACTTGGAGGGTTTTTTTTTGTGCTATTTATCCCCTTACTCTATATGGTAAAATGAATGGTGTCATTCAAATCTACATCCCGTCCCTTCAGTGCAAAAATAGAAATATCATGGCTGTTTAAGAAGAAAGGTAAAAATGAAAAGGCAAAAACAAATATTGGCTGCTGAGGGAAGGGGGCAGCGAAGGAAACTGGTTTTGGTCCTGTAAAGTTTATTCACTGCTGATGTGTAAAAACAGATGCCACATGGGTGGCATACAGGTGTCTTTGTTTTTTTTCCAGGATGACTTTTACATGGTTGTGAGAAATTGGCCTAAATGCGGTCTCAGATCACTCGCCCTTAATTTGGCCTTATATTTCAGTTATCACATAGGTAGCATCAAGTTTCCCACAGGGCCTCCTGGAAACTGATTTCTTTTTAAGAGTTATTAAAATTATTTTATTATTTAGTTTACAGCATTTTTTTTAGTTCACTCTGAAAAGTATACTGATAACATATAGAAGTATTTCTGTCTTTGGCATTGGATACATTTCTAATGTTAACGTTGCTAGTCCATCAATATACAGTTTAATAGTGTATATGTGTCAGTATTAAATGATATACTACCAAACATGATATCAATGGGTTTGACTTGAAATGTGAAGTCTGATGTCTTCTTTATAGTGGACAGCATGATATTACATGCTATGTTGTATGCTGTCACCGTTCCAATAATACAACGCTCCCTGCTTCATGTAATTACTGTCATTGTGACAACACATATTTAACACTGTGATGTCTATGGAACCATAAAGCACATTGAGCTGTCAAAAAGCCTACTTCCGCGGACTGCTTTGACGACAATATAATACCATCCTCTGTTATAACAGGCTGGAGAATTCCATGCATCTCCTTATGACTCGCTAATTCATGAAACCCTAAGAAACGAATAGGTACGTGTCAGTTCTGCATGACCATAAGGGTAAATTCACACAATGCTTTTTTGCATTTTTTTTCCTTACGAAAACGCAGTGTTGGCAGGATTCACATTGGATATATTACAATGCTTTTTTATTGCATTTTTGTGTTTTCTTATGTTATCAATTCAATGGGTAAAAAAATGCAGCAAAAACACTGAAATAATTGGCATGCTGCAGTTTGAAAAAACACACACAGCCAAAAAAAAGTGCAGAAAAAATACACAATAGGCAAACACCAAAATTGCTATTTTTTACCACCATACTTGCCAAGAAAATGAAATAAAAAGGAATCAAAATATCAAATATGATCCAAAATGATATAAATAGAAACATCAATACAGGGTGCAGAAAACAAGACTTCACTCTTCATTGATGGAAAAAAATGTTACAGGTCTCAGAAGATGGCGAACAAACAACATTTTTTTAAAATTTTTTTACAAATTTCAGATTTTTTTTTCACCATCAAAATAATAAAAACCTTGTCAAGTTTATTATCGCCGTAATAGTCTTGACTTGGAGAATCGTTGGCATATCATTTTTCCCACATAATGAATGCCTTAAAAATGAAACCCAAAAACCAATGGTGGAATGACAGTTTTTTTTATGGTGTCTATGTATGGTGTCATTTAAAACTACAGCTTGTCCTCCCCAAAAACAAGACATCATACAACTAAAAAGATCATAAATATATAGCTCTTAGATGAAGGAGAGGAAAGATGATAGTCACAAAAGTGAACCCTATAATTGTTGTTAAATGGTTTGCCTGATAGAGGCCAGAAAATGAAAAAAAATTCAGCTGAAATATATCTGCCAGCACATACATGCAGCTGGCCAATCAGAGGCAGGCAGCTGACGTAAGTGTGCAAATGTGAGGAGACTGCAGGCACGTAGGATGCAGTAACGGACTGTACACAGACCAAGAGTGAAAGGGGTTTATTATACTGTAGATACTCCACGCAGGGAGAAAACGTTGGGATAATATTCTCTAATACAGAAAAAGGAACAGGGAAAAATAAAGCCGACAATACAATAAAATATAACTTATCACTCAGCTGCCAGTCATGGTTGAACTTCAGTCTGTGACTGGTGCTGCCTAGATTGCGTCACAGTGGGGGTCTGTCACAATCCTGAGGTAAATTATGTAGTATCTTTTGACGTTGGCGGTGTCCTCCCGTGGTCTTGACGATGGCGGCGAATCCTCGGGATCCTGATGAGGGTCTTGGGTCCAGCCGATGAGGTGATGAAGAGGGATATGTCCTTATCCTCAGCAGTGAGTGTCCCAACACTACGGAGATTTGCAGCACTGCCCAAACACAGTTTACAATGGGCAGCCCTGTTTGCTGTGCCGAATCGACACACGCCTAAGTCCCATTCACAGACCTTGTCTCTCATGGTCAGTACTGTCAGCGGGGGCGGTTGTGAAGTCTGTTACGTGCCGTGTAGGCACCTAGATGTGGATTACGGTTCTTAATTATGGAACAAACATGAAACGTGGAAGTAAATCTGGAATGTCCGGACTCTAATTTTGGCAATAAACGTGATCTGAAACAGTCAATATGCCTATCTATCTAATTATAGGCTTTGTCTCAGCCCTGAGTATTTTGGCACCAGAATGTAGTGTGATGCATGCACGGTTATCCCCTGCAGTAGCGCAGTGGGCTTTAGTATTCTTACTGACCCGGTTCTGCCCCGGACAAGCAATTAGTGTATACGGATGGATGCGGGGCCCCTCCAGCAGGTGAATGGTACCATTGATGAATGTGACTTAACACTTCAGCTGCGTCCAACACCTTTTACACTAGGTTACGGCCTTCTCGGTCTCTCCGCAGCATTCCTGGCAAAAATCTCCTTACATCATGACAAGTTCTGGTCATGGACACAATCAGCTTCAATCTGCCACTGCTCTGGTCTGGGGGGATGCTTTCACAAAAGGATGTTGTTGGATTCCCCTCCAGCGCATCTCCTTCCTGTTAGGAATAACTTCAGACCGCCCTTTAGATGGCCACACTTCCTCTTCCTGTGTTTCATATCATTCAGATTGTGGCCCCACCTCTGCCATTTTACAAGCATCTCACAGTCTTTAAGTAATGCTTAGGCAGCAGCAACATCTTGTGATAGAATAACAACATTACTGCAAAGAATCAAACCCATTTCCAACAGGTACAGTATTATACTGATGTGGACACAGGTATACACATTTATACCACTCTGGTGAGCCAGCACACATCTCACACGGTCATGGTCTGGCAATATTTATCCCTTGTTCGTGCAATTGTTTGTATATTGGTCTTGGTATAGTGGGTTTTGTTTATTAACAGGATGGTGGTTATATTCAGACACTATGTTGTGATAATATATAGTGTATCAGTAATTTTGCCCCTTATGTGAAAGGGAAACCAACCACGCAGCAAAAGGTCACCGAATTAAGTCCTGAAACCGAGGCATGATAAAGGTGCTGTGAGTGTCCACATACCCCTTAGTTGTATAAGATGACATATAAATACTGATATGTTGTGTGTGGGGAGGGAGGGTTCTTAGAGATTATGTAAATGGAGAGGGAGAATTGTTAGAAATTATGCAAATGAGGAGTGAAAATTGTTAGACATTATGCATTGAAGCTCAGAATTTAGGCCTATCACCAGATGTTTTATTGGGAATTGGAACTGACAAATAATCACTAATGGTAACCATATCATTTTCTTAGATTATAGAAATAAGGACTAAAACATAGGTTTACATAACATAGAGGTAGATAATGCAGTCTATATGTGGTTGATGGTGGTTCCCATCTTCTTTTGGTGCTTGGTGAAAGAACCTGGGCAGAGCACATCTCCCCAAATGAAATACATAGTAAACAAGTGAGGAATGAATAATTAATCTAAGGGCTATGGAAAGGGCTTGCTAGGGAAACATATTTTTGCTTATGGAGTCCTATCTTTTCTATGCACTCATGGGGTGAGTAGGGCCAGAAGTTCTGGCTTATTGTGAAGAGGCACCGGAATTTAGCACTCGCGTGGCATTCAGAAGATTCAATGAAGTCTGAATAAGTGACTTCTTGGAGTTTAGGTGAGAGGTAAGATGAGTGTTTTTCTTTTTAGCTCTTAATCTTTTGATTGGCTATTATGGTCCAGTAAACAGCCAGTGGCCATCTTGTTGAATCTGCGCAGAAGTGAATTATGAAAATACACAGTCTGTCAAATGGAGATTATTGTAGAATTCTATTCCACTCAAATATATTTGCTCATCTCTAGTGTGCACCTTATAATGAATTTAACATATCTTTCAGCTGACTAATGTACATTTCTGTTATATTGTAGACCACTTTTGTGGTGCATTATGATGAACCTGTTGCCTGTATTGACCATCAACCACTCAGCTAAGCTTTGTTCACTTTTTAAAAAGTTGATGGAACTGCCAAAAAATGCCAAAAGAAAAAAAAATTGTGCAACCACAAGTTGCGTTAAAATTTGCAGAATTTCAACCTGGCAACACTGATAAATATGAGCCATAAACATATTCTAAGGCTGGAGAAACACTAGTGATTTTAAAATCGGTCTGATTTTCATGCAGGAGAGTTGGAAGAGGTTTTATGCGAGTACAATCCGATTTTTTACACCTAGCATCCGATTTACATCCGAATGCAGTGTGATTGCTGTTAGGGACCGCAGAACGCACTAAATATAAAATAATAGAAAGTGCGTTCGCCGCCCGGGGTCCACCGTGCAGAAGGTGTTAACACTGCTGCTAGATAATGGCAGACATGCTATATGGCGATATATATCGCACACGGGTTGAACGTCACCCGGTGTGCACTGGGCGTACACTGTTAGCTTCACAGAGGCGCCTAAGGCATTAACATAAATGCTGGGCCTGTTGGACTCACAGGTCTCAGAGAAGTGCATGCACGATATAAGGTCACAGGAGCTGGGGTCCAGGCAGAGGGGCAGAGTCCGTCTAGACCTACCGTGCGTGTGGCGTCGCAACTGCTGACGCCAAGAGGAACTGCAGACTGCAGCGCGGCGAGAGACACAGCCGCTATTCGACAATGCCCAAGAGGGGGCGCACTGTCAGACGCTAGCACTGTGGAGGATGCTTATTGAAGCTGTAGCTTGCCACTGGCTGGCGCTGACTCTAAACCTAAGTCCCTGTCCGCAATCGTAATATCAGAGGGAGGGGATCTTAATGAGTCATTCGCAGGTTCATGCATCCATCCTCATTCACACTGTAGCAACTAGAGACTATACTAGTGCATTGCCGAGCAGCCATGCAAACCTTTTATAGCCAAGACCTTCCGGAAGCTTCCAGATCCCTGAGATGGACCAATCAGATCTGGAGAAGGACCTGGACATATGACTCCCGATCTCCAATGGGAGATCATCTCGTGAGCATGCTCAGTGGAGCGACAGAAGGACAGTGACCCAAAGGTGGCAGCAACAGCCAGACCCACAGAGTAGGTCTGGGCAGAGCGTCTGGGACACTGGGACTGCTGAGGAAACTCCTCTGCGGTCGATAGATAATGGGAGACCGCAGAATGTGAGGCTCTGGATTTCTGTTGAGCCGCTGCAGGAACCTGACGCCTAACAGGTTGCTATCTGATTGCAATGTGATTTTAACATGAGCTTTTACATACAGCATTTCTCTGTATACACCTAAATAAAATGGGAATGGTTGGTGACCCAGATCGGTGTGCTGAATTTGCAGAATGGGCAAAGCAAAAATTGGAACATGACCCTCAGTCTACACAGAACATTATGTTCAGTGATGAGGCAAAAATTTTTGGGTGGGTCATTTATATGGATACACCTAAATAAAATGGGAATGGTGATAGTTTTCTTGCGTAGGGTATTTTGCATTGAAATCTGCAATGACCCGGGTACTGCATTCACCAGACATCAACGCACAATTTCTATCCGCTCCTCACGTGTTAACGTCTGAGATATGTCAATGGCTGTACACAAAGAGGAACTTGTAAATAACTCATGAAAGAATAAAGTTACGTTAAAACCAAGCACACCATTGTTTTTCTTGTGAAATTTTCAATAAGTTTGATGTGACACATAACCCTCTTCCCATTGCAAAAATAATGTTGGATCCAAAATGTCCGACTTCAAAATGGCCGCCATGGTCACCACCCATCTTGAAAAGTTTTCCCCCTCCCATGTACTAATGCGCCACAAACTGGAAGATGATATCACCAACCACTCCCATATT
The DNA here is from genome assembly GCF_039654945.1 of Dendrobates tinctorius. Classification (NCBI taxonomy): domain Eukaryota; kingdom Metazoa; phylum Chordata; class Amphibia; order Anura; family Dendrobatidae; genus Dendrobates; species Dendrobates tinctorius. The sequence continues at coordinate 126,167,452 of NW_027361679.1, read as the reverse complement.
ATTTTGGTATATCCATATAAATGGCCCACTGTGTGTATACTGTGTGTGTGTATATAAATATATATATATATATATATATATATATACAGTGGGGAAAAAAAGTATTTAGTCAGTCAGCAATAGTGCAAGTTCCACCACTTAAAAAAATGAGAGGCGTCTGTAATTTACATCATAGGTAGACCTCAACTATGGGAGACAAACTGAGAAAAAAAAATCCAGAAAATCACATTGTCTGTTTTTTTTTCATTTTATTTGCATATTCTGGTGGAAAATAAGTATTTGGTCAGAAACAAGCAATCAAGATTTCTGGCTCTCACAGACCTGTAACTTCTTCTTTAAGAGTCTCCTCTTTCCTCCACTTATTACCTGTAGTAATGGCACCTGTTTAAACTTGTTATCAGTATAAAAAGACACCTGTGCACACCCTCAAACAGTCTGACTCCAAACTCCACTATGGTGAAGACCAAAGAGCTGTCAAAGGACACCAGAAACAAAATTGTAGCCCTGCACCAGGCTGGGAAGACTGAATCTGCAATAGCCAACCAGCTTGGAGTGAAGAAATCAACTGTGGGAGCAATAATTAGAAAATGGAAGACATACAAGACCACTGATAATCTCCCTCGATCTGGTGCTCCACGCAAAATCCCACCCCGTGGGGTCAGAATGATCACAAGAACGGTGAGCAAAAATCCCAGAACCATGCGGGGGGACCTAGTGAATGAACTGCAGAGAGCTGGGACCAATGTAACAAGGCCTACCATAAGTAACACACTACGCCACCATGGACTCAGATCCTGCAGTGCCAGACATGTCCCACTGCTTAAGCCTGTACATGTCCGGGCCCGTCTGAAGTTTGCTAGAGAGCATTTGGATGATCCAGAGGAGTTTTGGGAGAATGTCCTATGGTCTGATGAAACCAAACTGGAACTGTTTGGTAGAAACACAACTTGTCGTGTTTGGAGGAAAAAGAATACTGAGTTGCATCCATCAAACACCATACCTACTGTAAAGCATGGTGGTGGAAACATCATGCTTTGGGGCTGTTTCTCTGCAAAGGGGCCAGGACGACTGATCCGGGTACATGAAAGAATGAATGGGGCCATGTATCGTGAGATTTTGAGTGCAAACCTCCTTCCATCAGCAAGGGCATTGAAGATGAAACGTGGCTGGGTCTTTCAACATGACAATGATCCAAAGCACACGAAGGAGTGGCTTCGTAAGAAGCATTTCAAGGTCCTGGAGTGGCCTAGCCAGTCTCCAGATCTCAACCCTATAGAAAACCTTTGGAGGGAGTTGAAAGTCCGTGTTGCCAAGCGAAAAGCCAAAAACATCACTGCTCTAGAGGAGATCTGCATGGAGGAATGGGCCAACATACCAACAACAGTGTGTGGCAACCTTGTGAAGACTTACAGAAAACGTTTGACCTCTGTCATTGCCAACAAAGGATATATCACAAAGTATTGAGATGAAATTTTGTTTCTGACCAAATACTTATTTTCCACCATAATATGCAAATAAAATGAAAAAAAAACAGACAATGTGATTTTCTGGATTTTTTTTTCTCAGTTTGTCTCCCATAGTTGAGGTCTACCTATGATGGAAATTACAGATGCCTCTCATCTTTTTAAGTGGTGGAACTTGCACTATTGCTGACTGACTAAATACTTTTTTTCCCCACTGTATATATATATATATATATATATATATATAGTGTGTATATATATATACAGTGTGTGTATATATATATATATATATATATATATTAGATTAAAAGCTGGCAAATGATCTGCTGCTTACAGTATAATCACAGATTGACAGGTTAGAATAGGATAGATAGAACATACTGTCTATATACACATAGAAGTATATATAGATGTCAGTGACACACACATATATATATATATATATATATATATGTATTTATATTGCATAGAGAGATAGAGGAATAGCTGGTAATTCATTTGCCGGCTTCTGTAAAATCACTGCAGGAGCTTACAGGATAGGAGAGATGGATTACATACAGTAAATACATATAGAATAGGTAGATATATAGATGTCAGTGACAAATACAATTAGTATAGTGTGTGTGCAAATTACTGTACATGTATTTGATTAATAAAAGGAGAGGGTTTAACATTTGGTATTCAGTATTTAGCTTTTTCCCGTTTTACATCCATCATGATAAATGCTATAATTTCCAAATTAAATGATGCAAATTGTCTCTTCAGAGAGGAAGAGGACTAGAACTCTAGTGCCACCTATTAGAAGTAGCAATCCTAAAAGTCAATGTCGATCCTTTAACGAGTCTAGTTACATGACTTAGGATAAAAGCCAAAACCAGAGTCTCAATTTGCAGACACTGTGTTTCGGGGTACTGCCCTTCGTCAGTGCAAAGTGTGAGATCTGGTTTGGCTGTGTGAGAGGCGTCTGACCGAAATCCAAGAAGTATCGTTTCTCCTTGCGGAGAATGACATGCTAAGCATGACGAGATTAGGAGACTTAAAGCTGCAATGCTTCTCTGGGAACAATGCAAATTGTCTCTTCAGAGAGGAAGAGGACTAGAACTCTAGTGCCACCTATTGGAAGTAGCAAACCTAAAAGTCAATGTCGACCCTTTAATGACCCTTGTTACATGACGTAGCATAAAAACCAAAACCAGAATCTAAATTTGCAGACACTGTGTTTCGAGGTACTGCCCCTCATCAGTGCAAAGTGTGAGATCTGGTTTGGCTGTATGAGAGGCGTCTGACTGATATCCAAGAAGTATCGTTTCTCCTTGCGGAGAATGACATGCTAAGCATGCCGCAATGCTCCTCTGGGAATAATGCAAATTGTCTCTTCAGAGAGGAAGAGGACTAGAATACTAGTGCCACCTATTGGAAGTAGCAATCCTAAAAGTCAATGTCGAAGGGTCGTAAAGGCTCGACATTGACTTTGCTCAGGCTCATTGTATACGTTTGGTTACTGCTGGCTCTTCAGCCAAGTCTATGGTAATCAGCGAGATGCAGGTGCAGCCTTGCACTCTGGAGTCTAAGTCCAGAGATCACCTTACTGAGCATGTCCCTGTTGTAGCATCTTCTTATTGGTGGTCGAAAGTTAGCTGCTCTGGTGATGTGGCAGCTCTGGATTGGCCCATGGGAGATGTCTCGACTGACAGGGCATGGGTATTTGGGATGGAGCCTAACGCATAACAGTCTCTCAGCAGCGCACGCGGGCACACTAGTGTCATTTATGTTTTGGTGTGAGTGGGTGGTTACACTACCACTCTGTCTGCAAGTTTGTGTGTGTCTGTCTATGCTCAAAGACTGTACACGTTAGCAGGCAGGTATCACACATATGCGGTTTTGTAACCATGGCTCAATACCTGAGTCTCTAGTCTGCTACTTAGGGTACTGGTTAGGCACAATCGCAGTAGCGTCAGGAAGGAGTAATTAGCTGCTTGGTTTAGCATCTGTTTCGATCATGTGTGCGGTTAGCACAGCTCAGTTACAGAGCAAGCTCAACCCTTATGCTTCCGCTCTGTGAAGGTAACAGGGTATAGTACTTTCTTAGTGCAGTACCTCTCTGTGAAGTAACAGAGCTTGGTCCTCAGTGTTCCGATCACACTGTGTGGTGTTAACACAGTGTGTTTAATGTAATGCTCACTGTTTTGTTTTCGTCATTGTTCTTACTAGCGGCAGGTTCATCTCTGCACGGTGGACCCCGGGTTGTGATCGCACTTTATTTTATACTTTATTTAGTGCAATTCGCCAATCCTATCATATAGTCCACATAATAATTCACTTCAGGAGGTTGCAGGATAGCCGGGTTGTTGTGATCACTCATGCCAGTCACTCATTTTACCTGGGAATATCTTTTTGTTCTAATCAAAGGAATCAATATCCTCACCGGGGCATTCCTTTTTGTACTAGTCAACAATGCCAGCTACAGTCAAGAAGTAGTCCTCAATTATGTAATATAAGGCCACCAGGTGGAAGTGCTGTTAAATCATCATATGGCTGCATAAGTGTTATCATATAGAAGCATCAGTCACACTTGGGTGGCAACCTTGGTCTCCACAGAAGACTAAAAATCAAGTGTAATCAAAAATAGCACATAAAAATATCAATAAAGTGAGTATACAGTGGCAAATAAAGTGAGTATACAGTGGCAAGTAAAAGTTTGGTCAATCCTGGTTAAAATTACTGGCATTGTGAACAATTAAGCAAGTTGAAGAAATTATCTATAAAAGCCCTAAAGTTAATGATGACCCCTTTATTTTGTATTTTAGGCAATATATATACAGCTCTGGCAAAAATTAAGAGACCACTTTCAAATGTTTAATTTGTCGTCTGATTTTTCTCTTTATACGTATATTTTTGAGTAAAATGTAACTTGTTCTTTTAGTTTATTAATTTCTGACACGTTTCAGAATTTCCATGCAATAAATTTTACATTTTTTTTCTGACAAAGAAAAATGGTCAAAATTAAAAAAAAACCTACCAGTGCTTTCAGACCTCAAATAATGCAAAGAAAACAAGTTCATAATCATTTAGAAACAACAATACTAATGTTTTAACTCAGGAAGAGTTCAGAAATCAATATTTTGTGGAATAACCATGATCACAGCTTTAATGCATCTTGGCATGCTTTCCACCAGTCTTTCACACTGCTTCTGGCTCAAAAATTTAAGCAGTTCTTTTTTGTGTCATGGCTTGTGACTATCCATCATCTTGATTACATTCCAGAGGTTTTCAATGGTGATCAGGTCTGGAGAATGGGCTGCCCATGACAGGGTTTTGATTTGGTGGTCTCTTAATTTTTTCCAGAGCTGTATATATACTTAGTAGCTTTTGAAAGCATCCATTTTTGATTGAGAGACTTTCACCCATTCTTCCTTGGAAAATTCTTCCAGTTCTGTGAGATTCCTGGGTCGTCTTGCATCGTCTGCTATTTTGAGGTCTAGCCACAGATTTTCAATGATGTTCAGATCAGGAGACTGAGAGGACCATTGTAAAACCTCCAGCTTGAGCCTTGTGAGGTAGACTATTGTGAATTTTGACGTGTGTTTAGGATCATTATCCAGGTAGGGTGACTACTCATGATAAGTACAGTATATACTCATTTTTTAGTGTCAGGGTTGTATGTGGCTTTAGCTATTTTCCATCTTTGCTTTTTTGTTTTTTGCCTCCCTTCCACCAAGAGCAATAACTTTTTTATATTTTGGTCAATATGGCTGTGTGAGGGCTTGTTTTTTGTGGGATAAGTTGTACTTTTGAACAAAACCATTGGTTTGAACGTATTTTATTGCAATGAAGTGGCAACAAAAAACATAATTCTGGTGTTTTGAATCAAAAATTTTGTCTCTTCAGTCTATAGAATATTCTCCCAAAAGTCTTGGGGATCATCAAGATGTTTTCAGGCAAAACTGAGACAAGCCTTTATGTTGTTATTGCTGAGCAGTGGTTTTCATCTTGGAACTCTGCCATCCAGGCCATTTTTGCCCAGTCTTTTTCTTATGGTGGAGTCATGAACACTGACCCTAACTGAGGGAAGTGAGGCCTGCAGTTCTTTTGATGTTGTTGTGGGGTGTTTTGTGTCTTCTTGTATGAGTGGTCGCTGCGCTTTTGGATTAATTTTGGTCTGCCGGCCACTCCTGGGTTCACCACTGTTCCATGTCTTTGTCATTTGTGGACAATGGCTCTCACTGTGGTTTGCTGGTGTTTCAAAGCTTTAGAAATGGATTTATAACTTTTTCCAGACTGATAAATCTCAATTATTTTGTTCCAGAAGCTCTTTAGATTGTGGCATGTTTGGTCTACTTCACTTTGTCAGGCAGGTTTTATTTAAGTGATTTCTTGATAGAGAACAGGTGTGGCAGTAATCAGGCCTGGGTGTGGCTAAGGAATTTGAACGCTGCTTCATAGAGATGTGATAAACCATAGTTAATGTTTTAAGAGGGTTCAAACACTTTTTCACACAGGGCCCTGTCCTGTAGGTTTGGATTTCTTTTTCCCATAATAATAAAGACCTTGATTTAAAAAAAATACATTTTGTGTTTACTTGTGTTATCTTTGTCTAATATTTACATTTGTTTGGTAATGTGAAACGCTTTTTCACCCAACTATATAAGGTTCTGACACAGTTGACCTTTTTAAAGCTGATGTGTATTGATATACATGTTGAATCCATGCCGGTTCCCACTACCTGAAAGAACACAGCATGTTAATGTGTTATTGAAGTCTCAGTTTGATAAAAACCACTTCTGTGTGTGTAATTAATGGCTCCCGTCTCTGCAGACCCCTATGTGCCGTTCTACATTATCAAGCTTATTGATTATTTTACCAATTTAAAGCAGAGTTATTGACATCCTGAAGAGTTTAGCACGATCACTGGTGTGAGACGACCAAAAGCGCTGGGCTTCCTAGAATCATGCATAGTTCAATGCATTTGTTATGTATCACAAGCAGGTCTGAGGTTCAGGTTTGAGCTTGACTGTATATGTGAAAATAGCAGATCCATTACTTAACCTTCCATATTTTTTTATATTTTTTTCCACGAAGATTATAATTAAAAATATTTTTCAAAAATGCTAATGAATTCTCAAAATACATGCCCAACCAGAGATTACCTCCACTTAGAAGAATACTGTATCTATACTATAGTTTACAGAATCTTTTGATAACCCCCAAAGTACATGTTTCGCCATTTGACCACCCCTCTGCCACTTAAAAAAACAATTAATACAAATGTAATGATCATATACCATTGTTGCTTTTATACCAAGAACATATACTTACATACTAAAACAATTTACAAAGATAATTTATTATAAGTTTACTAACAAAACACACTGTACAAAGACAAATATTACCAATAATACCACTGTACACATACCACTACATAATGACTGAATTGCACCAAACTATTAAAAAATAAAAATAGAAAACAAAAAAACCCACATTATTAAAAAGACTGATTTTACTTCCTTGCAGTGACCATATAGTGATAGACACTAGCCCTGCCAACTGTAATGTAGTGACAAGGGCCTGTGGGCACCTACACAATCTCTCGAACTAGGGGAGCCCTAGTCTATCACTGTCCCCCGGATTACCCTTGAAGGTGGAGACGTTGGGTTCTTGTACCTATCTGTTCTCCTAACTTATCCCTTACCTGCTTCTTTCCCCACCCAAGGAGGTGAGGTGAGGAGCTGAGTCAGTGTATTGGAAAAAAATAACAAGACAGACAGGGTTGACAGACAGGGATAAAAGAAAACTGCAATCACACAAATACACTCACAAAACAACAGTGGGAAACAGAGGAGGTATAAGAAGGGCAAACCAAATGTGAGAGGATAAGGGAAAACACGCAAACCAACTTCATGCAGCAATCTCAAGAAAAACTCTCCAATCGCCAACTCCGAACACTGAACTTTCTCCTTCACCACCAAGCAAGGAAGTGGAACTATCACTCAACTCCCCAGTGCCAGTGGAAGCATATATAACAGAGGGAAGTGGCCAACACAGAACAGCTGAGGAAATTCAGGATGGAGAGCTCCAGGAGATCAATTGAACTGATTAACCCTTACCATGACAGCAAGGAAAGCCTGCACTGTTTAATAGGATGGTGAAGTGGTAATAATAAGTAACTAATTTATAATAAGCAACTACAGTTTTTCACATACATATTTTTATTGGCTCCATATAGCTCTAGAGAAAAAAAAGCACTAAAACCATACAGTTCAGCAGTGTGTGGAATTTCCATGAAATTACATCTTATTTGCTTGCATTTTTTATGCCATTTGTAGATCACCGTAAATAACCTGATCACTGTGTTATGCGGGTTGTTAGGATTACAGGGAAACATTTCCATGTTATTTGCTGATTTGTGATTTTTATTTAAACAAAAAAAAGTAAAAATTTCAATTTTGTAATTTTTTTTCATTTTTTTTTTTTAGTAATTTCATAGGAAGAAAACAATCTACTATTTTCCCCTAGAATACAGATATATAGAAATACATTCCTCTATACAGATGTAGTGATTATAAAATCTATAATGCACAATCAAGTGAAAATCCTCTCATAGCTACCAGTGTAGGCTGTGGCTCATAGATTTAGCTGCTGCCTGTAATGATACAGGTTTTGGGTTTGATTCCCATGGAGATCAGATCTCAAGAAAATAAAACATAATGACATTTTTGTAATTGTTTTTCCTTATGTTTTAGTAATAGTGTAGGAAGACAAAAATATGATTTATTTTTTCCCTTAAGACCTAGAGTTAGAATTGCTCTGCTAAACACATATGTATCTCTATGTATCAGTATAATCTGCCTGTGGTTTCAGAGCCTGCAATGCAGCTTCAAGTATATAAAATCCTCCCATGTTTGCTAATTTAGGCAATGGCACATAGCTTTAATTGCTGCAATGATACAGGTTTTGGGTTAAATAACCAGGGAGACTAGATAAAAAGAAGAGAATTGTTCATTTAATTATTATAAGGGAAAGCAAAGATGTACTGGCCCCACCCCCGAGGAATAGAAGCTAAGGATCGATGAAGACATTGCTGTGAGAGAGAATGACAGTTGGGAAAAAACCCTGACGTAGCTTTTGGAAACTATGTGACTGACATGACGACTTCCAGCTATGATGCTTTGGCAGCGTTTATAAGAAAGACACATTTGACTTCTGACATTTCCATTGTAGGGGTGGCGAGGGAAGGCAAATTAGGAGGTGATGCTGGTGATGATGCGGATAGGCGGGGAAGGTGTGCTGATCCAACAGAACTGGGGGGTGACCCACTTCTTAGCGCAAACAGACTGGAGACTGAGACAGTAGTGTAGTTCAACAGGTCTGGTTTTATTCACCAACTTTGCCGACGTCCACATTTTACTACAGGACTGTTCACTTTTCCTCCTAACACAGACCCGGTTACCTTAGATGCCTCTGTGCCACTGTAGTGGTGTCCTCTGCGGTTCTCCTCACTGTGGCTGCCCTAGGCACTTCCACCACAGCACTTCCCCGTTCAAAGTACACCGGTAACTATTACGTTCAGACTGTCTCCGTCTGATGCTTCTGTGTTCCTGGGTCACCCCCATGACCGTCACTACTGTCTGGTGCTCTCTGAGGGCTCTCTACTGAGCAGCAGACCCTCCTTTCTAGTGAGCTCCCCTGGCTGACTGGACTTTCTGGAAGCTTCTCCCAGCCTTTATACTCCCAGCCTAGGTAGCTCCGCCCACTGTCACCTGACAGTCACCTTTGACCAATGAGTGTGAACTTGACCTGTGGCAGTTATGTAACCACTCTCTTCTGTGCTCCCTACTGCCCTCTAATGGTCACACTCAATACGGCACCCTTTTTCCTTCTCAGTGCCTCTATTTCTACACTGAATTATTCCCTCTGCCTTTTACTAAAAGCAGATTCCTCTGTCAGGTCAACCTCCCCACATTATCACAGTCCCTACCGATTTGTTTACATAAAGAGTACATGTCTCAAAGATACAGAGAATCACTGTTTTGTGTTGTTACAAGATCTTTTTCCGGGTCATGATCTTGTAGGACATTGAATTAGTCTTCCAGATACAATGCTTACTAGTAGATCAGGGACAAAAAAAATGGTTAGTAGAGCTAAGTAATTACACATTACAGTAACACTAGAAGAATGCCTATTAAAATATGCCATTTCATTTATAGCTAAAACCCAAGGCTGATACTAGCATGGACAATTAGAGACGTGAGAAGAAATAAAAGTAGCCTTGCGGTGTAATTCATACAGATGGGTACAGATGTCATATTTCGACGCCATATTGCTTGCGTGATTTATTGCAGTCCTATCAGTGACAGTAATTCTGAATGGATCATGGTGACTTCAAGACCACAAAAATCAACATCCAAATACTACTTTTACTGCCGTGTCCGCTCGCACTCCCCGCTCTCCCCACAGGCTGCTGTGGTCGGGGCGCACCGTGCTGTCTCTATGCTCCTGGCCTTGCAGTCTCCCCTGGCCCCCGCTGTCCACACATGCGCACTCCAGGCCTCAGCCGCATGCTTGCCGGGTGCACTAGGCTTCTGCCAGAGTACTGACCCGGAAGTGATCTCGCTGGGCGCCCGGTGTCAGGTATATCAGACAGCTTCGGCTGTTCCTCGGTTCCCGATTATTATTTCCTGCACTTGCCTGATACTATGCTGGTGACAGGAGACGTTGAGTCCCTGTATACCAGCATAAGACATGTAGATGGTTTGGCAGCCACTAGATATTTCCTGAATATGTCCAACTTACCTGTGGAGATTGCCTCCCTGGTTATCGAGTTGCTTGAGTTTTCGTTGACCCACAATTTCTTTATTTTCATGGGGTCCTTCTACCTACAGCTCCAGGGGACAGCAATGGGGGCCTCTTTTGCCCCATCCTATGCCAACCTGTTCCTGGGGCTGTGGGAGAGGGACCTCCCCCTGTCTGACCAATGTCAGTCGATGGACCGCATCCTTTTCTGGGTGCGGTACATCGACGACATATTTTTGGTGTGTCAGGGGAATGAGAACCAACTATCTAAATTTATGGTGGGAATCAACTCGAATGATATGAACATTCATATCACACATCAACATGATGTGACCAGGGTGAGCTTTCTGGATGTCAATGTCTGGAGAGATTCAGATAATATACTCCAGACAGGAATATTCAGGAAAGAAACTTCCTCTAACATGTTGTTACATGCCTCCTCTGCTCACCCCAAACCCTTGATTGATTCTATCCCCATAGGGCAGTTCCTGCGATTACGCAGGATCTGCTCTAATGATCAGGACTTTACATCTCAAGCTCAGGATCTTACAGATAGGTTCCTTGAGAGAGGCTACAGTAGGAGATCTATTAAGAGAGCCTACAACCACGCAAGATGGTCTACACATCAGTCATTGCTATACAAAAAGAAGGAGACTAAGAATAACAACAATATTAGATTTATTACAAACTATCATGCTCAATTCGCAAGAATGAGAGGTTGTCTCCAAAGAGCCTGGCCAATACTCCAGACTGACCCTGTTCTCAATCAACTTATTCCATCAAAACCAAGTGTCACCATTCGCCGTTCAATGAACCTTAAGGATTATTTAGTTCGCAGCCATTATCAACCCGAATTTAAACAAAGCTTTCTGAGTATGGGCTATCCTAGGTGTGGCTGTGCTCCTTGTGGTCGTTGTGTCGCCTGTCCCAACGTGGAGCGAACGGACACGTTCTTTAACTCTTCAGGAACTAGGACATTTAATATTCGTAATCGTATATTGTGTACCTCACGGAATGTTATATATTTTGCGTTATGTCCGTGTAACCTGATATATATAGGTATGACCACACGGCAATTGAAGACACGTGTTCGTGAGCACGTGTTGGGCATACAGGCGGCAGCCGGCCATGAGGACCCGGCCACACTTAGGACAATACCTCGACACTTTAAATTAAAACATGATTGTGACGGATCATTACTTCGAATTCGCGGCATTGATAGTCTCAACCCGGGAGTGCGTGGTGGCAACCTAACTCAGAGACTATTACAACGGGAGACAAGATGGATTTGGCTGCTTGATACTGTACATCCGAAGGGATTGAACGAGGCTATTAGCTTTGCTCCATTTCTATAAATGATTTTTTTGCTTGGCTATTTTTATTTATTTTGACTCTTTCGAATTGATCATGGGTAGCTCGCGGTGCGTTATTGTTTTTAATTGGTTCTAATTTTTTGTTTTTAATTCCTAGAGTCTTCCTTTGTTCATTTTCTAAAGCTTTTCTGGCCTGACATTCCGGACGATTTATCTTCCTGTGTGATCTGATTTTTTCACCGGCATAACATCATGCGAAGAGGACGAATGTGGCCATCATTGGTTATGAAGTGTCTTCAAGACAATGATTTGGAATTGCAACTTACCATGTTGGTCCTCCATTGTATTTGTATATATATATATATCTTCTAATATACTATATGTGTTGTTGTGTCTTGTTACTTGACATGTTTTATGAGGTGATATCTCTATATTAATTTTTCCCATTGTTGTACATAAGAGGTATAAGTATTAATACCTACCTGTATTTTTCACTGTGGAATATGCTGCACTGCATGTACAAGTATTATTAGTTTTAGCCTATCTTTCAATTTTTTTGTATTGATATGGCTGTTATCCATCTTGCTAATCTGTGCGCAATGCTCACTGTGTTTCCACGGCCACTTCCTTCACTCACAAATTTAATTGATCTGCCTTGATTCCAGGCGAACAACCGGCGCCTGCTCTGTACGCGCGTGTGCCGCGGTTTCCCTCACGCTGGGCGTCACTTGGCATCTCCCTGATGCCGATGCCGCCCGTTGTCATGGTCGCCGTGGCAACATGCGTGTCATCATGAGCCGACACGCCGTTGTTGTTGACGTAGGTAGGGGAGGAGCTCTAGAACTGAGATGGCGGTCATGTGACCGAATGGCTGGTGGATGGTTTCATTGAGCGGCGCGCAACTGAAGCGTCACCTGATTACAAGCACGTCAGTTTGACGTCGCGCAGTGTGTGACACGCTAATAATGCAGGTTCATTACTGGTTCTATTGAGCGGCGCGCAACTGAAGTGTCATCCGATTATAAGTACGTTACTTCAGTTTGACGTTGCGCAGTGTGCGATACGCTAATAATACAGGCTCATTACAGCAGTGTTTCTGCTTTTAATATGGTGTTTTTTTATGATACTTCTAAGTAAAGCTCTGTTCCTCTGCTACCTTTTGGAGGTGTGTTTATGGTGGGTCACTATGACAACGGACGCCATTATTGGGCGGAATCTCTGTATGCATGTTTGATAGGTGAATGATCACATGGCCTTGATTTTTCAATTTGATTGGTCGACTCTATCTTAAATATCCCTCACTTCCCTCTTCCTGTTACCCCTTGAGAAAGGCCATTGCCGAAACGTGCGTTGGGGGGGGTTTGCATTGGTGTGGACCACTTCATACAATCCAAACAGGTAATGAGATTTTCTACTTAACATCTTGTCACAATGTCTATAATGGTTATATGTATATATATCCTGTTTGGGCATCTAAATGCTCCATTTGGAATCAGTACATTATGCTTGTTATAACTATGACATCTTAGTTACTGTTTTTGGTACTTGTACTTCCATTTGGTTTCTGCACCTTTAGCATGCCCCATTTGGTTGCCTGCGTGCTGCCATGGTCAATTTTCTGACTTCACTTCCCTGTCCCATTTTCCTGTTTTTAACATAATAAAGATTTGTTTATATGTTTCATATATAACTAGTCTCCTTGGATTTGTTTGATCGCTTCTCTTTCTCTGTAATATACTGCACTTGCCTGTGTAGGTGCTCTCCCAGGTCCCTGTACGCTTCCAGAGCGTGCTCTGCTCTGTCCCTGTATGCTTCCAGTTCGTGCTCTGCTCCGCTCTGTCTCTGTACGCTTCCAGTACGTGCTCTGCTCTGCTCTGTGCCTGTATGTTTCCAGTACGTGCTCTGCTCCACTCTGTCCCTGTATCCTTCCAGTACGTGCTCCGCTCTGTCCGTGTACGCTTCCAGTGCATGCTCTGCTCCGCTCTGTCCATGTACGCTTCCAGTGCGTGCTCTGCTATGTCACTGTACGCTTCCAGTACGTGCTCTGCTCCGCTCTGTCCCTGTACGCTTCCAGTACGGCTCTGCTCTGTCCCTGTATGCTTCCAGTATGTGCTCCGCTCCGCTCTGTCCCTGTATCCTTCCAGTACGTGCTCTGCTCCGCTCTGTCCCTGTACGCTTCCAGTGCGTGCTCTGCTCCGCTCTGTCCCTGTAAGCTTCCAGTACGGCTCTGCTCTGTCCCTGTATGCTTCCAGTACGTGCTCTGCTCCGCTCTGTCCCTGTATCCTTCCAGTACGTGCTCTGCTCCGCTCTGTCCCTGTACGCTTCTAGTACGTGCTCTGCTCCGCTCTGTCCCTGTACGTTTCCATTACGGCTCTGCTCTGTCCCTGTATGTTTCCAGTACGTGCTCTGCTCCGCTCTGTCCCTGTATCCTTCCAGTACGTGCTCTGCTCCGCTCTGTCCCTGTACGCTTCCAGTGCGTGCTCTGCTCCGCTCTGTCCATGTACGCTTCCAGTGCGTGCTCTGCTCTGTCCCTGTACGCTTTCTAGTGCGTGCGCTGCTCCACGCTGTTCTTGTATTCTTCCAGTGCACTCTCTGCTCTGTCCCTGTACACCTGCCAGTACGTGCTCTGCGCTATCCCTGTACGTCTTCCAGTGCGTGCTCTGCTCTGTCCCTGTACGCTTTCTAGTGCGTGCGCTGCTTCACGCTGTTCTTGTATTCTTCCAGTGCACGCTCTGCTCTGTCCCTGTACACCTGCCAGTACGTGCTCTGCCCTATCCCTGTACATCTTCCAGTGCGTGCTCTGCTCTGTCCCTGTACGCTTTCCAGTGCGTGCGCTGCTCCACGCTGTTCTTGTATGCTTCCAGTGCATGCTCTGCTCTGTCCCTGTACACCTGCCAGTATGTGCTCTGCTCTATCCCTGTACGTCTTCCAGTGCGTGCTCTGCTCTGTCCCTGTACGCTTTCTAGTGCGTGCGCTGCTCCACGCTGTTCTTGTATTCTTCCAGTGCACGCTCTGCTCTGTCCCTGTACACCTGCCAGTACGTGCTCTGCTCTATCCCTGTACGTCTTCCAGTGCGTGCTCTGCTCTGTCCCTGTACGCTTTCTAGTGCGTGCGCTGCTCCACGCTGTTCTTGTATTCTTCCAGTGCACGCTCTGCTCTGTCCCTGTACACCTGCCAGTACGTGCTCTGCCCTATCCCTGTACATCTTCCAGTGCGTGCTCTGCTCTGTCCCTGTACGCTTTCCAGTGCGTGCGCTGCTCCACGCTGTTCTTGTATGCTTCCAGTGCATGCTCTGCTCTGTCCCTGTACACCTGCCAGTATGTGCTCTGCTCTATCCCTGTACGTCTTCCAGTGCGTGCTCTGCTCTGTCCCTGTACGCTTTCCAGTGCGTGCGCTGCTCCACGCTGTTCTTGTATGCTTCCAGTGCATGCTCTGCTCTGTCCCTGTACACCTGCCAGTATGTGCTCTGCTCTATCCCTGTACGTCTTCCAGTGCGTGCTCTGCTCTGTCCCTGTACGCTTTCTAGTGCGTGCGCTGCTCCACGCTGTTCTTGTATGCTTCCAGTGCATGCTCTGCTCTGTCCCTGTATACCTGCCAGTATGTGCTCTGCTCTGTCCCTGTACGTCTTCCAGTGCGTGCTCTGCTCTGTCCAGATTCTCGCATCCTCTGTGAACTCGGCCTCGTCCAGGACCCCGTGTCTCTCTGCGGCTGCTCTGCTCCGTCTTGTTCCCGGTGAGTACCCTGATTCTTCTCGTCGTCCTTGAGCCGTTCCTCTAGCACTAGCTATTGCGGTATACCTTCTTCCTGGGCCTGCCATTAATGGTCCCTGAATAGGGGTCGGTGCCACCAGGCCAATTCAATCAAGGTCGGTCGGCACCGCGATCCAGTGGGTCCACTCTAGATTTCTTAACAACTACTTTCATATAACTAGTGATTATGAAAAAATGCTGTTTACAGGGTATTTGCCCCAAAGAGGGCAACCTTATGGAACTAGCCCCCCAAAAATTAGAAGTGTATATTCAACATCTCCCATATGGTTTTCTGCTGGTAAATTCACAAGTATCATCAGAAAAATTCCCCAACCTAAAAGGCTCAGGCAACAATACAATATACATTATAGTACAAAGGAAAAAGTAAGAATATTGACACATGCTCTTGCCAGTGCCAATCATGTCTTGTCACCAATACTTTTCCTTTTTCATTCTGTACTTGGGTACATAAAGCAGTACTTGGCATTACTCTTGTGCCTTTCATCGCTACTATAATGTTACTTTTGTTTTTCTGCTTGCACCTCAGTCTACTGTTTCACCTGGAACTTTTACTATTAATTGTTTTTCTCAGTGTTGTGGGTTTTTAACTGTTTAAAGCCCTGGTCACACTGGGTTTATGCAATTCTTCCAGGGGGTTCTGTTTGATTCCCTGAAAAATGGTATTGAGAAGGGACTGCTGACAGAGCCATAGACTGCAATGACACCAGGGCCGGACTGGCCATCTGGCAAACGCCAGAAGGGCCTGTCTGGTCGTGGGCCGCCTTGTCTGCTATATTGTTAACAGAATCAGTGTTGACAAGACACCCATACTGTTAAGAGTTGTGATGGAGCACAAAGTCGCTGACTCCGTCACTTACCCCAGCAGGCCACGGGTATCATTAGAAATATTGGTCTTGTAGTAAATCTTCCTTTCCTCCATCCAGGGTAATATTAGTAATATATCCCATCTGGAGCTTGGGGACAGGGATAGCATGGGCCTGTGTGATTCCAAATGCCAGGGTTGAATTTCAGTCCCAGTCCGTACCTGAATGACACAAACCGAATTCAAATGGACTCCTTCTGTGCTTTGTGTATGTTATTGTTCCTGTGTGAAAATGGACATTATTGGAAGAGAGCACAAAGGGAGTCCATTTAATTTCTGTGCCATAATCATAGGTGAAGCGACGCATGAAGATATCTTCAGTATCTTTACATTGGGCCCAATTCATCAAGGTGTTTTCTGGCATTAAACATTTTGAATTATCACAACATCTATTGCGCAGCTCAAAGTTGCACAAAAATGTAGCTTTTTTTTTTCCATTTTTCCTACAGTCTTGGCCAGCTCCGCTAAAATGAGTGGAGCTCAGGCGAAGCCTGCCCAGCACATTCATCAACATTTTTTGCCACTTTGACGGTGTAAATTGCCTCAGAAATATACAGCAGTCCCTGACTGGAGGAACATTGCAGGTGGTCGCACACTGAGGTGTGCGCCTCCTAATGAATTAGGTGCATCTGCAACTTACCCCAATGGTGTCTTCATTAAGACTGGTGTGCACAATGCCAGTCTTACTGGTTCAGGCCCATTATCTTTAAACGCACCTCATGGGCATACAAGAAAAATCTGCGTTTCATCCAGAACGATTTTATTTTCATTTGTCATCCATTTTTATGTCCACTTCAGTTTCCTATGTTGAAGAATTACAATTTATCAATAAAAATCGAATGGCATATGATGACTTCGTGTGGCGTCCAATTTTTTTACATATCTATAGTCTTAAACAGGCAAGTCTCATCCAACATATGGAAGAAAGTAGTGCATGATGCAATTTTTTTTCACGTGCAGATTTGGTCAGTGAACAAAATCGCTTATTTGCACTGCCCCATTGAAAAACATTATTTAACATTGCTGTCTGAATGCTGTCCATGAAAAAACAGACAAGGCATAGACAGCACTCAGACCAAAAATACCGAGACCGAGACCAATACTCAGACCGAGTGAACTTGGCCTTAGATAAAGACAATCCTAGACCATCACCATATCCACCAGATGTAGAAATTCTTCTTTTTTTCTTTTCCATGCTTTCATATGGCTTCTATGATTTTATGTTTCAATAGATTGTACTTTTTTGATAACTTTCTGTAATCTCTTTATTCCTAAAGGAGGGAAAATAGGCGTGATTAGAGTTTTTACATTTTTATCTCTTTTAGAACATTTTTAAATTTTTACTTTATTTTGTACTCCCTTTATTGAAACTGCAGTTCTCCAATGGAGCTCGGCCTATGCCTAATCTTCACAGGAAAACCTCGGTTACCATGATAACCTGGCGGTTTCCAACAATCTCATTGCAGGGGGGACCATGATAGGTGGTGTGCGTTTGGCCGTGGCATTTAAAAAGATAGAATATGTAACACAGCCGGCACCCGCATGGTATAAAGGAGGCTCAGTTCCTGAACTGGCAAAAATTATGCCATAGGTCAATAATGGGTCAAAGTGACTGTGTCATTGCAGTCTGTGGCTCCACAGGTTTATTTCAAAAGGATATTTCTTTCAATGATTCTTTGGTCTCCAAGGCTAGATTCAGATTTGCGGATTTCAGAGCTGCAGAGGGCTGCGTAGTTCCTCCCTGAAGCTCCGCCCACTGCCACACCTCCTCTGTTCAGCTCCGCCTACGTCTGCATGCGGCCTGCATACCTATCTTTAACATTGGGTTCGCAGGCCATGCGGATGTATGCTGATACGTCCGCATGCATCGTTTTGACGCTGCGGCAACCGCAACAAAATGCAACATGTTGCGTTTGACGCAGGTCGCTGCAGCGTCAAAACGACGCATGCGGACGCATCAGCAGTAGGCAGAGCTTCATGGAGGAACTCCGCAGCCCTCCACAGCTCTGACATCCGCAAATGTGAAACCAGCCAAAGGCTGTGTGAACAGTTTGCATTTTTGCTGCTTTTTTTCAGTTCAGATTTGTCACAAAACCTAAAGGGTTTCCTGATGCCAGCAAAGTGAATGAGAATCCTGAAGTGTCATGCACACGTCACTTATTTGTGACTTGCAGATTTGGCGCAGATTTCAATCAGTATGTCAGTCTTTCAGCTTTTTTACTTCAAATTTCACCCATAATGATGAGCAGTGGAAAATTTGCACCAAAAACGCAAGTAAAAAAAACACATTAAAAACGTTGCAAAAATTTGCCTCTAGGTTTTTCCTGTCTAGAGATGCAGAAATTTCTGCGCCATATACTTAACGTGTGCCCACACCCTAAAGGGTTTTTCTTTTCAGTCAAGGTCTGTTGTAACTGGGAACACAATGCATAAAAGCTTTTATGGCCTCAATCAGACGTTACCTTTTCACATTCAAGTTTTATTCATGTTATTAACGGATAGATCGTGTACTCATTACAGTATATGTGGCTGTTCATTTTTGTGGACCGAGTAATATTCAGGAATACACAGAGACATATCTGATTTTAATCTGAGTCATGGTTCACACATTTTGGTCAATCAGACCTTTCTCAAACATGCGCAGATTGGCTGCAGTGAGACGAGGTGAAATTAGCACAAAGGGTAATGCAACTAAGTCGCTGCAAGAATGGCGCATGTTCTAGGTTGGGTATAGTAATGGTCTGAAAAAACCTCCTTGGCCTCTGTTATGCAATGATTAGTATCCAATCCAATGGCTAAAAAAACCTGCCATATCCAGTTAAAGTAGAGCAGAGAAACAGCAAATATACCGTATACAAAAAATTCCAGAGATACTATATCACAGATGTAGCAAGTGGCTATTAAAAATGAACCTTCATTCGGTTGTTTATATTATGAGCTGGTCATAAGGACCTGTTTTACCAACAAACATACACTGAAACAAAAAGCACAAATAGTGACTAAAATTAATGTATAGGCACTTCAGTTCTTTTTGGTCAGTTTGTAGCTGCTATGGACCAAGCAGCTAAACACGCTTCACTGATGACTCTACTGTATGAACAGTAGTAGTCCCATCATCCGGCTAATGTGTTGAATGTAAAAAAAAAAACAAAAAAAGCAAAAAACATACATACTACATTCATACAACATACATACATACTACATTCATACAACATGCATACATACTGTTAGCGTGGGTAGTCTGGAGCCGGAAACTCCAGGAGTGGACCCTCTGGACCGTGGCACCGAGGGGCCCCGGGCGAGCTGCCAGGTGGAACCGACCCCTATACAGGGACCGTTAGGAGCAGGCCCAGGGGTTCGAGTACCACGGTAGCCGGTACCGAGAGGGGCGGCTCAGGATGGACCGTGGTAGGACTGTGGGACTGAAGTATAGATGACAGAACAGAAACACTGGAGGCAAGACTGGAGTAGGACGGCAGGACTGGAGCAGGATGGAACAGGAACACTGGAGGCAGGACTGGAGTAGGACAGCAGGACTGGAGTAGGATGGAACAGGAACACTGGAGGCAGGACTGGAGTAGGACGGCAGTACTGGAGCAGGATGGAACAGGAGCACTGATACAGTACATATAACATAGAGTACATACTCACCATCACTTGTAACTTTGATCCCCGAAGCCAGTGTATCAGTAAAAAATATTAAAATAACAAACAAGCAATATACTCCCTGATCCGCAGAAATCCATGAGTGTCCAACGACGATCTCCCGTGGAGAACAGCAGCATCTGCTGATGCGACCGCTCTCTAGGGGCACCAGGAATACAATGACGGGAGGTAGGTATCCTTCCGCACTGCATTCCTCCGCCACGGTAAAAAAATAGTCCCTAGTCTCACTTTTGGCATTGCTGTGTGAGAAAGTTCCCATGCAGCTTTTGCCATAAAGTGAGACCAGTGAACTATAGCAACCTCTCAGTGATGCACTGCAGGAGATCGTCGTGGGACACTCGTGGATTTCTGCGGATCAGGGAGTATATTGGTTGTTTGTTATTTTAATATTTTTTACAGTGAGATGACACTGGCTTCGGGGATCAAAGTGACAAGTGATGGTGAGTATGTACTCTATGTTATATGTATTGTATGAATGTATGAATGTATTGTATGTAGTATGTATGTAGTATGTATATATGTAGTATGTATGTAGTATGTATATATGTTGTATGAATGTAGTATATATGAAGTATGTATGTAGTATGTATGGTTGTATGAATGTAGTATATATGTAGTGTGTATGTTTGTTTTTTTTTACAGTCAACACATTAGCTGGATGATGGGACTACAACTGTCCCATCATTGGCTAATGTGTAGAGTTGAGCGATACCAGCCGATACTTGAAAATATCGGATCGGAATGGATCGGCCGATCTTAAAAAAAAGTATCGGTATCGCCGATTCCGATACCGGGAACCAATGCAAGTCAATGGGGCCAAAATATCGGAATTAAAAAAAACCCTTTCTTTCCTTGTAGGTTAATTCTACATGAAGAAAAACAACTAAGAATAATGTAGAATGTATTGTGGGAGGTGGAGGAGACATTAAAGCCATAGAGGTTTAGCCCAATCAAATGGAATAGCAGGAATTAAACTTTTTTTTTTAAAGATGTTAGGAGTTACAAAGATATTGACTATGTTAGCCTCATTTATATTTTGCCAGACATGTATGTCTTCTTCTTCTACTTCCTTTTTTTACATTCTTCTTCTTCTTCTTCTACTTCCTTTTTTTACATTCTTCTTCTTCTTCTTCTACTTCCTTTTTTTACATTCTTCTTCTTATTCCTTTTTTTACATTCTTCTTCTTCTTCTTCTACTTCCTTTTTTTACATTCTTCTTCTTCTTCTTCTTCTTCTTCTTCTTCTTCTTCCTTTTCTTACATTCTTCATATTCTTCTTATTCAACAATTATTATTCTACATATTCAGCTTCTTCATCTTCTTCCTATTCTTCTTCATCATATTCTTGTTTGTGTCAGGCATTCCTGTAGTTGTTATCTAGAAAAGTTAGAAGTTTACACCTTCCGTTCTGCCTGTCACAAAAGATTTACAACAGGATTTGTCCGCGTTCAGTTTGGCCTGCAGAAGCAGGCCTTTTCCAGGGGCACCACGAGGAGGAACGGACTCACCCCCATACACTGCTTAGTCTTCTTCTGCTTATAAATAAGATAATATCATTTGCTCAGAGTATTAGTCTTATGCTTAATGTTCTTCTGCTTTGTTTTTTTTATGCTTCTTTGTCTTCTCTCTCTTGTTGTTCTGCATCTTGGTGGTTGTCTTCCTGTTCTTTGTCCTCTTGAACCAGCTGACGGTACTGGCACCCGGAGGGGCAGCAGAAGGAACAAGAGCCAATGGCACTACCGAGGACCAGCTGACGGTGCTGGAACCCGGTTACTAAGCAGGAGGTACCTGTGCTACAAAGCACTACCAAGGACCAGCAGACGTTGCCGGAACTCGGATACCGAGATGGAGGCACCTAGGCCAAAGGCTCTGACGAGAACCAGCTGACGGTGCTGGAACCCGGAGGGGTAGCATAAGCTGCAAGAGCAAATGGAAATAGCGAGGACCAGCTGACAGTGCTGGCACCCGGAGGGGCAGCAGAAGGAATAAGAGCCAATGGCACAACCGAGGACCAGCTGACGGTGCTGGAACCCGGTTACTAAGCAGGAGGTACCTGTGCTACAAAGCACTACCAAGGACCAGCAGACGTTGCCGGAACTCGGATACCGAGATGGAGGCACCTAGGCCAAAGGCTCTGACGAGAACCAGCTGACGGTGCTGGAACCCGGAGGGGTAGCATAAGCTGCAAGAGCAAATGGAAATAGCGAGGACCAGCTGACAGTGCTGGCACCCGGAGGGGCAGCAGAAGGAATAAGAGCCAATGGCACAACCGAGGACCAGCTGACGGTGCTGGAACCCGGTTACTAAGCAGGAGGTACCTGTGCTACAAAGCACTACCAAGGACCAGCAGACGTTGCTGGAACTCGGATACCGAGATGGAGGCACCTAGGCCAAAGGCTCTGATGAGAACCAGCTGACGGTGCTGGAACCCGGAGGGGTATCAGAAGTTACCCCTGAAAAGCAAAGTTGGCATGCCGCAAGCTGGCCGCAGTTACCGAATCACACAGTCCTACAGGGGGTGCTTGTCCTACTGGCACTATGGAACAAACCTTTCTTACCAGAACCCGCAGTCCACATAGGAAGCACCTAAACTGCTGGCACCCTAGCCTCGGCTAACCCAACCGCAACACGACATGGCAACTTGGGGTGGCAAACTGACATTGACACTTCCCGGAAACAGCAGGCAGGGCTGGAACCAAGCTGGGCAGGAGGGAGTACCCGTGCCAAAGTCAGTTATGAGCAGCAACTGGCGATGTTGGAGCCCAGGACAAGCACTTAGCAGGCTGAGGCCTGATGTGCTGTCAATTGGGAGGCAGCAGGACAGATTGCCATCAAAACAGCAGGGGAACAGCTGACGTTACTGAACCCCACAAACACAGGAGCTAGTGTTTTACTCTGTGAAGACGGCACTTCCGAGCAACAACTGGCTGTGTTGAAGCCCAGGGACAAGCACGGAGCAGGCTTAGGCTGCATTGAAGAAATTTTAAGATCGGTTGTAGACTACTAATTTGAACCAAGCTCCACTTAGGCCTGTGGATTCACTGATTTTCGTATTTCCCCTGTCCTCCAACCCCGCCAGTTAAAGCTCCGAAGTGGCGTCTGCACAATCCACACTTGTTCCTGTGTTACAGGTGTTCAGTCCGGTCAGTTAATCCCCTGATGTGTGTCCGGCAATGTCGCCTGCTCTGTCCACATTCCGATAATGGGAATGTGGACAGAGCAGGCGACATTGCCGGACACACATCAGGGGATTAACTGATCGGACTGAACACCTGTAACACAGGAACAAGTGTGGATTGTGCAGACGCCACTTCGGAGCTGTAACTGGCAGGGTTGGAGGACAGGGGAAATACGAGAGACAGTGGAGCCACAGGCCTAATTGGAGCACGGTTAAAAATCAGTAGTGGTACGACTGTGTAGGCAGCAGGAGACTTTGCCATCCACACAGCAGGGGATCAGCTGACATTACTGAACCCCACTGAGACACGGGAGCAAGTATCTCTTTCCGTGTGGACGGCACTTCCGAACTACAACTGGCTGTGTTGAAGCCCAGGAAATAGGAGGGTGTAGGCAGAGGCCTACTGAATTTTGAATGAGGTGACAGCAGGAGAGACTGCCATCCACACAGCAGGGGATCAGCTGACGTTACTGAACCCCACTGAGACACGGGAGCAAGTATCTCTTTCCGTGTGGACGGCACTTCCGAACTACAACTGGCTGTGTTGAAGCCCAGGAAATAGGAGGGTGTAGGCAGAGGCCTACTGAATTTTGAATGAGGTGACAGCAGGAGAGACTGCCATCCACACAGCAGGGGATCAGCTGACGTTACTGAACCCCACTGAGACACGGGAGCAAGTGTCTCTTTCCGTGTGGACGGCACTTCCGAACTACAACTGGCTGTGTTGAAGCCCAGGAAATAGGAGGGTGTAGGCAGAGGCCTACTGTATTTTGAATGAGTTTACAGCAGGAGAGACTGCCATCCACACAGCAGGGGATCAGCTGACGTTACTGAACCCCACTGAGACACGGGAGCAAGTGTCTCTTTCCGTGTGGACGGCACTTCCGAACTACAACTGGCTGTGTTGAAGCCCAGGAAATAGGAGGGTGTAGGCAGAGGCCTACTGAATTTTGAATGAGGTGACAGCAGGAGAGACTGCCATCCACACAGCAGGGGATCAGCTGACGTTACTGAACCCCACTGAGACACGGGAGCAAGTATCTCTTTCCGTGTGGACGGCACTTCCGAACTACAACTGGCTGTGTTGAAGCCCAGGAAATAGGAGGGTGTAGGCAGAGGCCTACTGTCTTTGTAATGCGGAGACAGCAGGAGAGACTGCCATCTCCACAGCAGGGGAACAGCTGGCAGTGCTGAACCCCACTAACACTTGAACGAATGTGTTTGGCTCTGTGGAGACGACACTTCTGAACACCAACTGACGCTGTTGGAGCCCAGGATTAGGCGAGGAGCAGGCTGGGGCCTACTGGATTTTGGCAGGTGAATGCAGCAGGAGACTTGCCATCTCCACAGCAGGGGAACAGCTGGCAGTGCTGAACCCCACTAACACTTGAACGAATGTGTTTGGTTCTGTGGAGACGACACTTCTGAACACCAACTGACGCTGTTGGAGCCCAGGATTAGGCGAGGAGCAGGCTGGGGCCTACTGGATTTTGGCAGGTGAAGGCAGCAGGAGACTTGCCATCTCCACAGCAGGGGAACAGCTGGCAGTGCTGAACCCCACTAACACTTGAACGAATGTGTTTGGCTCTGTGGAGACGACACTTCTGAACACCAACTGACGCTGTTGGAGCCCAGGATTAGGCGAGGAGCAGGCTGGGGCCTACTGGATTTTGGCAGGTGAAGGCAGCAGGAGACTTGCCATCTCCACAGCAGGGGAACAGCTGGCAGTGCTGAACCCCACTAACACTTGAACGAATGTGTTTGGCTCTGTGGAGACGACACTTCTGAACACCAACTGACGCTGTTGGAGCCCAGGATTAGGCGAGGAGCAGGCTGGGGCCTACTGGATTTTGGCAGGTGAATGCAGCAGGAGACTTGCCATCTCCACAGCAGGGGAACAGCTGGCAGTGCTGAACCCCACTAACACTTGAACGAATGTGTTTGGTTCTGTGGAGACGACACTTCTGAACACCAACTGACGCTGTTGGAGCCCAGGATTAGGCGAGGAGCAGGCTGGGGCCTACTGGATTTTGGCAGGTGAAGGCAGCAGGAGACTTGCCATCTCCACAGCAGGGGAACAGCTGGCAGTGCTGAACCCCACTAACACTTGAACGAATGTGTTTGGCTCTGTGGAGACGACACTTCTGAACACCAACTGACGCTGTTGGAGCCCAGGATTAGGCGAGGAGCAGGCTGGGGCCTACTGGATTTTGGCAGGTGAAGGCAGCAGGAGACTTGCCATCTCCACAGCAGGGGAACAGCTGGCAGTGCTGAACCCCACTAACACTTGAACGAATGTGTTTGGCTCTGTGGAGACGACACTTCTGAACACCAACTGACGCTGTTGGAGCCCAGGATTAGGCGAGGAGCAGGCTGGGGCCTACTGGATTTTGGCAGGTGAAGGCAGCAGGAGACTTGCCATCTCCACAGCAGGGGAACAGCTGGCAGTGCTGAACCCCACTAACACTTGAACGAATGTGTTTGGTTCTGTGGAGACGACACTTCTGAACACCAACTGACGCTGTTGGAGCCCAGGATTAGGCGAGGAGCAGGCTGGGGCCTACTGGATTTTGGCAGGTGAAGGCAGCAGGAGACTTGCCATCTCCACAGCAGGGGAACAGCTGGCAGTGCTGAACCCCACTAACACTTGAACGAATGTGTTTGGCTCTGTGGAGACGACACTTCTGAACACCAACTGACGCTGTTGGAGCCCAGGATTAGGCGAGGAGCAGGCTGGGGCCTACTGGATTTTGGCAGGTGAAGGCAGCAGGAGACTTGCCATCTCCACAGCAGGGGAACAGCTGGCAGTGCTGAACCCCACTAACACTTGAACGAATGTGTTTGGCTCTGTGGAGACGACACTTCTGAACACCAACTGACGCTGTTGGAGCCCAGGATTAGGCGAGGAGCAGGCTGGGGCCTACTGGATTTTGGCAGGTGAAGGCAGCAGGAGACTTGCCATCTCCACAGCAGGGGAACAGCTGGCAGTGCTGAACCCCACTAACACTTGAACGAATGTGTTTGGCTCTGTGGAGACGACACTTCTGAACACCAACTGACGCTGTTGGAGCCCAGGATTAGGCGAGGAGCAGGCTGGGGCCTACTGGATTTTGGCAGGTGAAGGCAGCAGGAGACTTGCCATCTCCACAGCAGGGGAACAGCTGGCAGTGCTGAACCCCACTAACACTTGAACGAATGTGTTTGGCTCTGTGGAGACGACACTTCTGAACACCAACTGACGCTGTTGGAGCCCAGGATTAGGCGAGGAGCAGGCTGGGGCCTACTGGATTTTGGCAGGTGAAGGCAGCAGGAGACTTGCCATCTCCACAGCAGGGGAACAGCTGGCAGTGCTGAACCCCACTAACACTTGAACGAATGTGTTTGGCTCTGTGGAGACGACACTTCTGAACACCAACTGACGCTGTTGGAGCCCAGGATTAGGCGAGGAGCAGGCTGGGGCCTACTGGATTTTGGCAGGTGAAGGCAGCAGGAGACTTGCCATCTCCACAGCAGGGGAACAGCTGGCAGTGCTGAACCCCACTAACACTTGAACGAATGTGTTTGGCTCTGTGGAGACGACACTTCTGAACACCAACTGACGCTGTTGGAGCCCAGGATTAGGCGAGGAGCAGGCTGGGGCCTACTGGATTTTGGCAGGTGAAGGCAGCAGGAGACTTGCCATCTCCACAGCAGGGGAACAGCTGGCAGTGCTGAACCCCACTAACACTTGAACGAATGTGTTTGGCTCTGTGGAGACGACACTTCTGAACACCAACTGACGCTGTTGGTGCCCAGGATTACGCATGCCGCATGCAGAGGCCAATGGGCAGCGGTTTTTATGGAGGTTGTGGACTACTACTGATTCTAACCATGCTCCACTTAGGCCTCTGGCTCCACTGTCTCTACTATTTACCCTGGCCTCCAACCCCGCCAGCTACATCTCTGAAGTGGCGTCAGCACAATCTACACTTGTTCCTGTGTTACTGGTGCTCAGTCCCATCAGTTGATCCCCTGATGTTTGTCCGGCAAATTCGCCAGCTCTGTCCTCATTCCCACTACTGGTTATGGGAATGTGGACAGAGCAGGAGACCTTGCCGGACACACATCAGGGGATAAACTGATGGGACTGAGCCACAGGAACACAGGAACAAGTGTAGATTGTGCTGACGCCACTTCAGAGATGTAGATGGCGGGGTTGGAGGTCAGGGGAAATAGTAGAGACAGTGGAGCCAGAGACCTAAGTTGGGCACGGTTAAAAATCAGTAGTGGTTTGAATGTTGATGGAGCTGGTGACTCTGCCGTCCACACAGCAGGGGATCAGCTGGCATTACTGAACCCCAGTAACACAGGAGCTAGTGTGTTTCTCTGTGCAGACGACACATCTGAGCGACAACTGGCTGTGTTGAAGCACAGGGATTATAGTTCAGGTGGTAGAAAAATGAACACACCAGCAGACCTGGATACAGTTGCCAACCACTAATTTAGTCTGTAAGAGGAATGGCAAAGTCTTTGGAGATCCAGGCCTTGTTCATTTTCAGAAAAGTCAGCCGGTCAACATTATCGGAAGATAGTCGCGTGCGACGGTCTGTTAGTACACCACCTGCGGCACTAAAGACACGTTCCGATAATACACTGGCAGCAGGGCAAGCCAGCACCTCCAATGCATACTGGCTAAGCTCTGGCCATGTATCCAGCTTAGAGACCCAAAACTTGAAGGGGGAAGAGCCATCTGGGAGTACAGCGACAGGGCAAGACATGTAGTCTGACACCATCTGACGGAAGCGTTGCCTCCTGCTGACTCGAGGCGTCGCTGATGGTGTAGACAATTGTGGTGGACACACAAAACTTTGCCACATTTGGGCCATAGTGGTCTTGCCTTGTGCTGCGGCACTGCCTCTGCTCCCTCTTTGTGCAGAGTTTCCTCCACTGCCTCGACGCACAGAGCTGCTTTGTAAAGCACTTGCAACAATGCTGTCGGGTGGAATGGAAAACATTATGGACTGCACCAGTGACTCTTCGTACTCCCGCATTTTACGCTCCCGGTTCAACGTTGGTATGAGCCTTTGTACGCTGTCCCGGTAGCGAGGATCTAGGAGGGTGTACACCCAATAATCAGCCGAGACGAGAATGTGGGTGATGCGGCGGTCGTTTCTCAGGCACTGCAGCATGAAATCAACCATGTGCTGCAGACTCCCAACTGCCAAAGAACCGCTGTCCCCTGTTTGAGGCGTGACCTCGACCTGCTCTGCATCACCCCACCCTCGCTGTACATACTGAGTAGAGGTTTGTGTACCTCCCTCCTCTGGAGAGATGTCTTCCTCCTCCATCGACTCCTCCTCATCCTCCTCACAAAGTGTCCCCTGCCTAGGCCTTTGTGAGGAAACACGTAGCGCAGACTGTCCAGAAGCAGATGGCATTTGGGACTCCTCATCCTCCACCTCTTCTGAAACCTCATCCCTTAGTGCTTGCAGTGTTTGTTGAAGCAGGCAGATAAGGGGGACAGTCATGCTGACTAGTGCATCATCTGCACTCGCCATCCGCGTGGATTCATCGAAGGCACGCAAAACGAGGCAGATGTCCTTCATAGAGGCCCACTCAATGGTGCTGAAGTGTGAACGGCGCACAGTGCGACTTGTTTGCGCCTGATGCAGCTGGTACTCCATGACTGCTGCCTGCTGCTCACACAACCGCTCCAACATATGTAACGTTGAATTCCACCGGGTGGGTAGGTCACATATGATGCGATGTTCTGGAAGGCCAAATCGTCGCTGCAGAGCAGCGAGGCGCGATCTTGCCGTGCTGGAACGTCGCAAGTGAGCGCACTCTATGCGGACCTTGTGCAACAGTGCATCAAGATCCGGATAGTCCCTCAGAAAGCTCTGCACGACCAAGTTAAGAACATGTGCCAGACATGGGATGTGTGTGAGGTTGCCTAGGCCAAGAGCTGCCACCAGATTTCGGCCATTGTCACACACTACCAAGCCCGGCTGGAGATTCGCTGGCCCAAACCACACATCGCTCTCCAGCTTGATAGCATTCCAGAGCTCCTGCGCTGTGTGGCTTCGATTCCCCAAAGAAATTAATTTGAGTACAGCCTGTTGACGTTTGGCCACGGCTGTGCTCATATCGGTCGTAACAGGCTCCTGCTCTGCTGTTTCTGAGGAACTTGAGTAGGAGGAGGAGTCTATGTGTACAGACTGGAGTCCTGCAATCCGTGGCGTTGGAAGAACACGTACAGCGCCACTCTCCAGATCCGTACCCGGCTCCACAACATTGACCCAGTGGGCAGTGAGGGAAAGGTATCGTCCCTGTCCATGGTTACTGGTCCACGCATCGGTGGTCAGGTGGACCTTGCTACTAACGGCGTTTAGTAGCGCATGTTTTATTTTGCCCTCAACATGTTTCTGCAGGGCAGGGACGGCTCGCCTGCTGAAATAAAAGCGGCTGGGCACGTTGTATTGGGGGACTGCCAATGCCATTAAGTCCCGGAAGGTGTCAGTGTCCACCAGCCTGAATGACAGCATTTCAACTGCCAGAAGTTTGGCAATGCCAGCATTCAGAGACTGTGCTCGGGGATGGTTTGCCGAGTAAGGGCGCCTTTTATCCCATGCCTGTGCTACCGATGGCTGTGATGGATGGGAACGTGCTGTTATGGGTGGAATCTGACAGGGTCTCCGGACAACAGTGGCAGAGGTTCTTCCTTGGCGATCCTGTGAGGAAGCCGAACCAGCAGTGTGTGAGCTGGAGGAAGAGGGCCCAACACGAACTGAAGAGGTGGTAGGTGGTGCTGTACGTTGGCCTACGTCTTGAGGGTGTCTATGCAACTCCAACTCGTGCTTGGTGCGCACATGTTTCCACATATTTGTGGTATTGAGGTTGCTGACATTTCTCCCTCTTTTGACTCTCTGATGACACAGCTTGCATTTGACAAAGCAAATGTCATCTGCAACTGTGTCAAAAAAGGACCACGCACTGCAACTCTTGTGAGCGCCCGGTTTGCCTTTGGAAGGAGGAATGCTCCTAACGGGTGCCGAAGTGGAGGGTACAGGCAACCAAGTCTTCCCCCTCCCTCTGCCTCCTGTTTTGGCCGGTAGGGGAATCTCTTCCTCCGAGCTGCTCCCACCACCTTCCTGTTGCTCACGCCATGATGGGTCAAGGACCTCATCATCTTCCCTCCCCTCTTCAAACAGCTGCTTCTCCGGGGTTGTCTCGCCAGCACCGTACGCACCAGAAAGTGGCAACTGAGTCTCGTCATCATCTGATGCGTACTGAGGTGTGCTGACCATAGGCACTGGCCCACTTGCCTCTTCAGATTCAGAGGGACAAAGAAGTTGCGCATCACTGCATACTCCCTCTTCTTCACATTCAGGAATGCTGCTTGGCTGGCCCCCTCTTTCCAAGCCAACAGATTCCGAGAACAGAAGTAGAGATTGTGATGGCTCCTGTCCATGTCTCTCTGACTGCCTGGGCACTTTGGCAGGTGGTGAAGAGACAGATGGTTGCTCTTCGGTGCTCTGACCCTGAGAGGATGCGGAAGTAATTGAAGTCGATGCGTTAGCTGCCATCCATCCGACAACGGCTTCAATTTGTTCCTCCCGCAGCAGTGGGGTACGTTGAGGTCCTACAAAGCTGCGCATAAAGGACTGTTGCCTGCTAAAACTGGGGGATGCTGATCCACTGGTGCCCGCAGCAGGCCCAGAATCCCCACGTCCTCTACCTGTAGAATCCCCACGTCCTCTCCCTGCAGAATCCCCACGTCCTCTCCCTGCTGAAACTCCACGCCCACGCCCACGCCCCCGCGCCTTACTCCCTGCCTTCTTCATCTTGCAAGACTGCTTAAGATAGGCAAAAAAGGACAAAGGGGGGCCTTAGTGTGCTTATTCCTGAACAGCTGGTTACAGGTACAAGAAACACTAATTTTATGAAGTGTGTGTGTGTGGACTAGACTTTAATAGGAGCTGATGTGGCCTACACAAGTTCAAAATGTAGTGTTTGGTGAACTTTTTATGTGGTTTCTTTGTTTGAAACAAACTCAAAGTATGAGAACAAAGAATTGAAACTGATAGTATCACCAACTTTTTGGAGCTATTACAATGCAGGCAGGTAACCTACAATGCAAAAGATGAGGCTCCAAAAAAATTGGGTAATACTAATCTGGCTGCGCCGGCAGGGCACAAGCCAGAAAAAAAGGCTCCTCTATCTACTCCTATATAGTGTTTGCAACCAACCAATGTTGATGGATACGGATGGATGCACACTAATAGGAGAAGAAAAAATGAGCTGCACTCAGAGACAAATATGTGTGAGGCAGTGACGCACGTTGAGCGTCCTACAACCAGACGTAGCTGCAGGACACTCTACTGAGCGTGAGCTGCACTCACACACAGTCAGAGACCTCTCAGACAGCCGTCAACAGTGCAGCTAAGTGGGCACTGGCACTGACAGGCTGCAGAAAGGCTCCGCTGTGTACTCCTATATAGTGTTTGCAACCACCGTAGATGGAGACGGATGGATGCACACTAATAGAAGAAAAAATGAGCTGCACTCAAATAAAAATATGTGTGAGGCAGTGACGCACGCTGAGCGTCCTACAGCCAGACGTAGCTGCAGGACACACTACTCAGCGTGAGCTGCACTCACACACAGTCAGAGACCTCTCAGACAGCCGTGAACAGTGCAGCAAAGTGGACACTAGCACTGAAAGGCTGCAGAAAGGCTCCGCTGTCTACTACTAGTGTTTGCAACCAACGTATATGGATACGGATGGAAGCACACTAGATTGAAATTATTTAAAAAATGCAGCTCAAAAAATAAAAGATGTATGAGGCAGCAGTGATCACACTGGGTGGCCTACAGCCTGACGTGGCTGCAGGACCCACTCCACAGCGTGAGCTGCACTCACACAGCCCTTGCAGACAGCTGTGAAAACAGCGCTGCTAGGGAAAAGCAAGCTACAGTGGTGGTTTATGTAGCCTGGATAAAGCACAATATTGTTTTTAGAATCGCTATTTCTAACTGTCCCTCACAGTCTTCTACAGCAGCCTGTCCCTAACTGAATTCACAGCAGAGTGACCAGAAATGGCGGCTGCGGTGGCTTTTATAGTGCATCATGACATCATTTCGGCAGCCAATCACAGCCATGCCAATAGTTAACATGCCTACATGCCTAACAGGATGTGCCCACACTTCGGAGGATTCCCATTGGCTTAATCAAAGCAAGCAGGCTCATAGCATGATGGGAACTTCCTATTCCGATTCCGATCCCGGAATCCGATATGAAAAAAGTATCGGAATTAAGTATCGGAATTCCGATACCGCTGATATCGGCCGATACCCGATACTTGCGGTATCGGAATGCTCAACACTACTAATGTGTCTATCACTGTCATTGTAGCAGGCATAGCCTGATGGGACTTGTAGTCCCATAGGACGATGCCTGCACACACACAACCCCCAGCAGGCCCGCACAGAGGTCCGCACAGACCCCCGGCAGACCCGCACAGACCCCCGGCAGGCCCGCACAGACCCCCGGCTGGCCCACAAAGACCCCCGGCAGGCCCGCGCAGACCCCCGGCAGGCCCGCACAGATCGCGCATCACGATGACATCATTTCAGCAGCCAATCACAGCCATGCCATTAGTTAACATGGCTAACACAACTGGCTCATTGCATTATGGGAACTTCCGATTCCGGTATTCGATATTGTAAAAATATTGGTACTCGGTATCGGAATTCCGATACAGTGACTATCGGCCGAATGCTCAACACTAGTCCTAAGTGGTGTGAATAAAACTTTATCTTAATTATTAGCAATGTTAATTGTATATGGATTTTATAGATTTAGTCATTGTGCCCATCATTTTCCGCCTCATATTGGTGCGTAGGACCCACAGACACAAGGATAAAGTCACACAGAACTCCTATATTTTCATTGTGAGTTATATGTCTGTGTTTTTCCTTTTTTGTGTTAGTATATACTATATAAATGACAGCTTTTCTTGTGATGTGAGTGTTGTCATGGGTAGGGCATGCTTTTTATTTCCTATTGTTCCTATTATTCTGCTTCTTATAAATTTCAGACCGGCTTAAAGTGTCTTATACACTGTTTAACCTGTTTCCCGCAAAGTGTATTGGTGGGAATTGTTTTATGTCTATGCTATTAAAGCATTTTGAAAGAGCCTCTTGGTTGTCGATGGTTGTGTGCATTGGCCCCAACATGGTTTCCAAATGTTTGACAAGTCTCTCTTTTGCTTGTAGTAATACAACTACATCATTTTTGTTCCGTAAATGCAAAGAATTTGTATAGAAATTGGTACACAAAGATATTTCATGGACCACGTCTGACAGTCAAGACAATGATCTTGCAGACCATGCCACTATGATTTATTTTAGGTCATTCTTTTCATAATTAGGGTGTTCTTTTCTCAGAAACCTTGCAAAGTTAATTCTATAAATTGTAATTATTTCTGCTTTAGCTTTTCTATCTTGCTGTGAAATGCAGTTTTGTCCAGTAAATCTTGCCCCATTTGGCATATCTTGTTAGACTGAATTCCCTTGTACCTTGCTGTAGTCATTATAACATAATTTTCAGCAATTTACCAAAACCACTTGAGAGTTTCCATCCTTATTTGTTGGGACAGTATGCTTTCCATGTTTAATTTATTTGTTGTCTTCTGCATTCTAGATAATTAGGTCTTTATAATTTATCTGCTGAAATTTATTTTTGCCACTATTGCATTCTAAAAGGTATTCATTTTCTTTTTACATATTCTACTTCTGTCGTGTTTTCATCAAAATCTCCAAAATCAAAACCTTTTAATAACAAATACAATACTCATATATTAATTTGGTTACTATTTAGACGCTCTTGGTTGACAACATGTTTGTTCCATTTATTTGGCCAAATATCTGAGAAGCAGTGTGAAATCTATA
This sequence comes from Dendrobates tinctorius, assembly GCF_039654945.1. Lineage (NCBI taxonomy): Eukaryota > Metazoa > Chordata > Amphibia > Anura > Dendrobatidae > Dendrobates > Dendrobates tinctorius. The sequence goes on along the minus strand of NW_027361679.1, from coordinate 126,133,479 downwards.
TACGGTATATATGCACCATCAGGAGTCCCAAAAGCTGGTGTTACCCTATGTACCCTATGCAGCAAGGCAATACCCTTTGTCATCCTTGCTTTGAATCTGCCCAGTAGCCTGGGGAGACGTAAAAAAAGTAGGGGTTAAAAATGGTGATATATGCACAATCCTAGGTTGTATTGGATTATATGTATCTTTCTATGCTTTATGTGCTGTTTATTTTAGCAGTGCTTAATGAGTAATTACATTGCAAATTGTTTTTCTATGCAGCTGGTAATGGTTCCTTAAGGTAGAAAGGAAGCAAACTCTGGCTGGCCCAGAATATATTAAAATTGGTGCTTTTTACCAAATTGCAATATGGTTCCGTAGTGTTTTTGACTGAAAGGAATAGTCCTATCCATCAGAGTTATTTTTCAAATGCTCCTGAGTTTAGTTATAAGGCCGGGGTCACACTAACCGACGCAAAATACGGTCAGTATTTTACATGCATAATACGGATGAATTACACCTAAACAGTGATCCGTATGTCATCCGTAAGCCAGGTGTGGTCGCGTATTTTGCGCATGTCAGCATCCGTATGTAATCCGTATGGCATCCGTATGGCGATATTTTCTCGCCGGCTTGCAAAATGGACATATAATGGAGCCCTATGACAGGTTTTCTAACATAGTAACATAGTAACATAGTAACGAAGGGAGACTTTAAGTCCATCTAGTTCAACCCATATCCTATCCTAACTTGCCCTAACATGTTGATCCAGAGGAAGGCAAAAAAACCCCATGTGGCAAACAGTAAGCTTCACCTTGGGGAAAAAAATTCCTTCCCGACTCCACATACGGCAATCAGACTAGCTCCCTGGATCAACGCAACACTAAGGAAACTAGTGTATATACCCTGTAATATTATACTTTTCAAGAAAGGCATCCAGTCCCCTCTTAAATTTTAGTAGAGAATCACTCATTACAACATCATATGGCAGAGAGTTCCATAGTCTCACTGCTCGTACAGTAAAGAATCCGCGTCTGTGATTATGCTTAAACCTTCTTTCCTCCAGACGTAGAGGATGCCCCCTTGTCCCCGTCACAGGTCTAAGAGTAAAAAGATCATTAGAAAGGTCTTGGTATTGTCCCCGCATATATTTATACATTGTAATAAGATCACCCCTAAGCCTTCGATTCTCCAAACTAAATAACCCCAAGTGTAATAACCTGTCTTGGTATTGCAGACCCCCCAGTTCCCTAATAACCTTGGTCGCTCTTCTCTGCACCCGCTCCAGTTCAGCTATGTCTTTCTTATACACCGGAGACCAGAACTGTACACAGTATTCTAAGTGTGGTCGCACTAGTGACTTATATAGAGGTAAAATTATGTTCTCCTCATGAGCATCTATGCCTCTTTTAATGCATCCCATTATTTTATTTGCCTTTGCAGCAGCTGCCTGACACTGGCCACTAAATGTGAGTTTGTCGTCCACCCATACACCCAGGTCTTTTTCAGTGACTGTTTTGCCCAGTGTTTTACAATTAAGCACATAATTATACATCTTGTTCATTCTACCCAAGTGCATGACCTTACATTTATCCCCATTAAAGCTCATTTGCCATTTATCAGCCCAAGCTTCTAGTTTACATAAATCCTCCTGTAATATAAAATTGTCCTCTGTATCGATTACCCTGCAGAGTTTAGTGTCATCTGCAAATATTGAAATTCTACTCTCTATGCCCCTTACAAGGTCATTAATAAATATGTTAAAAAGAAGCGGGCCCAAAACTGACCCCTGTGGTACCCCACTGCTAACCGTGACCCAGTCCGAGTGTGCTCCATTAATAACCACCCTTTGTTTCCTATCCCTGAGCCAGCTCTTAACCCACCTACACATATTTTCCCCTATCCCCATTGTTCTAATTTTACGTATCAACCTTTTGTGTGGCACCGTATCAAAAGCTTTTGAAAAGTCCATGTACACCACGTCCACTGCATTCCCTTGGTCCAGACCGGAACTTACCTCTTCATAAAAGCTTATCAGATTAGTCTGACAGGAACGGTCCCTTGTAAACCCATGTTGATATTGGGTCATAAGTTTATTCTTCTCCAGATACTCCAGTATAGTATCTCTTTGAAAACCCTCCAGGATTTTACCCACAGTTGAAGTTAAACTCACTGGCCTATAATTTCCAAGTTCAGTTTTTGTCCCCTTTTTGAATATTGGCACCACATTTGCTATACGCCAGTCCTGTGGTACAGACCCTGTTATTATGGAATCTTTAAAGATTAAAAATAGTGGTCTATCTATGACTGTGCTTAATTCCTGCAGTACTCGTGGGTGTATCCCATCCGGGCCCGGGGATTTGTCAATTTTAGTGATTTTTAGACGCCGCCGTACTTCCTGCTGAGTTAAGCAGGTGACATTTAATGGACAATTTTTATCCCTGATCATGTTATCCGTCATGGGATTTTCTTGTGTAAACACTGTCGAAAAAAAAGTAATTTAGCATATTGGCTTTTTCCTCATCCTCCTCCACCATTTCACCCAGACTATTTTTAAGGGGGCCAACATTATCATTTTTAGCTTCTTACTATTTATGTAGTTAAAGAATATTTTGGGATTATTTTTACTTTCTCTGGCAATGAGTCTCTCTGTCTCAATCTTTGCTGTTTTGATTTGCTTTTTACAGAATTTATTTAATCTTCTGTATTTAGTTAATGCCTCATCACTACCTACTTGCTTTAATTCTCTAAATGCTTTATTTTTATCTCTTATTGCACCCCTTACAGCTCTATTTAGCCATAGTGCTTTCCTCCTATTTCTCGCATGTTTATTCCCATACGGTATATATTGTGCACAGGTCCTATTCAGAATGCTAATAAACGTCTCCCATTTTCTTTGTGTATTTTTATGTCTCAGGATATCGTCCCAGTTAATTGCACCAAGATCATCTCTCATCCGTTGGAAATTTGCTTTCCTGAAGTTTAGTGTCCTTGTAACCCCTCTACTACACATTTAATTAAAGGATACATGAAAACTTATTAATTTGTGATCACTATTACCCAAGTGACCCCCAACCCTTACATTTGATATGCGGTCTGGCCTGTTGGATAATATTAGGTCTAGCAGTGCCCCCCCTCTTGTTGGGTCCTGAACCAGTTGTGAAAGGTAATTGTCTCTCATAGTTGTCAAAAACCTATTACCTTTGCTGGAACTGCAGGTTTCGGTTCTCCAATGTATTTCAGGGTAGTTGAAGTCCCCCATAATAATGACTTCTCCTTGAGTCGCAGCTTCATCTATTTGCTTTATAAGGATATTCTCTGTTGCTTCCATTATTTTTGGAGACTTATAACAAACCCCTATCAGTAATTTATTATTTTTCCCCCCTCCCCTTATCTCTACCCACAGGGACTCTACATTTTCATTAGATTAATATATATTATCATGAAGGATGGGTTTTAAGGATGATTTTACATATAAACACACGCCTCCCCCTCGTTTATTAGTACAGTCATTTCTGAACAGACTATAGCCCTGTACATTAACAGCCCAGTCATGGCTCTCGTCCAGCCATGTCTCAGATATCCCCACCATGTCATAATTATGCTCCAACAACATTAACTCCAATTCCTCCATCTTGTTGGCGAGGCTTCTGGCATTAGTATACATGCACTTTATGTATCTCTCTGTACCTCTATTCTTTCTTAAATTATTAACTGTTCTAACCCCACCCCCCATGCCACCCCCACCCCCAATTTCATTATTTGTGCCCAGGTCTCTAGCTGCACTGTCTTCCCCTCCTATAAAAGGAATACCCTCCCCCCCGTCCCTAGTTTAAACACTCCTCCAACCTTCTAGCCATTTTCTCCCCCAGCACAGCTGCACCCTCCCCATTGAGGTGCAACCCGTCCCTAGCGTAGAGCCTGTAGCCAACTGAGAAGTCGGCCCAGTTCTGCAGGAACCCAAACCCCTCCTTCCTACACCAATTCCTGAGCCACTTATTAACCTCCCTAATCTCCCGTTGCCTCTCTGGCGTGGCACGTGGTACAGGAAGTATTTCCGAAAATACCACCTTGGAGGTCCTGGCTTTAAGCTTACAGCCTAATTCCCTGAAATCATCTTTAAGGACCTTCCACCTACCTCTAACTTTGTCATTTGTGCCAATGTGCACCATGACCGCTGGATCCTCACCAGCCCCTCCCAGTAATCTGTCAACCCGATCAGCGATGTGTCGGACTCGAGCGCCAGGTAGGCAGCTCACCGTTCGACGATCCCTGTGTTTGTGACAGATTGCCCTATCTGTTCCCCTAATAATTGAGTCTCCCACTACCAGAACCTGTCTGGCCTGCCCTGCTCTCCTATTTCCCCCCTTACTGGAGCAGACACTCATCTGGCTTTCAGAGGACATGCCTTGCTGCAGCAGTGCTACTCCTGCACTAACACTCCCCTCATCTGCCAACTTAGCAAACTTATTGGGGTGTGCCAGATCAGGACTAGCCTCCCTGGTGCTCTTCCCTCTACCCCGCCTTCTAACTGTCACCCAGCTAGCTGCTTCATTGTCCTGCAGCTCCAACCTAGCATCCCCCCCTCATCTATCCCATTGAGCGTCTGCTCAGTGAGCAGAAGACTCCTTTCCATATTGTCTATGGATCTCAGTGTTGCCAGCTGCACATTTAGATCCAGAATCTGGGCTTCCAAATGCACAACGTGCTCACATCTCGCACAGCAGTATGCACCCTCGACCGGCTGTTCAAGGATTTCATACATGCGGCAAGACGTGCACTGGATGGCATTGGCAATAGTGGAGCACATCCTAATGGGGATTGCAAAAGACAATACGATAAGCAAAAATAAATAAAAAGTATTAATAAAATATAACAGCAATTCAGTAATACCTCCCTTGGAAACTCCTTGAATCCAAAGTCACTGAATCTCAAGTCACACACTTACCACAGTTCGCACTTATGCTCAGGTCACACTCAGCTCGTTCACACTCACTCAGGCAGAAGATTTAAAAGATTTTTTTTTTTTTTCCCCTTTTACCAGCACACCACCTTGCTGCTCAATGCACTTCCAAAAGGAGTTAGCCCCAACCAGCTGCCCTTTATAAACCCTTAATTACTGTATGAACTCCCACCCTTAATTAACCCCTTGTGAATATAGTTACACCTCAAGATTTAAATGCAATATAGTTAACCCTTAAAAACACAGATAGTAAAATAAGAGATTACAGATTAGAGAGAAAAAAAAAATAGGTTAAACAAGCCCCCAAGCCCCCCAAAAATTGGACAGGTAGAGAGCACTCAGCAACCTACAATTCAGCAACTCACACAGGTATTTGTTATAGGTTTTCCAAACACCTCTTCACTGAATCTCAAGTCACACACTTACCACAGTTCGCACTTACGCTCAGGTCACACTCAGCTCGTTCACACTCGCTCAGGCAGAAGATTTAAAAGATTTTTTTTTTTTTTCCCCTTTTACCAGCACACCACCTTGCTGTTCAATGCACTTCCAAAAAGAACAGAAAACAAAGAATAGATATAGACACATAGAATGTACATATATACATATATATATATATATATATATGTATTCTATGTGTATATATCCTTTCGTTTCTTTATTAAAACTGTCAGTGTGATTTTACTGTATAGCTCACTGACTTGCCGGCTTTGCTAAAAGACACCGGGTGCGTATTTCTCGCAAGTCACATGTGTGGTCCGTGTGTAATCCGTATTTTTTGCGCACCCATAGACTTGCATTGGCATACTATGGTGTGGCCTTACTGTTACATACTTTTTATGGAACTCCTAATTTTCCTTTCATATCCACCTTATGTGTCAAGTGCAGGTAAGAAAATTCAGCAAATTTTTTTTTTTTGCTGGCCACACAATAACAAGAGTCAGCGATAGGCCGGGGTCACACTGGCGAGGAATACGGCCGAGTGAGTGGCGCTAAAAGCACGCATTAGACACGGACCAATGATTCTCTATGGGGTCCCTCGCACCAGCCGTATATTTCTCATCCGTATTCTACGGTCCGTGCCAATCGCAGCATGCTGCGATTGTCAGCGTACTACGGCCGTAATACGCCAATGCAAGTCTATGGGTGCGCAAAAAATACGGATTACACACGGACCACACATGTGACCTGCGAGAAATGCGCACCAGGTGTCTTTTAGCAAAGCCGGCAATTCAGTGCGCTATACAGTAAACTCACACTGACAGGTTTAAGAAAGAAAGAAAGAATAGATATATACACATAGAATACATATATATATATATATATATGCATTCTATGTGTCTATATCTATTCTTTCATTTCTTTATTAAAACTGTCATAGGGCTCCATTATATGTCCATTTTGCAAGCCTGCGAGAAAATCTCGCCATACGGATGCCATACGGATTACATACGGATGCTGACATGCGCAAAATACGAGACCACACCTTGATTACGGATGACATACGGAGCACTATTTAGGGGTCTGTCATCCATATTACGCACGTAAAATACTGACCGTATTTTGCGCAGGTTAGTGTGACTCCAGCCTTAGGCCACATCCACGCGCACGTTCTGTATTTGGTCGTATGTTACATCAGTATTTCTAAGGCCACGCTCACATGTTCAGTATTTGGTCAGTATGTTACATCAGTATTTCTAAGGCCACGCTCACATGTTCAGTATTTGGTCAGTATGTTACATCAGTATTTCTAAGGCCACACTCACATGTTCAGTATTTGGTCAGTATGTTAAATCAGTATTTCTAAGGCCATATCCACACGTTCTGTATTTTTCAGTATGTTAAATCAGTATTTCTCAGGCCACATTCTCACATTGAGTATTTGGTCAGTTTTTTACCTCAGTATCTGTAAGTCAAAACCAGGAGTGGTGATAATACAGAAGTGGTGACGTGTTTCTGTAAGGCTGGAGTCACGCTAACCTGCGCACAATACGGTCAGTATTTTACATGCGTAATACGGATGACAGACCCCTAAATAGTGCTCCGTATGTCATCCGTAATCAAGGTGTGGTCGCGTATTTTGCGCATGTCAGCATCCGTATGTAATCCGTATGGCATCCGTATGGCGAGATTTTCTCGCAGGCTTGCAAAATGGACATATAATGGAGCCCTATGACGGGTTTCTAACAGAAACCAAAGATTAGATATAGACACCTAGAATGCATATATATATATGTGTCTCAATGACATGTGTGTATATATATATATATATATATGTGTATTCTATGTGTATATATCTATTCTTTCTTTCTTTATTAAAACTGTCAGTGTGAGTTTACTGTATAGCGCACTGAATTGCCGGCTTTGCTAAAAGACACCTGGTGCGTATTTCTCGCAAGTCATATGTGTGGTCTGTGTGTAATCCGTATTTTTTGCGCACCCATAGACTTGCATTGGTGTATTACGGGCGTAGTACGCTGACAATCGCAGCATGCTGTGATTGGCACGGAGCGTAGAATATGGATGAGAAATATGCGGCTGGTGCGAGGGACCCCATAGAGAATCATTGGTCCGTGTCTAATGCGTGCTTTTAGCGCCTCTCACTCTCCCGTATTCCTCGCCAGTGTGACCCCAGCCTTATACTTTTCCTCTGAGGCTGGAGTCACACTAACCTGCGCAAAATACGGTCAGTATTTTACATGCGTAGTACGGATGACAGACCCCTAAATAGTGCTCCGTATGTCATCCGTAATCAAGGTGTGGTCGCGTATTTTGCGCATGTCAGCATCCGTATGTAATCTGTATGGCATCCGTATGGTGAGATTTTCTCACAGGCTTGCAAAATGGACATATAATGGAGCCCTATGACAGTTTTAATAAAGAAATGAAAGAATAGATATAGACACATAGAATGCATATATATATATGTATGTATTCTATGTGTCTATATCTATTCTTTCTTTCTTTATTAAACCTGTCAGTGTGAGTTTACTGTATAGCGCACTGAATTGCCGGCTTTGCTAAAAGACACCTGGTGCGTATTTCTTGCAAGTCACATGTGTGGTCCGTGTGTAATCCGTATTTTTTGCGCACCCATAGACTTGCATTGGTGTATTACGGCCGTAGTACGCTGACAATCGCAGCATGCTGCGATTGGCACAGAGCCTAGAATACGGATGAGAAATATACGGCTGGTGCGAGGGACCCCAAAGAGAATCATTGGTCCGTGTCTAATGCGTGCTTTTAGCGCCTCTCTCTCGGCCGTATTCCTCGCCAGTGTGACCCCGGCCTGATTGTTCCACTCCTGGTTTTGGCTTACAAGTAGAGATGAACAAACCCAAAGTTAAATGTTCGGTGTTCGTACCAGACAGGTAGTCTGGAGTCACACTAACCTGCGCAAAATACGCTCCGTAGTTTACATGCGTAATACGGATGAATGACCCTTAAACAGTGCTCCGTAGGTCATCCGTAAGCAAGGTGAGGTCGCGTATTTTGCGCATGTGTGCATCCGTATGTAATCCGTGTGGCATCCGTATGCAATCCGTATGGCGAGATTTTCTCGCAGCCTTGCAAAATGGACATTTAACGGTTTTGAGGCCTGCAAACAATTTAAATCATTAGCCTGTACCCTATTTAGAAACTCAGAAACAGGTGGCTGCCTACATTCTGTACATTTGTCACCTTGCTTTCACGAGGTGTGTTGGTGTTCTTTGTGCAGCATGGCAGAGGGTCTGCGATTCAATACAACTGAGCAGGTTCTCTTTACCTGGCTTTTGTCACGGCGCTTTGGGCAACCATATCCTGTGATAGTGGATCCGCGGAGGAGGAGACGCATGTGGGTCCATCCACTTTTGAGGCAACGACTCACAAGAGGTCATTTTCACCGCCTCTATTCTTCTCTGCGGGAGCATCCGGAGAAATTTTACCAGTACTGTCGCATGAGCATTTCCACATTTGATAGACTCTTGGAGACAGTGCGCCCTGGGATCACCTTTCAGGACACAAGGATGCGCAAAGCCATATCTGCAGAGGAGCGACTTCTACTCACAATACGGTATGTACTACACAACCACATTCTCTATGTTCATAATGTGTGTGCTAATTTATGTTTTTTGGCCTTCTTGGACAAAGTTTAATGCCCTCATCATACTTCAAATATGTTTCACCGGACACAGCAGAATGTTAGATGTAATATGTCCTGCATATCACTTAGTCATTGTGCCACCAAATATGTGTGTGTTCTTCTCTCTCATTTCCTATCAAGTTTGGTCAGCATGTAACTGATTTTTTTTACTTTAGACATTCTAAACTTTACTATTTCTGTTGTTCTACAGCTTCCTGTCCACTGGCCTGTCTTATGCCGCCCTCCACCATGAGTTTCTCATTGGAAAGTCCACCATTTCAGGCATAGTGAGGTTTACATGTGCAGAAATCTGGACAAGACTCCATCAAGTGGTCATGCCCGAGCCCAGGATGGAAGACTGGTTAAGGATTTCAAGGGACTTTGAGGAGGACTGCCAGTTTCCAAATTGTATTGGGGCCCTGGATGGCAAACATATCAGGGTGCGTAAGCCGCCGAACTCAGGCTCCCAATTCTTCAATTATAAACAATACTTTTCTGTTGTATTGTTGGCTCTGGCAGACCCTCAATACAAGATTATAATTGTCGACATTGGGGCCTATGGAAGGACGGGAGACTCTAGAGTCTTCAATACTTCCATAATGGCTCGGCGGCTACGCACCAACCAGTTGGATCTACCACCACCACGCCAGCTTCCAGGCTCCCCCGAACAATCAGTCCCTTATGTCCTTGTGGCAGATGAGGCCTTTCAGTTATCGCGCAATGTAATGAGGCCATATCCCCGGCGCAACCTTGACCACAGGCGCAGAATTTTTAACTTGCGCCTATCACGTGCTAGGCGACTGGTGGAGTGTTCCTTTGGGATTCTTTGTGCCAAATGGCGGGTACTCCAGTCTGCCATTCAGTTGAGTGAGCAAAATGTGAATGAAGTTGTGAAAGCCTGTGTTGTTCTGCATAACTTCACCAGGATACATGATTGTTCCTCCTCTGATGGTGTTGTGCGTAGGCCGGACAATGTGCGCAGGGTGAGACCACCTATCAACCCTCAACGTAGACCGCTCTCTGGCCTCAAAGTGCGTGATATTTTCACGAATTACTTTATCTCACCTGAGGGGGCTACTTCTTGGCAAGAGAATGCTGTGTCTATGTTATAATTTGTTTCTTTAAGTGTGTCTAAATATATATTACTCAAGCCTTTATGATTCTATGAGTGTTTCATTGCATTGGTTGGTGTCTGTAAGTATGTTGTGAGGGATTGTGAAAAATCACACAGAGACGTTAACTAGAGTAGACAAATTTTTAGTTTTGCCTATTTTTTTTTTGGTTTGCTTAAAGGCAAACATAATATTGCCATAACACAAATTTGGCAATAGCCAAAATGACCCTTTGGGCCTTCTTTAACTTGGTGTTAAATTAACATAACAGAACAAAACAGCAACAAACATTATGCAATAACAACATTGCTGCATGCCTAGATTAACCTTGATTTGGCAACAAAAGGTGAGCTCCATCACCAAAATAAAGGCAACAAGATAACACTCACATTTCCTCATAATGTTATCCAATCATAGAAAGATTCCACCATGACAGGCAAGGCTACCTCACATCTTTCACACAGATATTACCTGTCTGTAGAACAGACAATATTTAAGCATGCTATACTGGAAAGGATCAAAATACAAAACTCACTTGTTAAGACATAGAGAGAGCGTGATATTCTGTATGCTGGTCGCCTCTAATTTTTTGACTAGAGATTGCTAAAAAAAAAGGTGACTACTTAACTAAGGCGAGCACGCCTTTCCTAGGCGTTAGCAAGTGAGTAGTGTATTTTCATCCTTTCATTTTACAGTATAGCGCATTTAAATATTCTCTTTTATACACACATGTAATATCTGTGTGAAAGGCTTGAGGTAGCGTTGCCTGTCATGATGGATTGTTTCATATGTTTGGAAAACATTGTTTAAAAATGTGAGTGTTAAATTATGTTCTAAATGATGGTGAAGGAGAACACCTGTTTTTAGTTTTAGATTAGGAGCACCAGTTACATCTCACTGGACATCTCCAAACATTAGAATCATAAATCCTCATATGTAGGGGAAGGGGAATGTGGATGACCAGCCTGTGGGTGCTGCTGGACATTGTGGCTAACATCGCCCTGTGTGGGGCCATACTGTAATTGGCCAGCCTCCTCGGCCTGTTGGGGATACTGGCCAGAGTAATGATGATGGTGAGGGGCTTCTTGTTGGCTATGGTAGGCCTGTGGCTCATACCCACCAACATAGCCAGATCGTCCCCAACCAGGTTGGGACCAGCCTCCAACACTGGGTGGGTACAAGTGGCCATATTGGTGGGGTTGGCTTGAGGAAGACATTTGGGGCTGCGGAATAGAAGGATGGGTAGGGGGAGGAAGGGCTTGAGGTGTTGGCCCACTTATTAGGGGCTGTTCAGACCCTGCTTGAGCAAGCATCTGTGTGGATGGTCTCATGCGCATTAAATTTCGTGGTGAGAGCTGCCACCTCTCCAGAAATTCAAAAACCTCATATGGGGTATTGGGGGGGGTGCTTGCATCAAGCAGGATCTGAATACAACCCCTAATACGGAGCCTGACCTCACGGGTAAGGGCACGGAGATAAAGGGTGAGGCTACGTGCATAGGCCTCCTCACCATCATCTGTAGTGACTCTGGACAAATAATTCAGCACCCCTGTGTCCACATTGGTCCTGCTCTCTTGAATGGTGACCTGGCGCCTTCTTCTTGTTCGCCGTGATGCTAGAGCAGCCTGTGGGGAGGACCTGATCGGGGCAGTTGGGCTGCTGCTCAAGTTGCCCGGCTCTTCCAGGATGGGTGAGGTGGCAGCAGCAGACCGTCCTGGTGGTGTGGTATGTAGGCCAGCCATTGTGTGGTCTTGTGATGCCTCCTCTTCAGCCATCCTTCTTGTAGGGGGAGAAGATGGGCCAGCCACCTCATCCCCTACAGGATCAATAATTGGCTCTGCCTCTGAGGCCGTTCCTCGATCCGTAAGGTTGGATTGAGTTCTGTTATGAAATAGAACAGAGGCAAAAATACATCAATATTTTTGTCCCTGTAAAGTATTTGTGTAATGTTTTTGTGTCATCTGGTGTGAGGTATGTCCTTACGGTCTCAGATCCAGAATTGGGGAGAGGAAGTTCAGCCGGTCATAGTATATATATTTGTGTTTGACATGTCCAGCATACCCACTCCTGGACCGCTGCTGGCGTTCCCGGCGGTACTGGTCCCGGATGCTTCTCCACCATTTCATCACATCTTCCACTGCAATGTGACAGGAAAGATTGTCAAAATCACATATTTGAGAGGTCACATTTTCGAACAGTAGTCTAGGCATGGGGCCTTCTGGGGTGTGCGTTCTACCCATGGTGGCATATGTAATTGGGCCGATACACATGGTCTCATTAGCTCCACTTAAACTAATTTTAGTGGCTAGGAGGATGAGGAGCTTGTGGCCTAACCCCAAATTATGGCTGTGTGAAGCCACGTGTCACATCCAAATGTAACGGCCTGATGAGGCTAATAAAAGTACATGCACAGGAAGGGGGGTGCTGATTCTAGATTCATTTTATAGCGCACGCTAAGGTTAATGATGTTTTTATGGTTGCACTTACGAATTTTATGCTGCTCATCACGTGGTCTGTCACCAAAGTCATGGTACATCTGGCGACAGATGCACCTCCATGACGCCTCCTTTCTTGTGCGGTTAGCATAGATTGCATCGCGTGGGTCCCATATTTCTGGACGCTCCTGCACCAGCACAATGAGCATCTCTACATTAATATAAGTGGACGCCATGCTGCTGCTGTACTCCGTGGAGGCTGACTTCCTGGATGTCTGGAGCGGTTTTTGAGCTCATTTGCATGTCTAGGCTTCCTGATGATGGATTGGCCCATTTCCTGTTCACCAGCCAAAAGACCTGCGTTTTGCTCGCAGGTCACACGTCTGTTCCGTGTGTAATCCGTATTTTTTGCGCACCCATAGACTTGCATTGGCGTACCTACGGGCGTAGTACGCTGACAATCGCAGCATGCTGCGAGTGGCACGGAGCGTAGGATACGGATGAGAAATATACGCCTGGTGCGAGTGACCCCATAGAAAATCATTTGTCCGTGTCTAATGCGTGCTTTTTGCGCCTCTCACTCTCCCGTATTCCTCGCCAGTGTGACTCCGGCCGTAGTGTTATCATTGTGGTTTACTAGATTGTTTTTTTTTTCTCTCTCTCTCATTCTTTCTTTTACTATTTCTGGAAAATAGTTACCCTTTTTTCCTTTCCAAACACAGACTTCTCCCGGAAGTCTATTGCAGTATTTGGAGTTCTGGAGAGAGAGAATTTTCCAGCAAAAAGTTTGGGTCCCTATTGTTTTCATTGGGGTTCAGGTTTTGGTTCAAGTTCAGATACAGTTCTGGTACCCGAACCTAACTTTGGAATAAAGATTGGGTCGGGTACCAGGACCCAAACTTTCACTGAGTCCACTCATTCGTAGTTATATCCTTAAAGGGAATCTGTTGCCATGATAATTCAATCCAATCTGCTGGTATCATATTATAGAGCAGGAGGAGCTGAGCATTTAAACCTCTATATTCTGATTTTGGGTCCAGTAGGCGGTCCTATCAGTGACTGACAGCTTTCTTTGCATAAGTGTGCATACAGCATAGCTGTCAGCCACTGACAGGACTGCTCACACGACCGAAAAACCCAGAAAGAGCTGAGGATTAAATGAGGAAAACATAGGTTATACTGAATCTTTTCTCGCAAAACTATATATCAATCTGCTCAGTTCCCTCACATTTTGGGTTCTGATACCGACCCAAACTTTATTCCAAAGGTTAAGTTCAGGGACCAGAACTATACCTAAACTTGAAACAGAACCTGAACCCTATTGAAACCCAGACTTTTGACACAGAAACTCTCACTCTCTTTCTCTGTAACGTACTTCCCCTGGAACTCCAAACATTGCAGTGGACTTCCAGGGAAAGTCTGCGTTCAACGTTTATCACCGGACACTAAGGCCGCGGGGTCACACTAACCAACGTAAAATACGGTCAGTATTTTACATGCGTAATACGGATGACAGACCCCTAAATAGTGCTCCGTATGTCATCCATAATCAAGGTGTGGTCGCGTATTTTGCGCATGTCAGCATCCGTATGTAATCCGTATGGCATCCGTATGGCGAGATTTTCTCGCAGGCTTGCAAAATGGACATATAATGGAGCCCTATGACAGGTTTAATAAAGAAATGAAAGAATAGATATAGACACATAGAATGCATACACTCACTGGCCACTTTATTAGGTACACCTGTCCAACTGTGTGTTAAGACTTAATTTCTAATCAGCCAATCACATGGCGGCAACTCAGTGCATTTAGGCATGTAGACATGGTCAAGACAATCTCCTGCAGTTCAAACCGAGCATCAGTATGGGGAAGAAAGGTGATTTGAGTGCCTTTGAACGTGGCATGATTGTTGGTGCCAGAAGGGCTGGTCTGAGAATTTCAGAAACTGCTGATCTACTGGGATTTTCACGCACAACCATCTCTAGGGTTTACAGAGAATGGTCCGAAAAAGAAAAAAAATCCAGTGAGCGGCAGTTCTGTGGCCGGAAATGCCATGTTGATGCCAGAGGTCAGAGGAGAATGGGCAGACTGGTTCGAGCTGATAGAAAGGCAACAGTGACTCAAATTGCCACCCGTTACAACCAAGGTAGGCAGAAGAGCATCTCTGAACGCACAGTGCGTCGAACTTTGAGGCAGATGGGCTACAGCAGCAGAAGACCACACTGGGTACCACTCCTCTCAGCTAAGAACAGGAAACTGAGGTTACAATTTGCACAAGCTCATCGAAATTGGACAGTAGAAGATTGGAAAAACGTTGCCTGGTCTGATGAGTCTCGATTTCTGCTGCGACATTCGGATGGTAGGGTCAGAATTTGGCGTAAACAACATGAAAGCATGGATCCATCCTGCCTTGTATCAACGGTTCAGGCTGGTGGTGGTGGTGTCATGGTGTGGGGAATTTTTTCTGGGCACTCTTTGGGCCCCTTGGTACCAATTGAGCATCGTTGCAACGCCACAGCCTACCTGAGTATTGTTGCTGACCATGTCCATCCCTTTATGACGACAATGTACCCAACATCTGATGGCTACTTTCAGCAGGATAATGCGCCATGTCATAAAGCTCGAATCATCTCAGATTGGTTTCTTGAACATGACAATGAGTTTACTGTACTCAAATGGCCTCCTCAGCCACCAGATCTCAATTCAATAGAGCATCTTTGGGATGTGGTGGAACGGGAGATTCGCATCAGGGATGTGCAGCCGACAAATCTGCGCCAACTGTGTGATGCCATCATGTCAATATGGTCCAAAATCTCTGAGGAATGCTTCCAGCACCTTGTTGAATCTCTGCCACGAAGAATTGAGGCAGTTCTGAAGGCAAAAGGGGGTCCAGCCCCTTACTAGCATGGTGTACCTAATAAAGTGGCCAGTGAGTGTATATATATATGTATGTATTCTATGTGTCTATATCTATTCTTTCATTTCTTTATTAAACCTGTCAGTGTGAGTTTACTGTATAGCGCACTGAATTGCCGGCTTTGCTAAAAGACACCGGGTGCGTATTTCTCGCAGGTCACATGTGTGGGCCGTGTGTAATCCGTATTTTTTGCACACCCATAGACTTGCATTGGTGTATTACGGGCGTAGTACGCTGACAATCGCAGCATGCTGTGATTGGCACGGAGCGTAGAATACGGATGAGAAATATACAGCTGGTGCGAGGGACCCCATAGAGAATCATTTGTGCGTGTGTAATGCTTGCTTTTAGCGCCTCTCACTTGTCCGTATTCCTCGCCAGTGTGACCCCGGCTAACTGTCATGTACGAACACCGAATATTTAACTTCAAATTCAGTCATCTCTAGATATAACCTCTTTTTTTGTATGAGACTCAGAGATTTTGCTGACATGACAGTAATGTTCTTGTTACATTTGTCCTGGATCTCTGCATCTTACTTTGATTATAGTAGTTACCTGCTTTAGGCTATGTTCACATTGTCTTTCAGTCATTGGCTCCATTGGGGCTTCTGTCTGACGCCCTGTAAAATGGGAATTGGACATTTGTGCTGATGTATCCATTGACTATAATGATGCAGAGTCAAATTGTGCTCTGTTGGACATCATTACCATAAATTCAAGTGGGCACCAAGCCACAGTTGAAAACAGTTTGTTGACCGATTGTGAACATAGCCTTAATCTCCCCTCTCTTAGATTAATTCCTCCCTTGCCTTTTTGCATTTTTCTCTTCTGCTTTTCTCCTTTTTTCACTAGTAACATAGTAAAATAGTTATTAAGGTTGAAGGAAGACTTTAAGTCCATCTAGTTCAACCCATATCCTATCCTAACTTGCCCTAACATGTTGATCCAGAGAAAGGCAAAAAAACCCCATGTGGCAAACAGTAAGCTTAACATTGGGGAAAAAAATTCCTTCCCGACTCCACATACGGCAATGAGACTAGCTCCCTGGATCAACGCAATAGTGAGGAAACTAGTGTATGTACCCTGTAATATTATACTTTCCAAGAAAGGCATCCAGGCCCTTCTTAAATTTTAGTAGGGAATCACTCATTACAACATCATTTGGCAGAGAGTTCCATAGTCTCACTGCTCTTACAGTAAAGAATCCTCGTCTGTGATTATGCTTAAACCTTCTTTCCTCCAGACGTAGAGGATGCCCCCTTGTCCTCGTCACAGGTCTAAGAGTAAAAAGATCATTAGAAAGGTCTTTGTAGTGTTTTTCTCCAGGTGTAAAGCTATTTTAGCTCAGAATTTTTGAGGAGTTTTATGATGTGGATCATCTTCAAACTCCTGCTCAAACACTGCTTCAAAAGACTTGAAAAACTGTTCCTATTCATCTCTATTCGAAATCCACTTTGCTGATCTTATAAAGATTTTTTTTAAGCGTTTTGTTTTCTGAAAAGATCTCGGAAAACACTTGATGCAATTGAAAGTGCATATCACTTCTTTGAAGTGGATTCTGCTTGAAAAACCTGTCATTTTTGAATGTCTAAATATGAAAAAAATATTCTAAGGTCTCACTTTTGGTCTGCTTGATGCTTACATTTTTTTTTCACCAAATGTTTCACTACTGTCACTTTTTCAGCTATGTTACTATAAATGTTTTCAATCATAGTCCCACAAGAGCATGTTAAAAAAACTATTTCAATTGTGGATTCCTTCTCTTTTATGTTTTATACATTAAAAACTGATTTACCTTAAATACTGTGAGCAGAATCAGTCACTCACTATAATACTTTATAAATTCTCTACACCAATATGAATAGTTTTTCCCCATAATTTTTTTTCATCACAGGAGCCCGAACATCCAATAATTGCCACACTGTCATCTGCATGACAGCACGGTAAGCATTGGCTCTGATCAGTGGTGAGACAATTACCGCCAAAGTGCTGCAGTTCCCATGCTGTCAGATGACGGCGTGAGACAGCAGCTGTGACCGGTGTTAAAAAGTTTACCTCAGGTCACAGAGGCACTGGCTGATGAGACTACTATTCCCATTAGCCTACTGCTGCTAATAACAGTTAATTAATACTCCCATCAGCCAGCATCTGCACTGTAAATAAATAGATTAAAAATAAAAATGGGGTTGGTTCCCCTATCTTTTTAATAACCAGAATAGCAAAACTGACAGCTGCGGGCTGCAACCATCAGCTGTCAGATTTATCATGGCTGATTATCAAGAACTGAGGGGTCCCCCCATTTTTTACAACCAGCCAAGCTAAAGTTCACAACTGGGGCCTGGTATTCTCATCCTGGTATGGAGCTAATAAATGTGCCTTTTCTGAGGTGTCTGCAGGCTAGGATGGGGAGCCAATATTCATGGCCCCTTACCAGCCTAAGAATATCAGTCTCCAGCTGTCTGTTTTAGCCTGACTGGTTGTCAAAAATGGGAGGGACCCCACATCGTTTTTTAAATTATTTATTTAAATAATGAAAAAAAAACTATTCTTGATACCCAACCATGATAAAGCTGACAGCTGAGGTTTTCAGCCCGCAGCTGTCAATTTTACCATGCTGGTTATCAAAAATAGAGGTGAACCCCACACAAGTTTTTTCTTTCATTTGTAGTGCAGGTGCCAGATGAATACTCCCATCAGCCGACGCCTGTGACCAGAAGTAAACTTTTTACCACCGGTCACAGCTGCTGGCTAAGGCTATGTTCACACGTGGTGTTTTTTTCGCGTTTTCGCGGCGGTTTTAACCGCGCGAAAAATAAGCATCCCATGCATTCCTATGGGATTCCGCAATGCTGTGCTAATGCTGCGGTTTTTACCACGGTGGAATCGTTTCGCAGTAAAAAACGCAGCATGCTCAATAATTTAGCGGAATCATTTTTTACATCCTATCTTTTACTATTGATGCCGCATAGGCAGCCTCAATAGTAAAAAGTTGGTCACACTCGTCAAACACTATGTTTGACGAGTGTGACCAACCTGTCAATCAGTTCTGCAAGCGATGCTACAGATTGCTTGGAAAACGCTAGCAATTCTGCAAGCTAATAACGCTTGCAAAATGCTAGTTTTTCACCGGGAAAATTGCGGGAATTTAAAATGCAATTTTCCCGCGGAATGGAATTCGGAATTCTCGCGGTAATTTCCGTGAGAGTTCCGCTACGTGTGAACGTAGCCTTACCCTGTCATCTGCCAGCGTGAAAGCCACAGTGCTCTAACTGGTGGTAATATTCTTACCTTCGATCAGAGCCGCCGCTGTTTCTCAAGCTGTCATGCAGATGACAGCATGGGAAACACCAGATGCTTGGGGTGCCGAACCTGAATAGTAATATGGACTTTCTGGAGAAGTCCGTATTCGGGATCCATGCCCAAACAGTAGATGTTCAGTGCAGACCTCGAAACTTACTGTTCAGGTTCACCGATCTCTAGTAACCACTGCAACTCGTGTCACTCTTTCATGCCAAGGATTTGAAAATGGCCTGACATGCTTTACGCTTTTATAGAAACAAAAGACTTGAAAGACACACAGGGCTAAATAGTGTCATATGTGAGTAACAGTGTTAAAGACCAGCATAATGGTGATCAACTGGACCGGCTGTGTGCTCACAACCACTGGTAACACTTAAAGGGAAACTGTCAGCAGGATTATGCATAGTCACCTACACACAGTGCCAGGTCGGTGCCATTATACTGAATAAAATGATACCTTGGTTGATGAAATCCATCATGTGGTTGTTTCTTAATCTTTACAGTATTTTCAGTTTTGTGTTAATGAGATTCTCGTGTCCTAAGGTGGGGTTGGTGTATGTGGTGCTCTGTTTAGCTATTTATAATGCTGAACGTGATAGATGCTAGTGCACAGGCGCACCCGACAACGCTATATTGATGGTGATTTTTTTTCTTTGAAACACAGGAAGATAATAGGCACTATCCAATAAGAGAAAATTCCCAGGTGCCACCATTTTGATTAAGTGACATGCTTTTTTTCAAATGCATACATTAGTATATTCATTGCGCAAACTAGGGGGCAGGTCAGTGAGGGATCAGTGACCCGTCAGCAGTCTGCATTATGAATAGCTAATCAGAGCACCACATACATGAACCCCGCCTTAGGGCACGAGAATCTCATTAACACAAAACTGAAAATAAAGATTAAGAAACAACAAGTCGGATTTCAACAACCAAGGTATCTATAATAATAAATGCCCTAACCAGCTTCCGGTTGTAACAACTTCCGTCCAGTTGTAACCGGTGACGTCACCACACACACACGCACATGCTAACCCTCAACACACCACACCGCCTCAACACACACTCCTCTCACCTTTCACCTCCACTCATGTCCACTCACTCTTTCACTCCACATACGTTCCTTTCTCTCACTCCGTTTCTCATACTCACACCGTCATCGTCGCTGCCCCGACATCTTCCTCCGCCGCCAGGATCCAGGATCCAGACGTTCTCCAGGCCGCCGACATGTTCTTGCGGGACGCCATCTTGGATGTCGTGAAATCCCGCGAGATTCAAGATGGCGTCGCCGCAACAATATGTCGCTGGCGTGGACGACATCGGGATCCAAAAAGATGGCGTCGGCGAAATCTCGCGAGATTACGCCGACGCCATTTTGGATCCCGATGTCGCCCATGCCAGCGACATGTTGTTGCAGCGACGCCATCTTGAATATCGCGGGACTTCACGACATCCAAGATGGCGTCCCGCAAGAATATGTCGCTGGCATGGGCGACATCGGGATCCAAAATGGCGTCGGCGTAATCTCGCGAGATTTCGCCGACGCCATCTTTTTGGATCCCGATGTCGTCCACGCCAGCGACATGTTGTTGCGGCGACGCTATCTTGAATATCGTGGGATTTCACGAAATCCAAGATGGCGTCCCGCAAGAACATGTCGGCGGCCTGGAGAACGTCTGGATCCTGGATCGCGGCGGCGGAGGAAGATGTCGGGGCAGCGACGATGACGGTGTGAGTATGAGAAATGGAGTGAGAGAAAGGAACGTATGGGGAGTGAAAGAGTGAGTGGACATGAGTGGAGGTGAAAGGTGAGAGGAGTGTGTGTTGAGGCGGTGTGGTGTGTTGAGGGTTAACATGGCAAGAGGTGTTAACGACGTCAGCGAAATCTTGCGAGATTTCGCCGACGCCATCTTGCATTCGTGAAATTGCGTCATTTACCTCACGCCGACTTGCTGTGCGGACGCTTGGCATTGCCTGTACCACCATAACTACTGCTGCCTTGGTCCTATGCCTGTTTACTGCCGGTGTCTAATTACTGGACCAATTTGCCTGTACCGCCATAAGTACTGCTGCCTTGCTCCTCTGCCGGTGTCTAATTACAGGACCAATTTGCCTATACCGCCATAACTACTGCCTTTGTCCTCTGCTGGTGTCTAATTACAAGGCCAATTTGCCTATACTGCCATAACTACTGCTGCCTTTGTCCTCTGCCAGTGTCTAATTACAGGGCCAATTTGCCTATACTGCCATAAATACTGCTGCCTTGCTCCTCTGCCGGTGTCTAATTACAGGGCCAATTTGCCTCTATCGCCATAACTACTGCTGCTTTGGTCATCTGCCTGTTTACTGCCGGTGTCTAATTACAAGGCCAATTTGCCTCTACCGCCATAACTACTGCTGCCTTGCTCCTCTGCCGGTGTCTAATTACAGGGCTAATTTGCCTCTACCGCCATAACTACTGCTACCTTGCTCCTCTGCCGGTGTCTAATTACAGGGCCAATTTGCCTCTACCGCCATAACTACTGCTGCCTTGCTCCTCTGCCGGTGTCTAATTACAGGGCCAATTTGACTCTACCGCCATAACTACTGCTGCATTGCTCCTCTGCTGGTGTCTAATTACAGGGCCAATTTGCCAATACCGCCATAACTACTGCTGCCTTGCTCCTCTGCCGGTGTCTAATTACAGGGCCAATTTGCCTCTACCGCCATAAGTACTGCTGCCTTGCTCCTCTGACTGTTCACTGCCTGTGTCTAATTACAGGGCCAATTTGCCTCTACCGCCATAACTACTGCTGCCTTGCTCCTCTGCCGGTGTCTAATTACAGGGCCAATTTGCCTCTACCGCCATAACTACTGCTGCCTTGCTCCTCTGCCGGTGTTTAATTACAGGGCCAATTTGCCTCTACCGCCATAACTACTGCTGCCTTGCTCCTCTGCCGGTGTCTAACTACAGGGCCAATTTGCCACTACCACTTCATAACTACTGCTGGGCAATTACAGGGTCAATTAGTATCTGTTTACTCTACAATACTCCAGGACGCCTTCTTCACTGCCAGATAACTGCCAAATAGACTCCTTTACCTGTGCCAACATGAGTCATAACAAAAAGTATGCCAATGCCAGTGAAAGGAAAGCAGCTTTAGCACTACGACAAAAACAACGCCGTGCTAATGAGACTCCTGAGGAAAAACACCATCGCCTTGAGAAGATTAAGGCTTGTAAACGCCGTCGCCTCACACACGAATCCCCTAACTCTAAATCCATAAGATTGGCTGAAGAAGCCTCTGCACGCCGTCACCGCCGACAACAGACGGCCTCTTCCTCATCATTATTATTAGACTCACAACAGGATGCTTCCACATCAGCATGTGGAACAATTTACTGCTACACTTCATCCCATATGCCGTTCACTGACATAACTAATCAGCAATCTGTTTCTGCCCTATCAATACCACCATTCAATACCAATGCACAGTATGCCAATGCCAGTGAAAGAAAGCAGCTTTAGCACTACGACAAAAACAACGCCATGCTAATGAGACTCCTGAGGAAAAACAGCATCGACTTGACAAGATTAAGGCTTATAAACGCCGTCGTCTCACACACGAATCCCCTAACTCTAAATCTATTACATTGGCTGAAGAAGCCTCTACACGCCATCACCGCCAACAACAGACGGCTTCTTCCTCATCATTATTAGTAGACTCACAACAGGATGCTTCCACATCAGCATGTGGAACCAGTTACTACCACACTTCATCCTATATGCCTTTCACTGACATAACTAATCAGCAATCTGTTTCTTCCCTATCAATACCACCATTAGTCAATACCAACGCACAGTTTCTTCACATACAAGCTGCAGTTAGCCCGCAGAAAGTGCAACCAAGACAAATATACGTTGGTCTCAAAACTAGGCGTACCCCATCGGTTGGACATGCACTTCTACTACAACCTCACATTTTCACTAATGATGAAAATAGTATTACCGAACACAGCTGTGGTGACATGACCCATGTATGTGAGCATTGCGAAGCTTTGCATTTTGTAGCAGAGATACCTTCTGATAACAACTTTACGCTCTGCTGTCAGAAGGGTAAAGTCCATGTACCCATACTACAATATCCTGATGTCTTTACACGTTTGCTGAAAGGGCAAAGTGAATTTAGCAAAAATTTCATGGATAATATTCGAAGTATTAACAGTTCCTTTGCTTTTGCCTCCATGGGTGCAAATATTTCACCACCTCCTGGATATGGCCCATACTGTTTCCGCATACATGGCCAGATCTATCATAGAACTGAAACACTACATCCCTCAGATGACCAACAACGCGCATTTGCCCAACTTTACATTCTCGATACCGCTACCGCAAACGAACAACGCTTACGATGTAAAGAAAATCAAAAATGTCATCCTACATTGATGAACATTATTGTCCTTCAAATCCAAACTATTAATCCTTTTGTGGAAGCTTATCAAATGTTACGTGATGTGGAAGAACAAGAAAAAATTAAATCTCTACAAAACGGAACTGTCATGCCAAACATCACTATGGCTATTAAACAAGATCGTACTCAAGACCCTCGACGCTACAATAATCCCACTGTCAGTGAAGTAGCAGTCGTGTTTCAAAATGACAATGGTGAGCCACTAATGTCCACTCGCAGGATTTCAGAATACTCAAGATGGCATGGCCGCAAGAACATGTCGCCGGCGTGGACAATGTCGGGATCCAGGATGGCGCCGGCGGAAGAAGATGTCGGGGATCGTGGAGCAGCGACGATGACGGTGTGAGTATGAGAGACGGAGTGAGAGAAAGGGTCGTATGTGGAGTGAAAGAGTGAATGGACGTGAGTGGAGATGGTGAAAGGTGAGAGGAGTGTGTGTTGAGGCGGTGTAGTGTGTTGAGGAGGTGTGTGTGTATTGAGGGTTAACATGGCAAGAGGTGTGTCACTATCCTCTCGATGCGATAGCATCGGGCCTTAATCTACTATAATAAATGCGCTAAGCAGCTTCCGGGTTGTAACAACTTCCGTCCAGTTGTAACTGGCGATGTCACAGCACACCTCTTGCCATGTTAACCCTCAACACACCACTCCTCAACATACACTCCTCTCACCTTTCACTATCTCCACTAATGTCCACTCGCAGGATTTCAGAATACTCAAGATGGCATGGCCGCAAGAACATGTCACCGGCGTGGACAACGTCGGGATCCAGGATGGCGCCGGCGGAAGAAGATGTCGGGGATCATGGAGCAGCGACGATGACAGTGTGAGTATGAGAGACGGAGTGAGAGAAAGGGTCATATGTGGAGTGAAAGAGTGAGTGGATGTGAGTGGAGATGGTGAAAGGTGAGAGGAGTGTGTGTTGAGGAGGTGTGTGTGTATTGAGGGTTAACATGGCAAGAGGTGTGTCACTATCCTCTCGATGCGATAGCATCGGGCCTTAATCTAGTCTATTTATATAATTGCCTTGTAATGTTTTCAGTTCCTGTTCTGTCCAGATGTCACCGTATCCCAGAATTCCAAGCGGAGGAAGTTCACCGACTGGCATATTGGGACACCTAAGTGATGGGTGTCTCAATATGGAAACAGCTGCTGGTACCTACCTATTGCGCGGTACCACCAGCGGAACACAGTCACACCACACACACACACACACACACACACACTCTCACACACACACTCACACACACTCACACAGCACAGGAAGGAGAGAGACAGCAGACAAGGGGGATAGCACATGGGGTAGACAGGTCAAAGAAGAGAGCACAGACGGGAGAAGACAGCACATGGGGAAAGAGAGAGTGGATAGGTGGGTGAGCACATGGGGGGAGAGATTCTCAACACCGCAAAGTCTGCCCCCTTGTGACATTACCGCCCTCCCGGTGCGATGGCATCGGGCCTCCAGCTAGTCATTTTAATAAGTATAACGGTGCCGACCTGACAGTGTCTGTAGGTTAATGAGCACAATCCTGCTGACAGTTTCCCTTTAAGGCGGCTACAGACTTATGAGAGGATAAAAGTGCCATGACGTGGTTGTGCTGAAAAAGAAGTTTATATACTTTGAAATTCGCTGACAAGTAAACCACTTATACTAAGACTGGCATCCTTCATCTTTCTTAAACGGCAGGCCAGAATTAACCCATTTGTTACTCCATTATCTATGCTTGAGGCTGTGTGCCCACGTAGCGTTTTTAAGCGTTTCTGCAGCGCTTTTAGACAAGCGATTCTGCTGCAGAAACGCTTAAGAAAAGCATGCAATTGATTTTTAATGAAAAACGCACATGTTGTGCCAATGGTGCGTTTTTAATCGCTGCGGAAACGCTTAGCGATTAAAAACGCAGCATGTTCATTAATTTTGCGGAATCGCACACGATTCCGCCTACCATCAATTATATTAGCAAAAATGCTTAGGAAAATGCATGCAAAAACGCTTGACAAATGCTTACAAAAGCGCGTCAAAAAACGCATGCGTTTTCCCGGGAGCAGGGTGTGCGATTCTGCTCAGGTTTATTCTGCTTCAGAATCGCTACGTGGGCACATAGCTTTACACTTGCTATTTCCCTTGCACGGGAAATATGATTTTGATACCACACCTTGTTGATGAAGTGCTGCTGTCTTTTTATGTCTTCTCTAAATGATTTCTTTGAAGCTAGCAGTTAAGCCTTAACATAAATTTATGTTTATGTCAGCTCTACAGATATGATTGCTACCCGTGAAAAACTGTCTTTTATGTCGGATCATATGTTGCTTAAAGGTGTTGTAAATACTGCATCAAGCATTTCATATTTGTCTGTCTATAACATACGCATACTAGTTCAGCCGTCTATGACCCTCAATTACAAAATCATATGCAAACAGTTCCTAGTCTTTGATGTAACTGTACTCTTGAGTCATTGTTCGGTATAAAGGATGATTGGCATAAAAGGTAAAATTAGAGTTTTTCAGCTTGAAGACAGTTGGAAAATCTACAAAACGGATCGGCAGCGGATTTGGTCCTGCAGATCCGCAGCAGTTTATGCTGCGGTTTACAGTACCATTATAACCGATGAAAAACCGCAGCATGTCACTTCTTTGTGCGGAATCCGCAGCGGTTTTACACCTCCATTGTAGAGGTTTCAAACCGCAGGCTAATCTGCAGCAGAAAATCCGCAGGTGAATCCGCAGCGTGTGCACACAGCCTAAGGCTATGTGCACACGCTGCGGTTTTTGCTGCAGTTCCGCTGTGGTTTTGGCCGCAGCAGAACTGCAGCAGTTCTGCAGACAGTGTACAGTAGCATGTTATCCTATGGAATTAACAATTTTCTGTGCACATGCTGTGGAGTTTTAACTGCGGAAAAGCTGCGGTTTTGAATCCGCAGAAAGAAATGACATGTCAATTCTTCTCTGCGGATTCTGCTGCGGTTTGCCATCTCCTCCATTGTAGAGATGATAAACCGCAGGTAAACCGCAGGTCATTTTACCTGCGGTTCCACAGATAAAAAATCCACAGACCAATCCGCAGCGTGTGCACATAACCTTACACTCCCTATTAGTTGGCCTAATTTGCTCCAAAATTTTATCCAAAATTCGTTGTAAAAAAATGTGTGGGCTTCCGCATTGACAAATTACTGCAGGAGCCCACACATTTTTTTACAACGAATTAACCCCTTAAATTAACACCTACACCTCCCAAATTTTACACATCCACCCTCATCTAATTACTAATGAAAGACATACAAAACAAAACATGAAATGAAATGGTTTACTGTATGTAAACCATGTGTCATTTCATGTTGGGTTGGGGAATGATTTGACAAAAGCCGGCAATTAAATTAGCGGCTATTCTGCTATGAAGAACTCTGTGAAATATACATATATATATATGTGTCTCAATGACATGTGTGTGTATATATATATATATATATGTATTCTATGTGTATATATCTATTCTTTCGTTTGTGTTATAAAACCTGACAGTGTGAGTTTACTGTATCCCACACTGAATTGCCGGCTTTTGTAAAGGACACTGGGTGCGTATTTCTCGCAAGTCACACATCTGGTCCGTGTGTAATGCGTATTTTTAGCGCACCCATAGTCTTGCATTGGCGTACTACGGGCGTAGTACGCTGACAATCGCAGCATGCTGCGATTGGCACAGACTGTAGAATACAGACGAGAAATATACGGCTGATGGGAGCTGCCCCATAGAGAATCATATGTCCGTGTGTAATGCGTGATTTTAACGCCTCTCACTCGTCCGTATTACTCTCTAGTGTGACCCCGGCCTTAGACTTGCATTGTCAAGTTTAATCCGATACTTGAATCCAAACATGTCTTCTTGCTTTTTTTGCGGAAAACTTCCAAGGAAAAGAATCGGGCATGTGAACAGCCTATAGACTATTATAGGCATGAGTGCTATTCGAGCCTGTAATATGGATAGCATGAGAACAAGAAAAACTGCGGCTTGAATGAACCGCATTAAGACATAAATTTATTTTTTAGCATTATGATTTTATACTTATTTGCTCTGCAAATAGGTGCGTCATCAGTGTGACACGTACCAGTGCCTGGCAATCAGCAATGCTGTTCATGCTGATCCTTGGAGTCGGGTGCTGAAGACAACTGACATCATTGTGAGAGCGCGAGCAGGATAATGCCCACTTGGACTTAAAAAAGGGAACTATTTAGGTGCCACATACATTGATAGCTAATATCTCTGCATCAGAAAGGTGAAATTAAAAAAAACAACAAACATTTTTTTCTAATAATTTAACATTATGATATCTTTTATTCTGCTCTGCAGCTAGTATCACATGTGTGTCCAGGTCAACATGAGAAAGGTCTTCCTTAACTCGTTTTGTGAATTTTTAGCACAAAAAAATTGCATGTTTTGCCAAAATGACACAAAATTTATGCAAAAATTTCCAATGTGTATAAAATTATTCTGTTGGGGGAGTGGGGTAACTGGAGTACACACATTTTACGACTTTTTAAAAAGGTGCAGTTAAAGAGAAAACTTTTGGAAACACACCACAATGCTGATCATAAAAACAGTGACAGAACACATATATAATATACTTTAAAGGAGTTGTACAATACTCAGGCATCTTAATCTGAGTGTTAGCCACCTTTTAGAATGTGGCTGCTCTTTGACTTCCTGTTGATATATGTCCGAAGGCGGGGGCACTGAAGACGGCGATTGGGTGAAGGGCTCGTGTAACGTAACACCCTCATGTGAACCCTGGGAACGAGATTGCTGATACCACTGGAACAACGTTGGCATGGGAGGTGAGCATAGATGTTTCTGTTTTAATGGGGGCAAACATTTAAATTGAGAAGGATTCTCTGAGTAGTGGACAAACCCTTTAAAAAGACTCAAATTAAAAGATGAAGAAGGCATAAATGAAAATCAGCTGAATAACACCAAAGACCAGACAAGAAATAGGCACAAATGCAATAAATAATCCAGGCCACAGAAATGTACATAACTGAGTTAGTAAAGCTGCCTGGAAACATATGTATGGGAATACCAATGAAGCAGTTCTGGAGCCAGGCGATGGTAAAGACACATTTTTTTCTGTAGCTTGTCTGTTTTACCTGATGTGTAACAAATAGCAGCTGTTTTCCAATTTCTGCGGAGCAGCAGGTCTCGGCTGTGTGGAAATGCATACAATAGGGCTGTGAACATCTGAGCCCGCATTACAAGTCAGCCTGTTCACAATGAAGGTAAATCCGCACAAGGACGTGTACAGGATGAAGGTCAGATTCATAGCCACAGCTTTTTACCCTAAAGTGACATTGTTACAGCTGAATTAGCTGTAATTTCAAGTTCTAGATGAAATTTGGAGCTTATTAACAAAAGTGAAATCCCTTCTCTTGATTATATCTCTAGAATAAAGAGTGAAACCATTGAATGTTACTACATTTAAAAGAATACAGCTTTCTAGTGTATAATTATGTTATATATCAAGTAGTGGAAACCAGAGAGATAATATGAAGTTCTTAGCAGAAATGACAAATCATTAGATGATTACATGACTCCACCGTATGCTTAGTTATCTGGAGATTTCCATGTATATATTCTCTGTGATTAGCGGGAAATGAATTCTGATAGGTATTGTCTCTGTCCCTGTGTTCCGGTAGCCCACCCTTAGTGGGATTCCATTCTAAGGGGCTCTGTTAAGTACTCAGGCCTTTCAACCTTCTGCCATCAGCCAATTAGAAAGGTCCCGATGCTAAGCAAAGCTCGATCATTCCCAACAGGGAGGGAATGACTGAGCTGCCTTTGAAGTTTGAAAGTCGCCCGATGGGATTTCCACCAGCTTTTCAAAGCCTCTTTTACTTTTATTATTAAACAGCGATTGAGATGGATGCCCTGACAATGAAAATATACGCACTGTGGTGAACATATTAACCCTAATTTATAAATATGTTAGGCAGCACTCATATACAGCATTAAATGTAGCATTATCAACATTTTATCATTCAGAAGAGAAGATCGTTCGTCAGTAAATCACTCCCACGATTCACTTTTCAGGGGTCACCTACTTCTACAATATATAATTGGCTAGAAAGTAATCATTAGGTCCTGGAATGTGTAAGCCCATCCCTGAAATGTGTTTTTACAGCCTGAAGACAGTCCTACGACTACACAAAGCAGGAGACATTGTGGTCCCCAGTATTTAGAATATAAAAAATGAAAATATTGGAGCGTGGGACTGAGGAGGCAAATTTCAGTCTTCCACATAGACTTTTACTGTTGTGCCCTAACCTACGTGAGCGCTTGGGAGCGGCACTGCAGTGTTTGGTGCAGAATGTATTATTCATTGATTCCAAAGCAGCATACTATGGATATCAATATGTTGGACCTGATCCTACATGGAGTTGTCTGGTGACCCAATCTATTGATGTGCTTTACTGAAGACCCTTCTTAATTAAATTAACCCAGAAAACTAAAATGAAAACCTTTTTTGTCATTATTATAATCCAGTCTACGGAGTCAAATCCAATGTTATGTCCACCCCATAGATTTTGAAGTGGAAGTTATCCGAAATTGCTTCATTGCATTTACCATTATGTATGCTTATATATCACCAACATATTCAGCAGTGAGGTTATACATCATCACAACTGGCGGACACAGACCGAAAAGGGCCCCTGTGCAAGAACAATACATGGGCCCTTATCACAATGCACAATGCTACCTGCAGTATGAGAGTACACCTTTTGGAGGTACGTACAGTACTGATTGGGTGTGTTCAGAGAATAAGTGTCACAGAAATCCAATATCTCATAGCTGACATCTTCTCAGTTGTCGTTCTCCTCTCTGGTCTTTCCTTTCCTGCCTAAATTGGCTTGAGGCTTCTTCCTGCTAAGATGCACCACTGTTTGATTTTCAGGCATGTTTGGATCGTTGCTTTTATTTGCCATGTCAGTTGCAGATTGTCACCATGCCAGCCAATATTGCCTTTATCCTTGTGCCAGCCAGATAGCTTCCAATGACAATGTAAGACCAGCCCATACCCAATGAGCTATAGTATGCTCTATGCCAGGCACCATGCTCAAATGTTAGCACCCACTATCTGCTTTTGCAAAGAGCCATTGTCGTTATGCAGTAAATTAATTGTGATTGGAAACTCACGTGTCACTGGAATTGAAATGACACATTGCAACATTGAATGGAACAATAATCAAAAATAATCATTCCATCCAAGACGGAGGATGCATGGGCTCAGATGAACCGCTGTTGCTCGTTGGTCGTTTGTCCATGTCTCTGCTTACATGGTGACCAAATAAAGTGGTCGTTATCATAGGCCAGTGGTGATTGCCGCTTTTTCAAGTCTTTCTATCTGCATATCGGATGTAATGATTTCTTATGGTGTCACAATACGACCTGCTACATACTGCGACTGATATCGAATATGTCCCCACATGTGTTCTGGAGTTTCTGTCGCTGGTCGCACCTGACATGCTTGCCATAGACTTCAATCTTAGTTGCACGCAACATATAAGATTTATCTACAAATTTTCTCAGACTTGACTGTTTTATATATAGCATATTCGGAGCTTTAAAATAGTTACACAGGAGGAAGTTGCAGAGAGGTTGCCCAAATGTTGTGCAGTTTTTCAGAGAATTGTGGCGCAACACATGTTGTCATTTAGTCACAACTTTAAAGGAGTATTCCCATCTCCAAGATCCTATAGGTGTAATAATAATATTAACAAATTCCTCCAATTAGAAATGTAGTATAGTTCTTCTGCTTCACTATGTCGCTTACCCCATGTGCAGGGCATTGCAGTAGCTTAGGTATCCATGGTTATGACCACTCACATAGTGACAGTTAGCTGTTCATGGTCATAACCATGGATACCTTACCTACTGTAATGCCCTGCACATGTGGTAGAGGACATATTGAATCAGAAAAACTATACTACATTTCTAATTGGAGGTATTTGTTGATATTATTATTTGTACACCTACTACATATTGGAATAGGATCTTGGAGCTGGGAATACCCTTTTAATCTAGCAGTTTGTGTCATCATCACAAAAGAAATGATTGTACACCTGAATCAACTCTGAGTGTACTTGAGTGACTATAAGTACCTAGTACTACCATAAACTCTTTACTGTGAGCTTCAATTATTATATGGAAGTTTGCTGCACTCTTGTCTTACAATCTCCACTGAAAGGCAAAATGTACCTATTATTGAGTCATCCATCCAAATGGCCACAGTACGTGATAAGCATTTGTCATTAAGAGTGAAATAAAACCTCTAGTGGGATTTCTTTTTTTAAGTGAAATATGGAACAGATGAGTAGGTACAGATTAAACATAGTGAAGATGGGAACCCATCATTGTGCATTATTGGCATCCAGATGGGTACATTCATAGACACCTTGACAGATGTAAGTGATCATGCACACATCTCACTGTACAGGCCGAAACCTGCCAAGCTTGTAACAATATATTCAGCAGACTTTTAGAGAAGTAATTGGAGGAGTTTTTCATACAGATCTTTACGGCAGAAGAAGAAAATAGATAATTTGTTGGCAAAGAAGAATGGGAGGTTTGAGTAAAAAAAATTGAGAAGAGGGGGTTATGTAATACTGCAATGCAAAATAATATTGTGTCTTCATTGTGTTGGCAGGACCGCCATAAGAATTTGTCAGGTTCATCGAAGTTGACATTGTCCACGTGGAACAGTTAATCTACTGAGTGACATTCCTGCTTATCTTGTCTTTCTCCAATCTTTTCTCAGCTACAATTGGAACCAGATTCAGTCTCTTTCTACATTCATATGTTTAGCTATCTCCTCAGTTCCTATGCAGCTTTTTTCTGATACTCTTAAAACTCTGCGTTCTACTCCATATTTTTCAATTCCCGGCACTATCTAAAGTTTATTTTATTGATTTTTCTTAGTTGAACCATTACACATGATTATAGAGTAGTAAAAACAGTAGTGGGAATAGAAGAACAGACAGATGCACATGTGGCATGGAGATAGCAAAGATTCTACAATAGTACAAATAGACTGGATAGAATGAGATGAACCCACATTGGCCAGATATTTGAACTTGGATGTGTACGGTTTATAGGTTTAGAAAAATGACTGTATATCTAATGCCTGTTATCCCTAAAATACAAGTTGGTTTATGATGCCACTAAGGGTGTTTTAACTTGGGTCAATTGGTGCTTGTTTAGTAACGTTTGCATGCTATCGTTTATATCAAACCATTCAAATTAATGTCGGCAGCACATTTCCTGTTAATGTAAGGAGATGGGCAAATTGCCCATATTCTCCTTGAACAATAATTTGTTGTGATGTATAATGTGAGTTTTGACTTGTGTTGATGATGGTAATAAAGTGTGCAGTTGACAATAAGGATGGTGAGATTTGATGTTTGGGACTAGCCCAGAGTGCGAACATTTAAAATGAAGAGAAAGTGACAGTTTTCTGGTAGTGAGACAGACAGGGCCTGGAATGCATAGCACATAAGGTTGAATGTGAGTAGTGCAGCATTCTTGGGTGTCCCTAAGTGAGAGGAGCTCGAAAGGTAGAAATAGCGAGATAGCAAGACCCAGTGAGGACTCCTACATTCATGTAATGTGCCAGGGCACAAGAGAGGAGCATCTCTCCCATGGCTACCGCCAAAGACCACATGACATTTACATGAGAGGATGTGATGCCCTCAAACAATAATTATTATGTATGCACAGAAGATGTGATCAATGACAAATTAACATTTTATTTTTTGTTGCTTAATCATTGGGCCAGTATACACGGTTTCACGAGGCAGTCATCAGAAATTAACATTTGTAAGAATGATCGTTATGAAATCATTGGCTTATGCTATTGTTTTTAGCCCCAAAAATTGTTATAAGTGATTTGGATTTCATGTCGCATATACTGCGTCTTCTGCCATTTTAAAAATATCTGCAGATAGCCTTATCTGCCGGTATAATTGGTGATAGGCAATACACTATTTAAACCAGGCAAGCCTTTAGAAGGCTGCCCTACTAGCATCATCACATGCCACCATTTCTACCTCATTGACACTTTACAGTTTGGTTACCCACAATAAAGTGCTTCTTGTCTCTTAAATTCTGTAAATGTTGCTATTCTCCTGAATCTGGTGCTGTTTTTCTTTTCTTCCTGCTCCTTTCCATTCATGAGATGTGGATCTCATTTCCTTGTATGTAAATCTAGTCTTTTTAGCCAGGTGGGTGTAGTCCTCAGCTCTTCTCTATGGGAATTCTCAATAGTGCTACACCCAATTCGATAAAACGTCTAGATTTATGGATAGGCAAGAGATGCCATATCTCAGGAATAGAGAGGTGCATGAACAAAAAACAAAGAATGCCAAAGTCAGGAAGCATATATTATACACCAGGTAAAAAAAAAATTACATTTTTATGGCAAATGACAGGTCCTCTTACAGGTATCTCCTTCATTTTAGCACGGTGTAGGTTCCATGTTTGGATTACACCAATCAGCAAGTAATGGGTTATCATTAGTTAAGATCGTGAAACCCCTTTGACCTTTCCTAACTAGTTCTTGAAGTGCCAGACTCCTCAAGCTATTTAATTTATCAGAGGAGGACCAGACGTGAGTAGGATGAAAAGTTGTATATAAGTATTTATACACATATCTGATGTAAGGTAGAAGAAGAATCTGTTATAATCACTGCAATGGCAACAGAATTATTAAGCCTTTCTTAAAAAAAAATTTAATATTAATCTGGCCTAACTTCTTTTCATTTCTTTTGCAATAGCACGCTGAAATGTTGAAAGCCTTAAACATTTGGGAGTTTGCTAAAATATATTATCGTCACTTATAACAAAATATTTTTCCCCTTCATTTACGACAGATATAGACCAAAGAATACATCAAGAAAGATCTTATTTTATTGTCAATCCCTTCTTAGAAATGTCACAGCAGCTGCCTTGCTTTGACATGATGCAACAAAATATTGCCCCTCAAGACTCTGCGAGAAAACTGCTTAGCAAAGTCTCCATGTCCCTTTTCAGTGTTGATTGCATTATTATGGCGTCATGGTTCAGTTGGGAGGAAGAAGCCTTTGCTGAATGCTAAATGAAAAAACTAACAAAGCAGCATTTGGCGGATAGCATGTCTGTGACAGTGCGGGGTATTTCACGCCAGGTACAATGTAAGTTCTAGAGAGCCGTTCCCTGGTCTTAAGGTTGGGATATGTTTTATAAATCCTTTCTGCTAACCTTATTATGTCATATAATTTTCAAGAAAGCATACAATGTCCTGTTTATTTTAGTTAAAGAAGCCCAAAGTTACTTTATATCTTCCCAAAAGCTTAATTGTAACTCTACAGAAAGTCTACATCCCGAACACTGTTTCAAGTATCAAACCTAATTTTTTTACTATGAAACATAACAATTTGATTTAATTATGTTATCAATTTCATATGAAATGCTACATGCCGAGATTTCAGATTTTACAGAGCCTTCATTATTTGCATATCTGATGAATATTCAAACAGTCTTTATTTATAACAATGGAATCAACTTTAGGTCATACAGCCTTAACTGCAAGAGCCTAGATTGATAGTAAAGCACAGCCTACTTCATACATAGGACAAAGTAACAAGTCTGGCATTTGCTGTGACTTTAAAGAGGACCCGTCACCAGGTAAAAATTTTACGGAAACTTCAAGAGAGTAGAAGGAATAAAATATGAGCAAAATCATTCCACTTTTGATCTAGCTACAGGTCCTATTAAACTGGCATCAATGGAATTTTGCATCAGAAATTATATTCCATCATCTAAATCGTGATAAATTGGAGCAATTGTCAGGGCCTTCACCTCAGCATTTAGAGTTCTCCTGGCCAGAACTTGGAGTAAATGCAGCAACAGAACAACAATGCCAAGAACAGATAACATTTAAGAGTCAGATCCACAAAATAATGAATTACTGAGAAAAGCAATAGTGAAGGTTTGTTAGTAAAGACCATTAATGCCGGTCAATATGTCTGCTGTGATAATGTCTTCTGGTAATAATCCCAACCAAACTGTCAAGCAAGGTAAATTTACAATGAATACTGAAAAAGATAAATTTCAGCTCACCTCTTGTAAGTTCGTAAGAACTATTGAAAAGCTCTGAGCATGGACACGTCTCTGCCAGGACGTATAATGACTCCAAGAAAGGGAAGAAAGGTCCAGCTCCAGAAATTTAAAATCCAGGATTTTTATTGTATCATGTTTATAATACATTCATGGCTGCTTGTGATCAAGTAACGGCAACAAAGTTCACCGCATGGGGATATTCTCCAAATATCTTAGGATTTCTTCCTTTTTTAAATTTACAATGAAGCCTGGTACATTAGCATTGTCACGTTAATATTCTAAAAAGTTAACCTATCTCCAGTTTTTCCCCAACATTGATAATTTATTTTAGTGGCTACATGTGAATGGTCTGCTTTGTCCCTAGGAATGGACCACTCTTGTCCATTGTCTGTTTCTGGTATTGCAGCTCTGCCTCAGTCACTAAAATAGGGATAAGCTGTAACACCAGACTCTGCCCATGGACAATGGCTCTGTTTCCAGAAAAAAAAGCAGATTCTTTTTTCTATTCCTGGACAATTGGTGATTGATGGACATTTATAAGAGGGACTAATAATAATAATCTCTTTTATAATAAGTGGGTAGGAAGGATATAAGCTTCTTAAAAGAATAAAAGGTAAAAAGTCACAGCTGTTCAGAGAAGCTATACGGTATCATTTCATTCACTAGGTCACTCGGGCAGTTTGTTGGAAGGTGCATTTTCTGCCTTAAGATATTTTATTAAAGTAGACCCCTTTTATGAGAGGTTATAAGGTTGTGTTATTAGGACTCTGGGCTATATAATGCATTTAAGGGATACCGGTAAGAGATGCGAGAAGAGAAGCCCAATATTTGCCATGTAAAAGTCGAGATGAAGACTACCAACTTGCAGCTCTCAATCATACTTCGTTCCTTATACATCACTTTCTCCCTGCTATTCATAAATATACATGCCAATATAATGTACATGTATGTATATACATGTATAATCTCTCATTTATTTCCTTCACAGTATAATTCCAAAAGACAGGGGCTTATGAATAATTTATTACCCCCTCGCTGCTTCTAAATACAATCCTGGTTTATAGTGAGGGCCGTGTCCAATGCATTTGTGAGTAGATCTCGACCCAATTGAATTTCAATCATTTTTTTAAGTTAGGTTTAAGAAGGCTGGGTTTGGCAGTGGGGAGGGAGGCCTGGTGTGTGTCGGGGGAGAAAGGGCTGATTATGCAGCAGATTTCCCTTTACTGGCTTTGTGAATATGGTTTTGATTCGCCTTCCTCTATCAAGAGGCCAGAATGGACATTATTATGAGGCAGAAACACCATTCAGCAATGCTTTGGGAAAAACGTGATTCTCTGGTAACGTCATGAAGACCAGTACACAGTTCACGCATTAGGCTACGTTCACATGTTCAGTGTTTGGTCAGTATTTTCTCAGGATGTGTAAGCCAAAACCAGAAGTGGTGACGTGTTTCTACTATACTTTTCCTCTGATTGTTCCTCTTCAGGTTTTGGCTTACAAATATTGAGGTAAAAAAGTCACCAAATACTGATAGTGTGGTCGTAGCCTTAAGCAGGTATACAAGATATAATTAGAAAAAGTCAGTATTTGTAGACTGGTAGCCTACCAGTATTTAGTAATCCTATCTATTGTTGAATCATTTAAATGATGTGAAGAAGTAAAATGCAAAAAATCAATACATCTCTTGCATAAAGTATCAACATGGAGATGACAATGTATCATAACTTCCATGAAGACTACCTTTAGGTCCATTGATGCTGTGCTGTCTCAGGTATGGTCAGCAGAATAGAGGTGTTTTTTCATAGTCTAGGCTATATGAATGGGCTGCAACCATAATGCCCCTCAATGCCTGGGAGATTTATTTTGTATTCTGCTGATGGCACTTGAAGGAGAACAAGGAATTCCATTTCAGGACACACCTTTTGGCATATTATCTGCATTGGTCCTGGAAGAGTGGTTCTGTTCACTGTTCATCAAGTAGGGTGTTGCTGGTAATGAAGTTTTGTAATGTAATAATTAAAGTAGCTTCAAACTGAAACTTTAAGTCAGATAAAAGAAACGTGGAAAGAATAGAAGAAAGGAGCTGTACATAAAGGTTTATCCTTTGATGATATTTACTAGGTTTAGCTCTTGCCATACAAGAGATGTACTAGTGGCAGCAGAACCTGGACTCAGGTGATGTCTAGCATAGAAGTGGGAAGGTTCAGCACGGGAGGAAAAGGCATCTATGGCTAGTTACAATGGCTTAGAGGAGGTGAATAACAACAGGCAGGATGAGCTAATAGGACTCAAAGACATAAAACAGTCTAACGATCTGGCTGCCAAAATCAGTTTTCTTGAGATGGCACTAGAGGAGGGGGCAGAGCAAGAGCGGGATGAGACTCAGTGAGAGAGAGACAGAGAGCACCTTTTGGAAAAAGATTTAATCTGATTAGTCCCTAAGTGAATGGAGAAAGCGAAAGGAATTAAATAGCGATGAAAGGGCCTGGAGGGGCAGCCCAGGCTACTATTGTGCCTTGTGAAGTGGAGACCCTGATATCTCACGCCAAATTAGGTCACATTAATCTGCACAACATTAAAACTCATCTAAGGAAATCAGTGTGTTTTTGTTGGCCCTACTGACCTACTAGTCTCAGCAGGCTTCTACGAGACAGTGTAAACACAAGGCCGGGTATTGGCCACCAAGGAGTAGGATCTTGTGTCTTGGTGCAGATCAGTGGTCAAAGTTAAAGTGTCCTAAAGTCTTACATCACAGGACCCGTAGGACTCTATGAAAATGTAATCGTTGGTTAAACAAGCAGCCTGAATCAGTATATCTCTTCATGTGACTTTACAATGTTTACCATATTCCCAGTTAATTAATAGACTGCATTGTCATTGTTAAACAGATTTTAATGTGGGAAGCAGCTGATTCATTTCAGTTCCTGATTAGAACAATAAATAGCCTAGAACGGTGCATCTCAGAAAGGCCTTGAAATGTTTCCAGTATCGATCTTGGCATAGACAAGAGGACCCTTACATTAATTAACTTGACCAACACAAGTGTTAGAGTAAAGGATTGGCATCATGCATGGCCGTGGAGATATTCAACATGTGGGTGTATACAAATTCATGAGCAAATCGCAGAAGTGCACAGTTAGAAATGTGCTAGATCAGCACACAACTGGTGACTCACTGGGCTTCATGGAAATGAGATACATCTCAAGTGCTCATATTAATAGGTCTGAAGATAAGTGCAAGGATGTTTGTGCAGTACTGTAATTCCAAATTATCTCAATTGCTTACATACAAAGAGAAAATAGAGGTTCGCTCTAGAATGATAGAAATGTATACATTTATGTTTATAAATTATTTTAACTTTATAGCTAAAAAGACTCAGTGTGATTTTGCACAGCTTCCGGCATGAGGCACTGCTTAGAACATGGTGTAGCTTTGGTGAACATCAATGTAGCAATTACATAGATATCACCTACCTAATATAAAGCACTTAACAATATTTAATCTTCAACAGAGGAAATAATATAACAACAGAGCAGCAGCAGGGAAATAAAATTGCATGTTGTTACTCCTTAAAGGGGTTGTTCACCTTTGAGGAGTTTTTTTTAACTTAAATTCATGTAATTGTAGCTAAAGATATCTATTGCTATCTGCAGAATGAGTTATCTGAGAATCCTTCAATAGGAGGGAGAGTTTGTAACTCCATTATCTGTCTATTTTTGAGCTCCTCTCAGCTGAAAGTTGAGTGTGCAGGGGACAAAGAGCCTGCTAAATTGGAAAAATGATTTTAACCCCAAATACATGCACCTACAGTATGTAAAAAAATTGGCCGCAAAGAAAAGTAACCCATTTAAATGTGTTACCATACTTTTTTTTCCTGAGCTGTTTTTTTCCACAATAGCCCCACAGGCCAATAAATTACACACCATAGAACCGTTCTATTGAAGTACCAATTTTTGTTCTGATACAAAGCATTACCACTTTAAAATAGATTTTAGGATATAAATAACATGCAGTTTACTTGTAATTGAATTACCATCAAGTGCAGTACCACCTCATATCTGGTGGGAACACCTCCTATAACATGTACAACAAGTTCTCAACTCTTATTTGGTTCTTAAAGATGGCCCAAGTTACAGTATCTTATTCTTCCGGTAGGGAGACAATAGCCTGAGGCCTACCGCCTCCTGGCCAGGCATGGTAATATAAGGGAAGTGACTGACCTGGATCGAGCAGGACTATAATAGCCGCTTACAATTAAACCACAATGTTTTTTTCTGATCTTGGGTTGAGACCTTCCTTATAAGAATGCTAAACCTAGAATTTACTGTTAAAGGTAATCTGCATATAAACATGAGCACACTGTGTCTCAGTCTGCAGGATTTTTAGCATGGTTTTGTAGAAATTATGTAGAGAACGTAGGTTTATTTTCCCGGTGATTGCTTTCATTTTTGGCTGGTGAATGGCTAAGGGGTAGGGCTTAACATTACTTTGGAAATTAAAGGGGGGAGGCTCCTGCTTTAGTTTTTTATCTTATAGTCAGACAGAAGACAGTGATATAGAGGATGGGAACAAGGGTAAGCATCTGAGATACACAGAGAAAACTATTTCATTTTTTTTGTTTAATTTATGGAGGGGTATGCAAACACCATGTCATCTTTACATAAGTGGCAAAATCCAACACCATAATAGGAGACTAAGGGTCCCGTTTCACATAGCGATGCACCAGCGATCCCAACAGCGATACCACCTGGTAAGGATCGCTGGTGCGTCGCTACATGGTCGTATGCGACGCAGCAACGATCCGGTGATCCGTATAACGACCTCGGCGGTCGTTGGTACCTTGTCACACGGCAGCTTTTCTGACGATTCCCGCCTGCGTCCCTGAGTTCTGTGTCACCAATGAGGTCGCTCGTCGGTGGCAAACACAGCGATGCATGCTGGACAGCGGGACGCCGAAGATGAAAATTGCCCAGGACATTCGAGCACGATCAGCGATATCCAGCGGGGGGGCCGGTTGCTGCTGTGTGTCACATGTAGCAAGATCACTGGCGAGGTCGCTGTTGCGTCACAAAATCGGTGACGCTTCAGTGATCTCGCTAGCGATCTCGCTATATGAGATGGGGGGGCTTTACTTTGATCTTTATAATAGTAGCCATACTCTTTTGTATACACCTTGGCACAGGCAATAAAGCTGCTCCTCAGAGATCCTCAGGCGCATCTTGAACTGAGTAGGGTTGGCGAGTCTGCGAGGGCAGTCACCGAAAGCCATCTGATCCAGGGAGGGAACCACCGCTGATATTGTAGGAGGCATGAATCCAGCTCAGCAGTAATGCCACAGTTGACGAGCTTGGCAAGCGTGTATGCCTATATTATGCTCCAAAATGGCATACACTTTCAATCACTCATCTTTTCTAGGCAGGATAAATTTGGTGATCACTATATACTTCATTTTTCGCTCAGTAGTTTCATCTCTATTGAAGTTTCCCTTTCATGCATTTATATACATAGCTTATCCTTGACATTCAGCATCATATTTGCATTGACTTATGAAAAGTGTATCTGATTGTAATATATACAGGCCCCTTACATCTTTTATACTGTTGCCATAAAAGACAAAGTAACATTCAGTTTTGGCTTATCGTTGAAAGATTTATATTCATTATTGAAATTTACTAAAGGTTTAAATCTAACCTTCTCCACACGTGGTCTTAAAGACTTGAGCAGCATTCATTATTCGGCAGGTTTGCCGTGGTATCGTGCTGTGCGCCTAACTGAGCCCTGGTATCCAATGCCCTCTGCTGCACTGCATCATGGGAGGTTTAGTGACTGAGGAATTTAAGCATCAGATTACTGTATAGTGCCCCTCAGCGTTTAAATAGGCAGAACTTTTTAGATTTGCTGGCAGATGTGAACCTAGCGAAAAGATGAGCAGAATTCTGAGCGCAGCTCTGGAGGATTACCCTGTACAAGGGCAGCAAGGCATCAATATGACACTAGTAAGTGATCATAACTGTTGATCCTCTTACATCCATTCTTGAAACCCTGTGGATAGTGATTTGTATGTTTAGCAATGTAAAAAGATTTTCCAGCTACGTGCAAGGCTTGGTGGTACTGTTCAGGGCACGTACATGGGCTCCTGGGAGGCACATAGAATTAACAGAAGTTTTGATCTAAGCAAGTTTATGACATGTGTATGATAGAACTGAAATGGGACGTAATTGAATGACGGATGAGCTTGCAGCAGCCACATTTCCAGGGAGTAATGAAAACTAGAACAGCTATTGACTAAAGGAGCTTAACAGGCTGCTTGGAACAGGGACAGGATGAGCCAGCGATCAGCTGGGGAATATATCAATACGCAAAGTAATAGCTCAGTTATTATAACTCCTC
This sequence comes from Dendrobates tinctorius, assembly GCF_039654945.1. Taxonomy (NCBI): domain Eukaryota; kingdom Metazoa; phylum Chordata; class Amphibia; order Anura; family Dendrobatidae; genus Dendrobates; species Dendrobates tinctorius. The sequence continues at coordinate 126,091,670 of NW_027361679.1, read as the reverse complement.
ACTCTGTGCACAGCAAATACTAGGTAAGGACACAAAGGAATCATGTGGTCCTTAGGAGGGACTGCCAGGTTCACAAATCCTTTGCAAATTATGTTTGATAATGCAAAGTGCTGCAGATTTGCAAATATAAATATCTTGCCTTAAAAATACATAATGGATGACAGAAAGGCTTTTTTCCCTTTAGATCATAATTATTGAGCAGCTGACTTTCTATTACAAGATACAGTTTTATGAAAATCAAGCCCTTTAAATGGGTAAAAAGGGAAAAATGTTACTCCTATTGAATGAAAGAGGCCCTACCTAATGATGATACTTATCAAAAGGGGGGTAAATATTATTAAATACTATTAACATTAATGACTTTTTTGTTCGCTTGTTTCTTTTTATTGTACTAGGTAAGTGGAGCAACTATGTGCTGCAATATTGTGCTTGAGGTTGTGAAGTTGACTGGTTCTCACAGGGTTTATATTCCCGTGTCGGAATAGTCAGTGCGGTGCCATAAGCAGATCGCAATAAATCCCTTAAGAATTGGAAAGACTAGCCCAAGGTATCTAAATTTGGAACTCGTCGAGTGTATCAGCTGCTGGACAGACTGATGCTTCTTAGTGCACTTAGGAGTAATTTTATACATGCCAATACTCTAAGCCCTGAATTTTTTTGGAGTTTATGGGCAGAATGTTTGCTAAAATATAAGCTGTATATCAGTTATATTCATCCAGAAGACCAGCATCTCTGGTATAGTATATAAGTTTGTATTTCAGATTGATTGATATTATTCTTTAATATGTATTTCTTTGTATTTGTGATTTATATTTTATTTTATCTCCATAAACAACAAACATAAAATGACCGTACATTTAGGTAGATATTGTGTTTTGTGCATGTTATACTTTCTGTTATATTGCTTTGGTGTCTGGTGTTTCCATTTGCTTACGTTCACAATGTTTTTAATGGTATCACAGTTTGCTATGGTAAGCATTGCTTTTCAGACTTTTAGAGGAGCAAATATACGGTATGTTTTAGTAATAATTCTGAATCATCATTTCCTCTGTTATTCCTCCTATAACTTCATTAAGAATTTTTTAACTGGGTGTCACCATTTGGGGTTGTGTTGTGGCACATTCTATCCAAACAGTGATGCCTCTGCAGGGACACAGGGAAACAGTAACACCAAGTTGTCAAATTAATCCGACATTTCCAGAAGAAATGACAGATGATGGCAACTTTAAGGAAAAATGGTGGGTCCAGGCTGGCTACTAATATTACTTATTTTGAGTTTAGTATGTAACCATGGTTTATTGCATGTTCTCTGCCTTTAATCATGCAAACCAAGTAGAGCAATAGGCAAATGCAGGGTGACTAGTCAACGGTCACATATGTGAACCCTACAGTGTTGCTCTTGTCAGACTCCATGCAAGGTGAGATGCTAAAGAGGTGGCATGTTGCACTATGTGGTCCGATGGAGATATGATGGGATGTGCAGCAAAGTTGCACCTTTCCTAGCCCCTAGTAAGGATCCTAAGATCCAACAGGACAGTTGAGGTGTGAACATATCATTGGTGCAATGTGTGCAACCGCACAGGGGCCCTAGAATTAAGGGCACATTTACACCTCCAAAACAGGTGGACTTGTGCATTATGGGGAGCTATTGGACTGAGAAGGGCCCATGTACCGTTCTTGCACGGGGGCTCTTTTCTGTTTGTGCCCTACACTGGGACAGTTACATACTGCTGTATTTAGGCCTGCTGCCACGAGCACTCTAGGGGTACATGTAGCACTTCATAATACATATGGTTGTAACGGAGCCAGCTTACTGGGCCTACAGCAGCCACTGTTGGCACAATAGTCACCGTGAGTTACATTATTCAATAATCACCAGTATGAATTTCCCTCTTGGCGTAATTAGCCCCCAAATTCTGTGCCTCAATTGTAAAATGTAAACGACATGCGCAGTGCCTCCACTCTGTTGTGTAACTGACAATTTCCGTGGCAATGATGCATTGTAAGGTCCTTGTCAGTCATTGTGCCATCCTCGCGTGGTGTACCATGCCAAGGATCCTGTTACTCTTCACATTTCAACAATTATTTCCTTTTCATTGACTAATACAATTACCACAAATTGCATTAATATCCAGTTAATGGCATCAGGGAGAGCAGCTAGAGAGAGATTGATTACCCACGTCTTCAATCACCTATCCATTGCATTGTTCCCATCTCTAAGGCGGCCATTTTGCTAATAAGTATATATTGAAGAATTACTGTCACTGTAATACTTTAGCAAATGTTCACTCTGTGAGGGGAAGTAGGGACCACAACTGTTAATTGTAGTCTGTTTGCAAGTGGGAGAACATACACTCCCATGTAGGAAGCTGTAACCCCGTTACGCTGGGACAATTGATGGATAGATTCTCAAATTATCACTCATCTACTATTTCATAGCATTCCTTCACGTTTCGTGAACTGCCTGGTTACACAATGAAGTAGTCTCCATAGATGGATCCTTCTTCACTATATTCCGAGTGAGAGGAAGCATTTTTTAATATGCAGAGTTATTGAAGTTGTGCAGACGTTTTCTTTATAGAGCAAAACATATGATGCCATTCAGCCAAATCTTGTAGCTGCTTTTCTTTTTGCTCTTTTCTTTGATCTTATTGACACTTCTTGAAATGAAACATTTAATGGCTTTGCACAATGTCTCTGCGATTAAAATAACAGCCATGTGATTTAAGGAGCTAAAGGAGATGGGATTTTGTGAGTTTCCCAATTTTTTTGTGCTGCAGCTTCTCAGACTAGTCCGTATGTGTGCAGGAAATCTATTATTTTTATTTTTATTAATAATAATTGCCAAAATAAATTGCCTGATCCTCTTCACACAGAAGACCGGTACTTCCTGCCAATTCAGGCGCACATATACCTAACATACCAAACCAAGGGGATCGGGCATATTTTAACCATGCAGCAACCACCAGTATTGTAGATTTTCGTCACAGTCTGCATGCGACGTGTATGGAGTGGATTTAGGAGTTTTTTGTGCATCTGGCACCCGCCTGTACCAACACTGACTAATATCTATATTTATATAGCGCCAACTTGTTCCGCCAACGTAACGCTAGCTCCGATCGATGCTGTTTAACGCTTAAGGGCTCATACTCACTTGCGAAAGACTCGCAGAATTCTCGTGCGAGTCTCTCGCATGAAAACCTGGCACTGCCGCCGGCACTCGGACAGGAGCGTGCGACTACCTTTATTTCTATGCAGCCGCACGCTTCGGTCCCAAAATTGTGCATTTTATAAACTGCCATTTTTTAGAAGGATCTGAGGTTATTTTAACCACTAAAATATGAAAAAAAATGTTTGATTTTAATAAAACATACCTGAAGAATCACAGTTCTATTTCATTTTATTGCATAATAATGAATGCAAAACCCAAAGAGCAATGACAAAGTTGCCTTTTTTTAACATTTCAACTAAGTTGGAATTATACATTACTTATATGGTCGGCGCTCAAAGCAAGTGAGCAATTCTGCTACGTACAGGCGATCTGATCATTGCCTGTGTGTAGCAGAGGCGATCGAAGAAGTGCAGCTTCTAGTCTCCCATGGATACTACTAAAACATGCAAAAAGTAAAAAAAAAGTTTTTAAAAATATTAAAAAATATAAAGGTTCAAATCACCCCCTTTCACCCCATTCAAAATAAAACAATAAAAAAATCAAATATACTCATATTTCGTATTGCCGAGTTCAGAATTGCCCGATCTGTCAATCTAAAAAACGAATTAACCCAATCGCTAAACGACGTAAGGAGAAAAAAATGAAAAACACCAGGAATTACGTTTTTGTGTTCGCTGCTACATTACAATAAAATACAATAATGACTTATCTACACCAAAATGTTATCAATAAAAACGTCAGCTTGGCGCACAAAATATAAGCCCTCACCCAGCCCCAGATCACGAAAAAGAGAGATGCTGCGGGTCTCTGAAAATGGCGTCATTTTTTTAAAAACAAATTTTGGAACTGTTTTTCACACCTTAATTAAAAAAGAACCTATACATGTTTTGTGTCTGTGAACTGGAAATGACCTGGAGAATCATAATGGCAGGTCAGTTTTAGCATTTAGTGAATATGGTAAAAAAAAAAACGCTGTGAAATTGCACTTTTTTTTGCAATTTTACTACACTTGGAATTTTTTTCCCATTTTCAATACACAATTTGCTAAAACCAATGGTGTCGTTCAAAAGTACAACTTTTCCAACAAAAAACAAGCCTTCACATGACCATGTTGACCGAAAAATAAAATAAAGTTATGGCTCTGGGAAGGAGGGGAGCAAAAAACGGAAATTCAAAAACTGAAATACCTCTGGTTGTTAAGGGGTTAAAATCTGTTATAGTGTCTCTTGTGGTAGGGCATTCCACAGTCTGACTGATCTAACTGATCTAACTTTCCTATTTAGGTGCTGAAATCTTCTACCTTTCTTCTACCCGTAATGAGTACCCCCTGGTCCTTAGTATGGTCTTTGGATCAATAAGTCATGTGCCAGTGTTTTGTACTGGCCACACATATATTTATACATATAAATGAGATCCTCTCTGAGGTGTCATTTTTGTAAGCTAAACAAGCCCAAATTTACCAACTCTTATCATATGAGAGGCCATCCATCGCTTGTAATCTAGTTGCCCATCTTTGAACTGACTCTAATTTCTGAATGTCCTTTTCTAAATGTGGAGCCCAAAATTGGATCCCATATTCCACATGTGGCCACACAAGTAATTTATAAAGGGGTAATAATACGTTGGGATCGCAGGATTTTATCTCTCTTTTTATACACCCTAAAATCTTGTTTGCTTTTGCAGATGCTGCTTGACATTGAGTGCTGCTGCTCAGCTTACTTGTAATGAGAATACCCAGGTCCTTCTGTTCTGTAGTCCCGAGTACATTCCTATTTAGTGTATATGCAGCAATGTCAAATCTGCCAGTAAACAGTGTCCATAACGGTGACAGAGCCAGGACTGAACCCGAGGAGTTTCACTACTATCTGTTGATACGCCTCTCTCACCGCGCACCTCCGGAGCTGGTGCACGCTGCCCGACATTTCCACTTCCAGTCTCGTGGCTGGCGCTGGGGTCCCGTAGGGTGCGCGCGCGTGCCGCGTGTTCTTGACTCTGTGGCTGAGTGCCCGGCTCCGGCTCTGACTGCGCTCGGACTACCCTGACGTCTCTATGGTCCAGGAGGACCTGACCCGGAATCCCAGCGCGCATTCCTTATATCAGGCGGCCTCTTCCTGTAGGCGGTGCCTGATTATCGTTTTGCTTACTTGCTAGGACTGCTTGATCCCTGCGTGGTCGCACTCTGTACTCAGGTCAACTACCTTGTACTCTGGTGTGCTTCTTGTATGCGCTCTGCACTACCTTGCACTCTGGCGTGCTTCCTATTACGCGCTCTGCTCTACCTTGTACTCTGGCGTGCTTCCTAGTATGCGCTCTGCAATACTTTGTACTCTGGCGTGCTTCTTAGTACATGCTCTGCATTGTCTTGTACCGTGCGTGCCCTCGTGCACACGCTCTACGCACTCCTGTGCCCCGTGTGCATGCTCAGCACTATCCTGTACCCTGCCGGCCCCCGTGTACACGCTTTACGCACTCTTGTACCTAGCATGCCCCCGTCTTCACCCTGCTAGATACGGTCTCTCCCGTCTCCTTCGAGCCAGCCACCTGATTTCAGCAGTTGTGGTACTTTATCCCCTTGGGTCTGTCCTTGACGCTCCCTGTATAGGGGGTGGGCCTTACTAGGTCAGCTCGCCCAGGGTGGGTTGGTATCATGACCCAGAGGGTCCACTCCAGGAGTTGTTATATCTGTATTTGTTGCTGTAGACATATGCCACCATTTGGGGAGATGAAAGACAATCTTTGGAAACTCATTGAATTACAGAGACATTTATAAAGGTCTACTCACCAGATGGTAAAAATGTTGCACCATGTTTCTTATTAGGAACGAATGTTTCACATTTTGGACAACCAATTTAGAACAGAATTTTAAAAGATAATTTCTTCTCTACAAGGCCCCCAAACTTTATTTTATTGTTTCTATGTTTCTTTATGCAGTAAAACCTCTTTGAAATAACTGCTCAAAATTGCATTGAATTGTAGTCTTTTAGGCAAACGGCCATTCCGCATAATATATGGTGGAACTGAAATTCTTTCACAAGAAATATGGTCTGGGTAAGGATATGGATTTCTCAAAGAGGGGGTCTTAGAGACGATTCACTTTGTATCAGGGTTGCCTAAAATTTAGAAGGTCTTGGACAGTCTTTAAAAATAGTGGCTGTTTTACAAAGTAAATTAGATGTGGTCATGACTTTTTTTCAGGCTGGTGGAGTTTGGACAGGTCATTGTGACTGAAATGTTCATGATTTTTCAGCTCACAGTAAATGCTGTTAAGTAAGTAGATATCAGGGTATTGACCTATTGACATTAACCATTTATAATATTTATTAGCCATCATTTTTGTAATTTGTGCATAAAAAATGTTGATTGTCCCTAATTTTGTTTGGTTGAACAGAAAATAATTACATTCGGGTTGACAACCCTTCTGTATATCAAAAGCTTCTCATAGTTGATCATTTGCCTCTCTACTTAATCGATATTCCTATTAAAGTAGATGGTTCTTTATTCAGACTGACAATTACAATCAGTGGTTCATGTAACAAGGTGGCACGGGGTGGTAGTGGTGGGCAACTCCACTAAGTCGCAGTCAGTGAGCACCCCGACCCCTTGCACTTGAAAAGACAGTTCAAGTCCCAGCACTATGGCACAACTGGTAACCTCTGTCTCCCAGTTGCTCTCCATACTGGAACGGCATCCTCTGGATGCATTACGCAGCACACTTCGGTTCCAACAGTGACAAAACTTTAATAACGATTAAATAGAGGAGATAATGCGTCCTGCGCTGTCCCTATCCAGAAATTCTGCCCTAACAGCTCCTGCTCAGACAGTCCTTTAATGGGCACTCGCACAATCCTACTGCCTGTTCCAGCTGCCCAGCAGTCCTTTGGCAGCACTTTCTCTCCTCCGTGGGTATATTATGTTCCTATCAGTAGGGCACAGCCTGCCCGGGCTCTGCTCACAAGCAGAAGCTTCCTGCTTCTCCCAGGCTGCTAACTCAGCTCCCTTTTGGTTAACCTGTACTAATCCTCAGCTAATTGCATACATGTTGTATAACACAGTACACTCACAGTAATACAATATCAGACATACAGACTCATTAATAAAACGGTGATACACAATGTTAATATATTAACTTATAGCCAAACCGTCAGGGCAACGCATGGTGCACAGATGCCCAGCGTATAGGTGAGAGGAGGCAACTGAGGGTCTCCACCACCTCCTTACAGTCCACATACAACCTACTGCCAGTAATAGGAAATATGGGGGCTGTACTTGCTGCCAGTTTTATGAAAGATTGGAAGTCAGGCCTTCTCCCAATACGATCAATGAATATATCAATAGACTTACATGATCTGTTGAATATGTTTATTCCATTTTAAAAGATAGTATCCCAGGCTTGAGTTAGATCATCATCATAGATGCTTTCAATGCCGACACATGTAAGAAAATGCCTGTCATCCATTTCTTATATCATCAGTGCATACTCGCAATATGAACTTGTCAGAGCTTGGTACAGTAACACGAAGGAATGCCATAACAGCCCAATGAATATATATACAGCTATGAATGGTGTGTTTCCAGCAGAGATGAGTCTCAGAGACTCATAGAGGAGATTTTACAAACTGACATCGTGACTAGTGAAAAGTGACAATGTAGCTAGTGAAGAATGAGGCTGCAGTTCTGCACACCAAAGTGTGCCCCACATTGGAGAGTATTACGTCATCCATCATCCCTGCAATTTCAGTATCTGAACAATTGGTGTATGAAAATAATTATTGCTGTCATTTCAAAAATAAATACAGTACAGTATGAGAAATTCTTAGGCTCACTATAAATGTAGGAAGTATATAATGTATGTACAGTGCTGCGGAATATGAAAGCGCAACATAAGCAATACATAATGAATAAATATGGATGATGGATTTCCTGACAGTAGGTGAATTTTATGTTGAAGTGGTTTTGCAGACCCATGAAAAAATGTCAAATCAGAAAAAAGTTGAATAAACTCGCAAACATCCATCTCTCTCATACTGATGGCATCTTTGATCCCCAATGTTACCTGGTTTACGTGACACAGCCACTGGTCACAGCAAAAGGCACCAATTTCTGTACAGAAATGGCTTCATTCTTAAGATGACTTGTGGCACCAGCAGTATCACAGTTTTACTGATAGTTGGCACTATGGTAAAAACCATGTCATTGGCAGTTGATACATATTACTGCTTTTCTTTTCTAGGCTTCAGTATCACAGAATTTATGTAGGTGAAGTGCGATGCTTTCCATAGGCCTTACAGGGACATGTGCATGTAATAAAGCAACAAATCCCCAGACTGTGATTCACGTCTATAAATCAGAGTAGAGAACTGCTGCTAAGCATGTCTGTCCATTACATAGATAGCTTATTGAATTCAGTATGTGCTTAATGTAATATGGAACCAACAGAATTCCTCATAATAATAATATGATGATCCCTTCTTAGAACTAAAAGGATCAACGATAAAAAATATATCAAATTTTATTTAGATATTATTATAAAACATAATAAACAAGTTGTATAATTAATGACACAGAAGTTTAAAATTACGATGGGACATAACAGGAACTATGAAGTAGAAATGCTATATAATTTATTGTATCTGTAATAATATAATGGGTATCTATTGGATAGATATATCAAACCCATGTTATGAAATAGATACCTATCTAACTTTCTTGAAATGCAGAACAGGTAAGGGACAGATCGAGATAATGTAAAAGGCCTAATATACATGTAGTAGGAGTAACATCATAATAGGAATAACAGTGAAGGCACATATAGTCATATATCCGTGAGAATGTCTAATCAATTACCTGTAGCCATAATGAAAAGGATGTTTGTACTGCTGACTCGCACCTCGACGTGCGTTTCACCTCCTCTGCAGCTTTCTCGGGAGGTGCCCAATTGTTTTTTCCGTGTGCGCTGAGCATTTATGTTCTTTCCTTAGCTGGGACATTCTGAATAGTATCGTTGCTGATCAGAGTCTGCGTCAAGAGAATTTTTTCATTTTTTTTTGCTAGTTAGAGTAGCGAATGTCGCAGTGTTAGGGATGTCCGATTTTCTTTTATAAAAAAAATAATAGTAATTAGTACAGTGTAGCTTTATAGGTAGGTAGCGTATTAGAGTAGCAGAATTTGCGGTGTTAGTGATGTCTGATTTTCTCTTAGAATAAAAGGGAGGTAGCATTTTATTTTTGAAAGAAGAAAAAATTGTTATCGCAGGGCAATTTCCTAGCTAGTGCATAGGGGGCGTACGTCGCAGTGTTAGTGACGTCCGTTTTTCTTTTACAAAAGAAAAAATAGTTAGCGCTGAGTATATTTTTAATTGGTACATTAGGGGAGCATCCGTCACAGTCTTAGTGATGTCCGGTTTTCTTTTGCAAAAAAAAAAAAGTGCCAAGCAAATTTACAGCTAGTACATTAGGTGAGCGTACATTGCAGTGGTAGTGTTAGGCCTCTTTCACACTTCCGTTTTTGACCATCAGTCAAAATCCGCCAGGTTTTGAAAAAAATGGATCCGCCATTTTTTTTTTTGCGGATCCGTTTTTTTCCCCATTGAGTTGCATTACTGGCGGTTCTTGATGGATGGCCATCCGTTGGATCCATTTTTGTGAGGATCCGCCAAATTTTTTTCGGCCGCCGGCATGCCTGGACGGACCTTGCAATGTTTTTTTGGTTGTTGGATCTGCATTTTCCATTGCGCATGCCTGGAGAAAGGAACTCAGGGAGAAAATTAACCCTGAAATCCTTTCTGGCGGAGGAAAAAAACATTCTCTCTCTCTCTCTCTCTCTCTCTCTGGCCAGCGGTTCCTTTAAAATTCTGAGGATCCGTCAAAAATCGGATCCTGTGACACATCAGTTAGGATCGGATCCGCTTTTCTGCCTTTTTGACGGATTTTAACTGACACAAAAAAACTGAAGTGTGAAAGAGGCCTTAGGCGCCGGGATGCTCCCGCAGCACAAGGTAGATCCCAAGCCTTGTCTGCCTCTGCGTCTCCCATTCTGCTCTCGCCGCAGTAGAGGCTGCTCGGCAAAGACGTCGGTCTCAGCATCTTGCTCAGACCTGTGCGGTTCGCTTGGTTACTGCTGGCCTTCCAGCCAAAGCTATGGTAACCAGCAATAAACAGCGGCTAACAGACGCTCCGGAGGCTAAGTCCAGAAATCACTCTACTGAGCTTGCTCATATGGTGGCGACCTCTCATTGTTGATCGGTTGTCAGCTGCTCAGGTGATGTGGCAGTTCCAGATTGGTCCACGAGCAAGGTCCTGTCTGACTGGACTTAAGCGTAAGGGTCTTTGGGGCACACGTCGGCACACTAAGATCCTTTATGCTATATGTATGTCAGTGGATACGTTACTACTCTGTGTGCACATGTGTCACTTCTAGCACGGTGAATGTGTGTCTAGGCAGGCAGTGTAGGGTGGGAACTCCCGCTTGGCTTAGCATCTGACTCCGGGCATCCTAAGTCATATGTGCCGTTAGCACAGCTGAGTTTCATAGCGCGCACACCCACCAGCCTAGACTTCCCTGGGGGGGTAGCTATAGGAACCCCAACTAGCGTCATTACTTGCTGTAATCCTGTGACGTCTAACAGAATATAGCTCTGAGTGCTCTGTTATTGTACCGCTCTGTGGAGCAACCGAGCAGGTACCTTGCACTCTTTCCATACGGAGTGACCTTTAACTGCGTGTGTTTACGGTGCTTGCACGCAACATCGCTCCCCCATTGTTTAGTGTCTGCAGTTCCTCCATCACCGCACGGTGAACCCCGGGTTGCGATTGCACCTTCTCATCATTTATATCTGGTGCGATCCGCAAACCCTAACAGGTAGTGACATCCGTTTTTCTTTTGCAAAAAAGTAATTATCGCTGAATAAATTTATAGCTAGTGCATTAGGGAAGCGTACTTTGCTGTGTTAGTCACGTCTGTTTTTCTTTTGCAAAAAAGAATAGATAGAACTGAGTAACTTTATAAGTAGGGCAATAGAGTAGTGAACGTCACTGTAATTTTTTTATACAAACTAATTTTTTAACATTTTTTTCCCCTTTTTTTCTCTCTACTTTTTATAACAAATAATACCCTTTACACAAGCCCCACACAATACACTTATAAAAGCAGCACTTTACACACACAGCCCCAGTATTTTGAAGAATTAAATAAAAATGGCCCATTCCTCAAGAAGACGCTATTCACCAGAGTAGTCATAGGCTTTCTTTGCCTCCGACACGGATTCAGACAGTGAGGAAGATCCCACATTCCTCTATTTCCCTTCCTCCTCCTACATCTTGTGAGGACGGATCACCAGCAATGCACCCTATGGCCCAGGCAACCCCTACTGCAATCAATCACATATTGACTCCACCCCCAAAAATTATGAGCCTGTTATTCCAGATTTCATGGGCAGTTTAGGGATCCAATTTAATATTACACTGAAATTGACTTTTTCAAATTCTTTTTCAGAGAGGAAATAATAAATCTGTATGCCCATCAAATTTTCACTCAAAATCCTATGTCATCATCTGCCAGAAGAACCCTTTTAAATGCAGCAGAAATTATTACATTTTGGGGCATTGTACTGCATATGGGGATAGTCAGAAAACAAGAGATTCGGCAATACTGGAGTACTGGTATATTCTACAGCACACTGGTACTACATATGGCCATGATAAGGCCATGAATCTCTGGTTCATTTCAATGGGAGGCTAAAATTCCTGCTATGCCTGCCCAGTAAGAGGGCCAGGTACAAAATTAAATTGTACAAGCTGTGCAAGATTACCTTAGGGTACACCTACAGATTTGGCTTGTACAAAGGGAAGGGCACCCAGATTGACCCCAAAGAATGCCCCCCTATCCTTGGGGCGAGTGGGAAAATTGTGTGGGAATTGCTGCACCCACTGCTGGATAAGGGTTATCACCTCTGCAATAGATTACTTTTACACCAGCATCTCACTCTTCAAGACCCTGTCTGTCAGGGGTACAGTTGCATGCGGCGCGTTGTGCATGCGGCGCGTTGTGAAGCCACTAATTGGTCAACTGTTGAGAAAGGGCAAAATCAAAGCCCAATGCAGTGACAACATACTGGTGGTCAAGTATAAGGACATGATGGAGAGGGATGTCAGATTGTATCCTGGATTATAATAAGTACATGGGGGTGTAGATCTCTCAGATCAGGTCCTCAGACCATAGAGTGCCATGCGAAAAGCCAAAGTATGGTACAAAAAATTGGATGTGTACATTGTACTGATGGCACTGTACAATGCTTTTGTGATGTTTTGATCTGCAGGCAATATAGGGACCATCCTTCAGTTTCAGAAGATACCCGTATTTTTCGGATTGTAAGATGCACTTTTGTTCTCCCAAATTTGGAGGGAAAGTGGGGGGTGCATCTTATAATCCGAATCTGTGTGCTGTAGAGGAGGGGGGCAGCTATGGAGTGATGTCAGTGGGCTGGGGTGGGCTGGCTGCAAGCTGCAGAGACAGCAGGTGGTCACGTGCTCCCGCTCATTAGGTTCATGTAATATTCACTGCACCCGCTGTCCATCACCTCGGTGCTGAAGCCGCTCCGAGTTGGTAGACAAGGGAGCGGCGCATATTGCATGTGCCTGCACTCTCCCTCCCGCCCCGTCACTATATTCACCTTCCGATGATGGCTCCGTGCTCCCAGCTACCCCTTGGCTCTTCCTGTGTCTGTGCTGACATCCTCCTCCTGCGGGGGCGCGCGGCAGGAGCTGCTCATTCAGGTACTTCTTCGTAGCTTCAGGACCTTCCGTCACGTGACCTCAGTGCACACTGGGAGTCATGTGACTGCAGGTCCTAGTGTTCACATGATGGAAGGTCCCAAAGCTATGATGAAGTGCCTGAGCAGCTCCATCCGCACGCCCTCGCAGGAGGAGGATGTCGGCACAGACACAGGAAGAGCAACGGGGGAGCTGGGAGCATGGAGCCATCATCGGAAGGTGAGCTAAGTGTTTGTTATTTTATCATGTGCATGCCAGTAGGGGTGAATATAGGGATGGGGGGCCATGTGCATGCCAGCAGGGGGGCATAAAGAGAGAGGGGGCCATGTGCGTGCCAGCAGGGGAGCATATAGAGAGAGGGGGGCCATGTGAGTGCCAGCAGGGGGCATATAGTGATCGGGGGGGCCATATCCAGGATGGGATGGGAGGCTATTTATCAGCACAAGGGGGCAATGTGCCAATGTACCAGAAGCACAGGGGGGCCATGTGCCAGCACAAGGGGGCCATATGCCAGGATGCGGGTTATATAGATACCAGGATGAGGGACATATATATGATTTGAAAGACGGACACTGGCATTATAAGACACTCCTCCATTTAACATAAAAAAAATTCTCTTTTTCTTCTTCCAAATTTGGGGGTGCATCTTATAAAGCGAAGGCCCTAATGGCCCTAATGTTTTGAACTCAGTAAAGTGAATGTCCCAGTACTTCTGAAACTGATGGTGCCCGTATCAAACCAGGTCAGCATTTTCCAGGAGAGGTTCCCGAAACAGCGAAGAAAGGAAGATGACAAAAAAAGGTGTAGAGTATGCTCCAAGAAGGGAATCCAAAAAGATCCAATTTGCCATTGTGAAACCAGCCCTGAGAAACCTCGTCTTTGCATTAAGGATTGTTTCAAAATATACCACAAGTCCACAAAATAATAACTTGTTTTTATCATGTTGAAACAAAACACTTTTATAATCTGATATACTCTGCCCAACTTACACACCTACCACCACATTATAAATTCATACACAAGTAAAACCAAAAGCATTATAATCACTACTATAAAACTATGCCTCTAGATAAATTCCTTGAAGGGTGTAGTTACCAAAATGGGGTCACTTGGGGGTTTCCACTGTTTAGGTACATCAGGGCCTCTCCAAACTTGACATGGCGGTCAGACCATTCCATCAAAGTCTGCTTTCCAAACCATCACTCCTGCCCTTCCGAGCCCAACTGTGTGCCCAACCACTAGTTTTCCACCACATATGGGATATCAGCGTACTCATAAGAAATAGCACAACAATACTTGGGGTCCATTTTCTCCTGTTACCCTTGGGAAAATAAATTTTGGGCTAAAAGTTTATTTTTGTGGAAAAAATTTGATTTTTTTATTTTCACGGCTCAACATTATAAATTTCTGTAAAGCACCTAGGGGTTCAAAGTGCTCACCACACATCTAGATAAGTTCTGTGATAGGTCTAGTTTTCCAAAATGGGGTCACTTGTGGGGCATTTCCACTTTTTAGGCACATCAGGGGCTCTCTGTTGAGAGCTCATCTGTTCATTCACCTTTTGTGTCCAAGGATCTCCCTCTTCTGGTGAAGGAAGGTAGTGAGGCTGATTTGGATGAAAGAAACCAAACACCTGATCAGGTGGATTGTGACTGGGTAACAAGAACTTCAGACTGGATATAAGGCAGCCGACGCCCTTCTGAGTGGCTGGTGATTTCTCTGCTGGATTCTTGGAGACCAGTCTGATTCCTGCTTCCCAAAGATAAGTTTTTGCTCTGCTATTGAACTTATTAGTTTTGGTTTTGTTTACCTTGTTTTTTGAGTTCAGCCATCCCCGGCCGGGGGTGTGCTGGATTCTTATTCCTTGATCAGTGTTCTCTTTTCTCTGCTTTCAGAATATTCTTAGTGCTGATATAGGGTTTGAAGTCTAGTGACTTCAGGGTCCTTTTTGCTTATCAGTTGTGTTGGTAATATTTTTAGCAGGGTTTTCTTGGATTGCAGACAGCAGCTTTTCTGTCCTGTCCTTTTTAGTTAGCTTGGGCCCCATCGTTTGCTCAACCTATCTTTCTATCTGTGTTAGTGTTTTCATCTCGTTTCACCGTCATTATATGTTGGGGACTGCCTATTGCTTTGGGGTCTGCTCTGGGGCAGTCAGTTTTTCCCTTTTCTCTCTTTAGGCTTATTTAGATCTCCGGCTGTGACGAGGTGTCTAGGATCAGCGTAGGAACACTCCACGGCTACTGCTAGTTGTGTGATAGGATTAGGGGTCTGCAATCCGCTAGTTTCCAACCTCTCTGATTTTCTGGGCTGAGCTTGTGTTTTGTTTTTTCCTCCTCGGTGACTCAATCATAACAGCTCTCCAAATGCGTCTGCTCTCGATTCCATCCAATTTTGCATTCAAAAAGTTAAACGTTGCTCCTTCCCTTCCGAGCCCTGCCGTGCACTCAAACAGTGGTTTCCCCCACCTATGGGCTATCAACACACTCAGGAGAAATAGCACAACAATTTTTGGGGTCTATTATTTTCTGTTACCCTTGTGAAAATAAAAACAATTGGATCTAAAGTTAAATTTTTGTGTAAATTTTGTTGGAAAAATGAGGAATCGCTGGTCAACTTTTAACCCTTCTAACTTCCTAACAAAAAAATATGTTTCAAAAATTGTTCTTATGTAAAGTAGACATGTGGGAAATGTTATTAACTATTTTGTTTGACATATCTCTCTGGTTTAAGGGCAGAAATATTTCAAGTTTGAAAATTGCTAAATTTTTGCCAAGTATTTTGCATAAATAAACACAAGTCATATTGAAACAAATTTTACTACTATCGTGAAGTACAATACTGTATGTCATGAGAAAGTTTTCTCAAAATCGGTGGGATCCGGAGAAGCATTCCAGAGCTATTACCTAATAAAGTGATACTGGTCAGAATTGAAAAAATTGGCCTGGTCAGGAAGGTGAAAACAAGCTTAAAGATGAATGGGTAAATCTATTTTTTTCTAAATGACAATTTTTTTTTTCTTTCATTTTTTCAATCTGTATTAAAAAAAATCTTGCAATCTTCACACTGGTCACTATGTCTATTTTAGACTCATTTCTTGTTGAGTGCAGAACACTTTTCAGAAGTCTCATTGCCATCACAGGCAGGATTGCAATGACAAGTAACGTCTCCTTAGGCCTCTTTCACACTTCAGTTTTTTGCATCAGTCATAATCCGCCAAAAAGGATGGATGGCGGATCCGTTGTAGTACTGATGACAACGGATGCCACCCGTCCGTTTTTTTGATGGATCCGACAAATGAAGAATTTTAAAGGAATCGCGGCCTGGAAAAGGAGAGAGAGAGAGAGAGACGGACGGACGGCAATCCGTCACAATCCGCCCATAATGCAAGTCAATGGGGAAAAAAACGGATCCTCAAAAGAAAATTGCGGATCCGTTTTTTTCAAAACCTGGCGGATTGTGACTGATTGTAAAAAACTGAAGTGTGAAAGAGGCCTTACGCAGCTGATAACACAGGATCCACAATTCACAGTAAGTAATATACAGCTTCCCATATCTCATTTTCACACTCTCATTATGTGATGCAATACAAAAGATTTAATTTAGATTTAATTTAGATGTAAATTTCCTGATAGATCATGGAGTACATGTCTAAGATAGCCGCAGTTCAAAATTGCCAGATTTCTAAAAAATTTTTTTTTTTTTTTTTTTAAAAATACAGATTGTGATATGAAAAAATGCCAAAAATAAAACAGATACATATAATCTAAAAATTTGCTTTAGACACTAGGTCATTTTCTGATTATACAGTATTTTGCACTCTCTTTACGTAAAGGTGTGTTTAAATTTCATGCCTTCAGTTAAGTGAGAATTTTGTTGTAATCTGAAAAACAAGTAATTTTGATTGTCAGTTTCAGGGAGGTTCTGCATGCCAACCTATTAGAAAGTCAGTGGTTGTTAGGTGGTTTGTCCACAAACCACCTACATGACTCACAGTGCTGTTATGACACTAGTAAAAAGCAGCTTGGCAGCAGTGAAGTCATGAACCATCAGCACCACATGCGGTAGGTAGAAGACAAAACAAAGTTACATTAAGTTACAGAACTTTGCTATTTGCATGACGGCGACTTGGTGGAAAATGTGAGAAAATCACATATAGAAATGTTATTCTCTTAAATATATTTATAGTAGCGCAAGTCCCCAAAGAGTGATGATATGTCATGTAATTCACACATTTCTATGGTGATATAATATAGTGCCTTGTATCCAAAGACGTCAGATAGTCTCCATGATCGTCTCCTAAGACGTAGCTACAGCATAATTATTTCACATTACATCCTTTTTTCAACATTTTTTATGATCTTGGAAAACCCCATTAAAGAGGTTATTAGGAGACACAACATCCATGACCATGGCGCTTATGATTTCGAAGTAAAACACTTAGTAATTAGATTCCATTAGCAAAGATTCCCTGATCCCACAAACACAAGAGCAGTCTTGGAAGTTTAGCCATTTTTAGAAAGCTGTGACATATGATCACAGTAAGGAGGAAGCCGATTCTTGGGATAATGATTACAACTGTTAGACAAACTACTAAATGTCTCGAATCATGCGTCCTCTCAAAAATTGGGGCAATTAGGGCATGTTTGCTAATTATATGTAATATAATTATGCATCTGTAAAATCTCTCCTAGGGCCTGTGCAGATTTGTCGCGTTTGTCGGGAAAAGTTGGGTGATTAAAACTTTAAGTCCTCATTCACACATTGAGTATTTGGTCAGTACTTCACATATGTATTTAAAAGCCAAAACCAGGAGTGGGTGATAATCCAGAAGTGGTGACGGGTTTCTATTATACTTTTCCTCTGATTGTTCCTCTCCTGACTTTGGCTTATGCATACTGAGGTAAAATACTGACCAAATACTCAACATGTGCACGTGATCAGAAGAATTTTTAAAAAATTACATTTAACTTTGTTTGATAATTTGCAATATATACTGCTACATAGTAAAAATTGAAATCTCAAAAGAGTCCAAAGATGTCGGTGATGGCTGCCTTCAATTGGTCCCCGACCAGAATCAAAGGGCCTGATTCATCATTTGTCACTATTTTTTATCTTGTGGTAGAGTTGCCATTCTTACCACCAAATTCTTCAAAATGGTGCACATGCAGGTCAACAATTTTTTGCAAAATCAAAATGCCTCATATTTTTCCTTTTACCTTTTTTAGGCCTATTAAGACCAAAAGGTTGCCTGTTTCATTAAAATGTCACACACAACTCAACGTAAAATTTACAAAAATGACTCAAGTGGCAGAGTGAAATATTTGTCCAAAAATATTCTGACTTTATAAAAAATCACCAACATTGATTTAACCACAAAGGATTACAAAAAAATTTGTAAAGTCAAAAATTGTCTTAAAATAGGTTCAACGTTTTAGCAGAATTGTTGCAAAACATCCTTAAAACCGGAAAACCTAGGCAACAAATAATAATAATTTCAGACCCAAAATGTTCCAATGTAATTGCTAGCAAAGTCAAAGTTAGAATAAATTGACCTCAACAGTATTGTAGTAAGCAGTATTTGTTAGCTTTTCCTTTTCATACCTAATTTCAGTGACTCATCGGTATTCATTATGTGATTTTCTATTGTTGTTTTGTGGGAAAATTGGTTTTATAAGTATAAATGTGATATATTAAGGTAATGTTACAATTTGTTAGTTAAATTGTATGGTGCATGAGAGTCTACACGAGTATTGTCACTGCTCTGTTCTTCTGGATGATATATGTAATTATTTATCGCAAAGGACTGAGATACGTCATGCTACAAACCCGTAACCATAGCTTGTAGTAAGACGACTACAAAATGTTACATGAACATTACTACCTATGATGCTGTGATTCCCATAATTAGATGAATGATTGTTTAATTATGATCTCAACAACCAATTGCTGCTTGAATTCCCCAGTGCAGTCATTATTTGAGGCTCAGAAATCATGAAATAAGGCCAAATGTTTGCACAGTATGTGGCAGTTTTTATGCTGAAAGTGATGCCTTAATGATTTTCAAGTTTTCCCGAGTAGAATACCTTATCTGTACACATTTCATTTTACATTTTCCAATGCTGACACAGAACAACGATTGTGCAATTATTTAGGAGTCAGATAAATAACGGTGCTCAGGACGCACATTGGTGACTACTACTATCTTGGGCCAAAAATTCAGCATGGCTATACAGTTATATTTTTATATATTTTTATGGGGTTTTGAAATATATAAAGCATAAGGCTAAGGCTCCATGAAGACTTTTCATGTTTTAAAGGGAATCTGGCATTAGATTCATGCTGCCAGAACAATAGGTAGCATGAGTCAGAACCTCTGCTGTTTTTAAAAATACACAATGCAAAGAATCAATAACCTGGAGTAAAGCCCCCTTCACACATAGTGAGATCGCTAGCGATATCACTAAAGCGTCACCGATTTTGTGACGCAACAGCGATATCGGTAGCAATCTCGCTACATGTGATACTTACCTCCGACCCGGCTCCCTGCTGGATATCGCTGATCGAGCAAGAACAGGCTGGTCCATTTCTCGTCGCCGGCTTCCGCTGGTGCCGACGAGCGACTCCATGGACGCAGGCGGAAGACGTCACCAGAGCTGCCATCTGACAGGCAAGTATCGACCGCCGACCACTGCTGCATCGCTGGTGAGATCTGCCTGTTTGGCAGCTCACTAGTGACCATTTAGTGATGCACCAGTGATCCTGACCGGGTCGTATCGTTGTCGGGATCGCTGGTGCATCGCTAAATGTAACGGGACCTTAAGGTGGGGAGAAGCTGGCCTGGGGACATCATAGGACTAAGCAAACAAAGATATCCAGCCATTTGGATCTAAAACTGCAAAAGCCATCCCACCACATCACAGTAACCCGTAGAATCGTGGAGTTGGAAGGGACCTTCTGGGCCATCTGGTCCAACCCCTTGCTCAAAGCAGGATTTGCTAAATCATCCCAGTCAGATGTCTGTCCAGCCTCTGTTTGAAGACTTCTATTGAAGAAGAACTCACCACCTCTCGTGGCAGCCTGTTCCACTCATTGTTCACGCTAACTGTCAAAAAGTTTTTTCTAATATCTAATCTGTCTCCTCCTATTCAGTTTCATCCCATTGCTTCTAGTCTTTCCTTGTGCAAATGAGAATAAAGATGATCCTTCTACAATGTGACAGCCCTTGAGATAATTGGGACGGTCCATTTCCCCATGTCTGTGTGTCTACTAGCTGGGCTCAATCCTTCTCAGCCCTTATCTACATGCATGTAACTTGACAAATGGTAAAGTATTAATATTAGAATTAGGACTGTCCCAATTAGGGTCACTGTGAAGTGGTGGGATGGCTATTGCATTTTTTTTAAAATCAAAATTATGTTAACTAAGTACTCTATATTATTTTCATGCACTATTGCCATTTATTTACTGCAGGGTATTTACTTATTATGTTTGACTGTTTTTTTCTGTTCAGTGGCCAGTGTGAACGTGCCCTTACATGTTGCATGCACACCAGTTTATATCCCAGTTCATTCCTTTAGGTTTTTTCAATGCTTTCATGCTATCACAATATGCATGCCAGACTGGTACGTCGAACCTTCAGTTCCAGGAGGTAGTGATCAAAGCCGTAATCTATGAGCATCAGTACGGAGCAGGTCCCAGTACATCCGGAACTGAAGGTGCTCGTATCGTACCAGGCCAATATTTCGTCGGTGAGGTCCCTCAAATCTCAAAGAAAGGAGGGTCACAAAAAAGGTGCCGAGTGTGTTACAAAAGGAGGATGCACAAGGACACCACTTGGCAATGCGACACCTGCCCCTTCTGTGACCCATGGTTCCACCGCTGTCTCTCCCCCCATGTCCCCATGCACAGCCACAGCAGATTCATCCAGACTATAAGTTGTACCCTCCTTTTTAATCCATATTTTTGAAGCAGAAAAGGGTCTTATAATCCTAAAAAATATGGTATCTATCTACCTACCAATTGGCAGGTTTGTGGATGAGAAAGTTCTAAAGAAATGCACAATAACCAATTTATAGCAGTCTCAATGGTTAGCTGCATTTAAGGCCCAGATTGCAATACAACAAGGTTTAAGGTAACTATGAAACTTGTAGTGCTCTGTTGCATACATGATATTGATAGAGATTGCAGAAAGCTCATGAAACATGTTTCCTGAGTGAACAATTGCCTCCAGAATTCACATAAGTAGTAAATTGAGTCCAACTGTATATAATTTATTTTCTGTATAAAATAAGAAAAAATAGTGGCACTCACTGATCCTGTAAAATCCAATGTCTTTATTCAGTAAAACGACAATCGTTTTGCGCTTTGCTGCACTTCTACTGGTCCTGAAAACAGGAGCAGGAGCGCACGAAACCATCGTACCTCACAAGTGCTCCTTCCCTCTCTACAGCCAGTTTAAAGCATGTTTTCTGAATAAAGACATTGGATTTTACAGGACCAGTGAGTGCCACTATATTTTCTTCTCATATACATGTTTGTATCTCATTTTGTGAGCACTCGGTACCTGCAGGCTTGATTGCTCAGTCCAAATTTTGGTTTAAGGACAAGTTAAAACACACTGGTTGAATGGTGCCTGCTTTTTTTGTCTCTGCAACATAACTTATTTTCTGTATAACTACAGCTGTTCTGTGAAGACCTCAGAGGTTTGCTTGAGGACATTAAGGATCAAACAGCATCATGAAAGCCAAGAAACACACCAGTCAGGTCAGGGATACAGTTTTGGAAAAGAGTAAAGCAGGGTTAGGTTATTAGCAAAATAGCCCAAGCTCTGAACATCTCAAAATGAAAGGAGTAAGGCAAACCTACCAAAACAGGGCAGTCCACCTACACTGACATCCCAAGCAAGGAGAGCATGACTTAGGAAAGTCTGACTGACAGCTTCACTGTAATGACCCCTCCCAAAACCCACACTTACCCCTTCTTAACTTAAATAAGACACGACTGCGTGACATTGGATGTAAAAGGCCACAGCAGCCCCGTTTATTAACACCAAACAAGCAATAACATTTTATCCATAAACGTAGAAATATTCCATAAACATAACCACCAGCAAAAGGAGGGGGGGTAAATGAAGAGTCCATTGTACATGATTGAAACACCAGCTCCACCACGTGCCTTCAGCCGCACCACACCGGCTCGAGGACACCCAGCCGAGTGTTGCCCAACCAATGTCCTGCTGGGACCCAGCCCAGCAGGGACTCACGTTAACATGCTCCGCTGTGACCCAACACAGCAGGGTCCCACGTTAACATGTCCCGCTGTGACCCAGCACAGCTGGGACCCACCTTAACCAAGTATACCATTGCACCACCAGGGGTAACCCGCTCCTGCACTGGGTTCACCCCCCCGCTCTTTGTGCAATCCACCGACTTCAAATACCCCCCTCCTTTCCGCCGACTGCTGCGACAACGTCAAACCTCTTTTCTTCACCATGTCGATCTCCAGAAGTTCCTAAAATTAGGGCGGGAGGGCGGGACGATTCCGGACGTCTGCAAGGTAAGGAATGACCATCCCCCCACAGTTCTGCCCTATATATCCATCCCACAACTGACCACTCCCTGCCAACTCACATTGCACAATAAGCCCCATAGCTCCAACCCACACCTTCCCCACAAACACAAAGCACTACTGACCACTCCCTGCCAACTCACATTGCACCATAAGCCCCATAGCTCCAACCCACACCTTCCCCACAAACACAAAAGCACTACACCTTACCCTTCACTAACCCTCAGGCCTAGCATCCCTCCTTAGTCATGTGCGCCCTCCCTGTAGCCCCTTTGGGGCAGGCGTCCGGGCTTGCCTTGACATAGGAAAGTCTGACTGACGGCTTCACTGTAATGACCCCTCCCAAAACCCACACTTACCCCTTCTTAACTTAAATAAGACACGACTGCGTGACATTGGATGTAAAAGGCCACACCAGCCCCGTTTATTAACACCAAACAAGCAATAACATTTTATCCATAAACGTAGAAATATTCCATAAACATAACCACCAGCAAAAGGAGGGGGGGTAAATGAAGAGTACATTGTACATGATTGCAACACCAGCTCCACCACGTGCCCTCAGCCGCACCACACCGGCTCGAGGACACCCAGCCGAGTGTTGCCCAACCAATGTCCTGCTGGGACCCAGCCCAGCAGGGACCCACGTTAACATGTCCCGCTGTGACCCAGCACAGCTGGGACCCACCTTAACCAAGTATACCATCGCACCACCAGGGGTAACCCGCTCCTGCACTGGGTTCACCCCCCCGCTCTTTGTGCAATCCACCGACTTCAAATACCCCCCTCCTTTCCGCCACTGCGAGCACGTATGACACCTTGTACGTGCGAGTACCACCACCAGAAAACCCCAACCCGAGCCGACTCTGCGGCTCGAGTAACCAATGTTTCTGTACCAAGACCAATCGATCAAAACTGATCCCCATTAGACCTCACAATGCCAACCTACACCAAAATACCAGTACAACAAGGTCAGCCACACCCAAGACCTGCAACTAGCCAACCGCATCGTCCAATCCTTTGCACCGCCTGCGCGACCAGTCCCCAACCTGAGCCACCGCCTCTGCCTCGTTGAGACCGCAACATTGCAGGCGCCTCCGAAAATTGTACTTCACCTAATAATTAATCAAAGCCAACCATTATTGCCGTGAACAAAAGAACCTACATTGGTTCCCCAAACCTCCGATAGATTCTTGAAAATGTGCCCAGTAAAACCCACTATGTAGTCATTCCAAACAGGAGCCCCTATGGACACCAATACGAGCACGGCTCCCAGGCAGAAAATTGCACTCCACCTGATAATAATCAAAGCCAACCATTATAGACGTAACAACAGAACCTACACTGGTTCCCCAACCTCCGACAGATTCTTGAAAAACGTGCCCCACTATATAGTCATGAACAACAACACGAGCATGGCTCCCAGGCAGGAGCATTCAGGCCCGATGTCTCAGATCAAACCCCTTGACGCCCCAGCGACCAAGTCTCCACCACACACGTGCAGTACCAAAACGCTGTTGGTCCCGTCAACCCTGCGTGATAGCATCTATCTTAAAATATCCACCCAACTAGAAAACATAAACCAATCCACCCCGTAATCACCACGACCCGGAACGAATTAATTGTGTGCATCACCCGTGCACTTCGAACCCAGAATCACAACACTATTGTTGCCACCCTCTTACCAAAAGTGAGATGTACTCCGCACCCATTCCCCGCTGAACTGCGGATTCGACACTACTCACAAAAGAAAGAAAAGCGACTCCACACCACCTGAAGTCCAGGAAAACTCAGACACACATCACGTCTCCCGAAAACCCCAGACACCATAAACCCGGGCCATCCGTCAAAACATTGCACTCACCGGTACCCGATGCTTGTCCACCACTCAGCCTTAAAGCACCGCAAAAAGCACCCCCAAACAGAGCACAGCCCCAGACGATTACCAGGTCCTTAGAATCATTAAAAGTCAATGCACATCGCACTAGCTTCCCCTGCCACAGCGTACCACCAACCCGACATTAATGAAAGTAATGTTATAGTTGCAACCTGCTCACCCACTACCTAAAGTACACCTCCCCCGCAGCAGCGCTGCACCACAACCGTGTCCCCATAATACCAGCCGGTCCTGACAAGTGCGCATAACGGAATAAATGACATAGCCATGTATTGCCGGACGGGCTACACCCACGCGGGAGACCATTCACACGGCCATCGAAAAAACATGTCCTGCCTCATGCTCTATACAGAATTCCTGACAAATGGAACAACACCCGCTGGATAAACAAACCGTTCACCAACCAGGACCCCCGAGACCAGTAAAGCACACGCTGGGTTACCCAACTCAAATGTTGCATCATCCTTGCGCAACACTTCACCCTGGCCCCCCCGTCCGGGGGCACCCAAAAAGAAAAGACTCTAAGGAGAGCTGTATACCCAGAAGGCAAAGCAGGACCAGCTGCACCCACAATAAACCTCCTAGCCCATCGTAACGAAAAACTATGCACTCTGTATAATAAACTCCTACGTAGCTGCAATCAACGGCTGTAACAAATACCACCCGATACAGTCTGCCAAAAGCTCAATCGGCAACCCTAAAGAACCGCAGTGAGAACCCACCAGTCCTTACGTACAAAAGTTGTTAAAACTGCCCCAGGGCAGCCATGACCAGCAAATTACCGTAAGAACGCCATATGACTGCAGATAATGCAAAAACCCCCAGTGGATCGTAGCCCCACGTATTCAATAACGAAAATCAACCCCCCAAAACAGCAGCGCGATATACACGGGAACCTAATAACGACCCCCGACCTGACACGATGTACTCGTTAACCTAACCTGACTTAGACATAGGGCCCCAGGTGAATCAAACACTTTGACTTATCCAAACACATGATAACCGCAACTACGCCCTGAGCATGAAGAAACCCAAAGTAGTCAAGGTTGGACCATGAACAGAAATAAGCACACCACCTTCCCTAATACCAGATAGTAGTCCCAGGTTGGACCATGAACAGAAAATAAACACTGCACTAGGGATGGGCGAGTCTACTCGCTAGGACTCGTTACTCGGCGAATAGTAAGGGACTCGCTGGACTCGTTACTCGGCGAGTCTCCCAGTGATTACTCGCACAGTAACGAGTCCAATGCAAGTCAATGGCAATCCTAGTTTTGTCAGAGTTTTTTTTTCTCACTCGCTAGACTCGCTATATCACATCGCTGTCAACAGCGAGTCTGAGCGAGTCTACGATTCCGAGTCCTGTATACTGGATTCGGGACTCGCTTATACAGAATCTGTTATGTTCCTACAAGTTTCCAAGACAGCCTATGTCAACACACAGCGATTGTGAGCGAGTCTGAGCGAGTCTACAAATCCCGAGTCCTGTATACTGGATTCGGGACTCGCAAATATAGAATCTGTTATGTTCCTACAAAGCTTCCGAGACAGCCTAGCGTGTTAGGTCAGAAAACTTTTTTAGATGGACAAGCATGTTAGCCAATCATATTCAGTAATGTTGGTTGTGGCAGGACTATGATTGGCTTCTGTCCATCGTGATGCCTATGTCATGTATGAGAGGCGAGGCTGTATATAAGCCTTTTCCACCGCCATTTCCTCTACATTCCTGAGAGATCTGAGATAGAGCAGGGTGAGGTAGATGTTTGAGCAGATCATAGGGATTGTCAGTTAGTGTAGGGAAACTTCAAGATTCCTTATATTAAACCCAAACAGCTCTTCTGAGAGCTACCAGGAGGACAGAGGAGTACTGTGTAGACTGTAGGCAGGCAGGCAGGGAGGATCAAGCCTTACAGTGCAGTGCACAGTGCAGGGACTAGTGTGCAGCTTCACTGCTAGGTGTCAGCACACACACTTACCCCGCCAGCAAGTGACGCCTACAGCACCACCTAACTCCATCTCGGTGACTGTGCATTTGTCAACAATGTCACAAAAACCACAATTTCCCAAAAAAGAGGTTGCAAAGGGACGAGGTCGTGGCCGTAGCAGTGCAGGGAACATCACTTGAGCGATCTCCCTCCAGGCTGTAGTCCGCTGGATGTTATGCCCATAGGCAGGGTCAGTGGGGAGCCAAAGCAGGGGCCGAGCCTCCACCAGATCAATCAACTGCAGCGTGTTGACAGTGACACGGGCCATGATTGCTCTGTATTGCTCTGTGTGTGTGCGTATGTCAACTCGACTCGGATTATTTCCTGTTTGCTCAAAGCATGGTGTGTGCTAGAGAAAATCGCTTCCCTCGCCTCATCGGCGCTAAATAAGACAAACAAATGCGAGTTTGGACTCGGACACAGCAGCAACAAACTGTTGCGAGTGGGGTTTACAAATCGCCAATGCAAGCGCTTTCCGAGACACATCTGCGATTTGTAAATCGCACATTACTCGCTAAGACTCGCTTCCCCATTCATTAACATTGGACTCGCTAGACTCGCAACGAGTAGTGAGTCCCGGGCTCGGACTCGCTAGAGTCAAGCGATGCCGAGTAATTTAGGACTCGCCCATCACTACACTGCACCATCCCTAATACCAGATAATCCCCGACTACCACACAGAAACCAAACCACGGACCTCAACAACCGGACATTGACCAACCATAAAACCCCAGCTCCACGCCATATCTACGTACCCCCAGAAATTAACCAGGAAAACAAATCCGGTAAAAGGTCAACTCCAAGCCCCCCGGGGGAAATGTCATCCATTGCTGCCAGAAAGGCAGGTTCCCAAAAGATCTGCCGTCCCAAGCATCTCGACCTCTCCTGAACGTCTGCCGCAACAAACCATAATGCCCCTAGTGAACATGAAAACCCTTAGTACACTCAAAGCCCCTATTGGAGAACCGAACCCGGCATATAAATAAAACACACCGTAATGAAAACTCGACCACCTACCCCCTCACCTCTGACCAGCAATAGAACACACCCCACTGTAACATGAAAGATTAAGCCGCCCGATGCACTACCCAAACAGATCACCACGTCAGTGAACTGCCATCCAACCCTTATCAAATACTAGGCGCGGCGATAAAACTGCTCACCACATCAGTGAACTACCATCAAGCCCTTATCAAATACTAGGCGCGGCGATAAAACTGCTCACCACATCAGTGAACTACCATCAAACCCTTATCAAATACTAGGCGCGGCGATAATCCTCCAGCCCAAAGACCCCATGCCTATACCAATAAACCATAAAACCGGCATGGATATGGCTATCCACCACCGCTCTGCCAATATCAGTATCACCACCTGAATAACTCAGAAACCACCATGGAATCACTACCAGTCATACACAAACACCCAGAGAATGCAAGCACAATTATACTAACCAAAATAAAATGATGTCGTCACCTATAGATATACCCACTATCATAAAAGCAAACTAGCATGAAAATTAAAGAAAACCTCCCAACACTCATGAAGTGCACAAAACAGCCTCCTGGACCACAAAGCAACCATTCCCTCACAGATTCGAACGCTGTCCACATGGACCAGCCGCGCATCTTTCCGAACCCCCAGACAAACACCCGAAACCATACGTAGCAACACCCTTCCCAACCAATATAATCTAGTCATTAATAAAGGTTTAAGTGTGCCTTAGTGAGCCTTACTTACTATAGATATACCCACTATCATGAAAACAAGCTAGCATGAAAAATAAAAAAAAACACCCAACACTCATGAAGTGCACAAAACGGCCTCCTGGACCACAAAGCAACCATTCCCTCGCAGATTTGAACGCTGGCTACATGGACCAGCCGTGCATCGTTCCGAAACCCAGTGACAAACCAACTACTACCCTAGTGCGAAACCATACGTAGCAACACCCTTCCCAACCAATATAATCTAGACATTAATAAAGGTTTAAGTGAGCCTTACTTACTAGGCTGACTCCGCGGAACCCCACGGAACAGCCGTCACGTGTCCTCCGCGTCGAGCACCGCAACTGCGATCTTCTCCATGGATCTACGCCGACTGCAGCCCTCCTGGGCCGCAGCGCCAGCGCCCAGACCGACTGTCCGTCCGTCCGGGAACGCATGGCAAAAAGTCACCGGCTCGGAGCCTCAAACAGGGGGGGGAAGGTTGGCGCTCCAGCCGCAGGCAACACCTCCTGAATCTGGCACCCAACTCCGGGGGAACGCGACGCCGGACCACATGACCTGTGGCCCTTGGCAGCTGAAGGGTGGCCACATGACCGAGCCACCGCCCGCTTCCCCCCAGCGCCGCGAGAAAGGAAATGAGGCCGGTGAAGTCACACACCACCTCGCCACCGGGCTCCTTGCCGCGTCACGTCACCGCCGTCCACCGATGCCGATGACCGCGCCGGGTCAGGTGACCACGCCGGGTAACGTGGCCGCGACGTGCGCGTCACCACTGTGTGCCACGATCCGAAATGGAGGGGAGGCCGGCCACGTCATTCACCGCCCCGTTACCTTGCTGCCTGCTTCTCGACTTCTAGCTCCGGCCCCGCGATGTCTTCTGCAACAGGTCTGCTAATGGGGCTCATCCTCCGCAGCAAACTTAACTCTGGGCTGAGGTGCTCAGGAGGCTGTGATCGTCGCTGCTGCTTCGGAGGCAGAGGGGTCCCATCTTCTCCGCCGTCGCCATCACCAGACCATCGCTGCAGCTGTTCCTTCATCCACTGCTGGCCGCGCTGCTCCATCATCCTCTTCATCTGTGCCACGAGGTATTCCATCTTCTGGATCCAAAGATTCAAGCTTAAGTCCCAGATGTGAGGAGCTGACGATTCCGGACGTCTGCAAGGTAAGGAATGACCATCCCCCCACAGTTCTGCCCTATATATCCATCCCACAACTGACCACTCCCTGCCAACTCACATTGCACAATAAGCCCCATAGCTCCAACCCACACCTTCCCCACAAACACAAAGCACTACTGACCACTCCCTGCCAACTCACATTGCACCATAAGCCCCATAGCTCCAACCCACACCTTCCCCACAAACACAAAAGCACTACACCTTACCCTTCACTAACCCTCAGGCCTAGCATCCCTCCTTAGTCATGTGCGCCCTCCCTGTAGCCCCTTTGGGGCAGGCGTCCGGGCTTGCCTTTACTTAAAGAAGCAGCCAAGAGGACCATGCTCACTCTCAATGATCTGCAGACATTCACAGCTCAGGTCGGAGAATCTGTCCACAGGACAACTATTAGGCTATGGTCACCCTATCAATATTTGTTCAGTATTTTACATCAGTATTTGTAAGCCAAAACCAGGAGTGGAGCAATGAGAGGAAAAGTATAATAGAAACATGTGACCACTTCTGTATTTATCACCCATTCCTGGTTTTGGCTCACAAATACTCATGTAAAATACTGACCAAATACTGAAAGTGTGACCATGGCCTTAGTCATATACTCCACAAATCTGATGTAAATGAAAGGGAGGCAAGCAGAAAGCCACCTTTGAAAGCAAGCCATAAGAAGTCCTGTTTGCAGTTTGCAAAAAGACATGTACAGGACACATTTAGCATGTAGAAGAAGGTAAGATGGTGTGACAAGTAGAAGCTGCTTTGTTGATTTAGAATCATCCAGAAGCTAGATGGATTAAAGTGGTCACATGAGACAGGTAGTGGTTAGCAGAGCACCAGGGGATTTTGAGAAAGTTATGCTTGGGGATCTGCACCTTGTCTCCACCCCAGGGTGTGGTCTGAAGTTTAAATAGTCAGTCTTCTCCTTCTGAGGCAGTGTGTCTGGAGTTGGCAGCTCCAGAGAAGTGTTTTTTTGTATTAAACTGTACTGAACCTGGCTGTTACATCCTGAACGGGCCTATCCCTGCAGCTGCAGAGACTGTTTTGCCTGAAGGGCCATGTTTATTTTCACTTAGCATTGATTTATGCCACATGTATAATAAACCAGTGGAAGAGTCTTAAAGAGACAGTGTTCTTTTGTCTACCTCCATGTGCAGCTGAGTGAGTCGATCTACCACAATATACAGTCATACAGACAAATAATTAAATATTAGAATAACTGTCACGATCTATGCTGGATTGTGACAGATAAAAGCACTTGTAACCTTTTTTTTTCCTTTAAGCTGGTTGCATAAAGTTAGTTTTGCCCCCGGTGGCCATTAGGGTCATTACACAGTGGTGTCTTTTGTTCTAGTTTGCCCACGGTGGTGGTTAGCATTATTACACGGGAATCACTAACAGGTGTGATTGCTCTGGCTTACCTATAAAGGAGTGTCAAGTGGTCTCACTCACTGTTGGTGATATTGGGCATTTCCAACCATCCTTGGTGAAGGAAGGAGCAAGAGAGGAGTTCCTTGCAGCAAAGTCAGAGTCCTGGTGTGGAAGTAGCCACAGTGAGGAGTTCCTTGCAGCTCTGACAAAGCTTGGTGAAGTAGCAGCTATTCAGGAGGAAAGCTGTACTGAGGTGCTGGACTCTGTTGCTGGGAGCAATAGCAGCAGAGCAAAGCTAAGTGGTGTTACCCCTGTTTGTAACTTTCCTTTTGTGTATTTCAGTGCAGTGGTGGGATTAGTTTCTGCATGGTCCATTTAACTAGAAAGGGATAGGTGCAGGGCAAGCTAGGGTTTTTAGGTATCCTGCTTGGCATCTGGTGCAGAACCTGCATATTGACTGTAGGAGTGTAGAGACACTGACTCAGGGGAGTGCAGGAGGTCTCCACGTCCCCGTTCCCTATCGCAGGGCCCTCCATTGTATCGCTTTCCCTGGTGTTTCCCTTAATTCTGTAAATTCGCCGCTGGAGGCGGTGTATCCAGATACACATGTAATACTCAAATTTGCCTGCTGGAGGTGGTGTATCTGGCTGCACCTTACTTTGTTTAAATTCGCCCTGCTGGAGGCAGTGTATCCAGGGTCACGTGTGTCATAGAAATTCGCCCTGCTGGAGGCGGTGTGTCCAGTCACACATGACCATCACAGTAATGCTCAACTAAAATTTGGTAAGGAAATGAATCATAATCAATTTGACTGTTTTTAAAAATTAATGTAATAGAGTAAATTCAATTATATTGCCAAGGAGCCTTACAACAATTCATTAAGATATAAAACTAAACCTTTATTTAAGCCTTGATTAAAGACAAAAGTAACCAAACAAACACACAAACAACCGTGTCACCTACTACAACGGGGTCCTGATATCAAACTGCCTAACAGCAGAGGTTGGCACCCTAAACATAATCAAGATTGGCGCCCCCGCTCAACGACGGCTGTACCCTATAGCTCCTATAAAGCCCTGGATTGGTGCAACATGTGGTCACTCAAATAACCAGGAAAGGAGTGTATAGAAGTTGCCAATAAGGTAGTTGGGTAGGCAACAATGAAAAAAGTGCAAAACAGTGCAAATGACAAAGACATTAAAGTGACATGTGCAAAACAAATGAGTACCTGACTAACTGTTCCCTGTGACTGTATACCTTCCTGTCAGCGGAGGTTGGCACCCTACTGGTCAGCGGAATGGTGCCCCCGCTCCACGACGGCTCACCCTCATAAATCCTTGATAAGGCTACTGATAAAAATCAAGGGTAGCAAATCAATATCTCTGGAAGGCATAATTTATGACATGGTCCTTGTATGACCAATACAATACATTAGAAGGATTTCAAAGCATATTGTTAACAGTAGAAAAATGTACTCAAGTTTGATGGTAGATAGGAAGAACCTCAACCTTCCTATCTACCATCAAACTTGAGTACCTTTTTCTACTGTTAACAATACGCTTTGAAATCCTTCTATTGTATTGTACAGGGATATTGATTTGCTACCCCTGATTTTTATCATTAGCCTTATCAGGGATTTTTGAGGGTGAGCCATCATGGAGCGGGGGCGCCATTCCACTGACCAGTAGGGTGCCAACCTCCGCTGACAGGAAGGTATACAGTCACAGGGAACAGTTAGTCAGGTACTCATTTGTTTTGCACATGTCACTTTAAAGTCTTTGTCATTTGCACTGTTTTGCACTTTTTCATTGTTGCCTACCCAACTTACCTTATTGGCAACTTCTATACACTTCTTTCTTGGTTGCTTGCAGCACGGTGGCTCAGTGGATAGCACTGCAGCCTTGCAGCGCTGGAGTCCTGGGATTGAATCTCACCAAGGGCAACATCTGCAAGGAGTTTGTATGTTCTCCCTGTGTTTGCGTGGGTTTCCTCTGGGTAAACTGGTTTCCTCCCACATTCCAAAGACATACTGATAGGGAATTTAGATTGTGAGCCCCATCGGGGACAGTGATGATAATGTGAGAAAACTGTAAAAGCGCTGTGGAATATGTTAGCGCTATATAAAAATAAAGATTATTATTATTTATTTGAGTGACCGCATGCTGCACCAATCCAGGGCTATATAGGAGCTATAGGGTACAGCCGTCGTTGAGCGGGGGCGCCAATCTCGATTATGTTTAGGTTGCCAACCTCAGCTGTTAGACAATTTGATATCAGGACCCCTTTGTAAGGTTACAGTAGGTGACACGGTTGTTTGTGTGTCTGTGTGGTTGTTTTTGTCTTTAATCAAGGCTTAAATAAAGGTTTAGTTTTATATCTTAATGAATTGTTGTAAGGCTCCTTGGCAATATAATTGAATTTTTGACCTTACTGGTGTCTATATTCATTTATACAATAGAGTAAATTCAACACAATTATAAAATAACTGAAAGAAAAAGTGATTTTAGATTCAGAACATAAAATACTCAACTAATGGAAGGCAATATACAGTAATGGGATTTTGAAGCTCAGATTTACACTTTGCATTTTTCACTATGATAATTTATATTAATACAGCATATCATTTGATACTAAAGCAAGCATGTTATGGTTCTGTTTTCTTCTTATTTCAAAAACGCTAATCCGTTAAAAAATAAGACAGTTTTGGCCTTAAGGATGGCTGGAGTGTTTTCCTTCGTGCCTCTCAGCATTCTATCAGTCATAACTTGTTTTTTTTTTACTTTTATGTCTACATAGCTGTTTATGGCCTGTTCTGTTTTTAATTGAAATAATAATACCCAATGTACTTGTCATAGACGTGTCCAGGCGTTTCATGTTCCATGCTTCACTAGAGATGTAAGACACTGCTAGTACCTCTTCTGAAGACACCAACGGGGAAGATCTAAGACTATAAAGCACATGGAGTTATCTGTAAGCACAGTTTCTAATACCCAGTCCAGATGTTAAGTGCCCATATGTCTTTATTCTTTACAATTTAGGGTTCCCAGCAGTTTACTGAGAGGCAGTAGATGTTCCTCAGAGGACGGGGACTTGATTCTCTCCAACATTTCACATCCTCTATCTAACAAACGTTACAAAGTAGATTACTACGGCAATGCGACATGAGATTGTGAAGATGATTTGATGTGCCCATTTTGGCCTTGGCCTCTGCTCTTGCTTAATGATGATAGTTGTTATACCAATTGGATGTAATGAACAGTAATAAGGTTTCTTCAGTGCTCAAGGCGTTAATTGCTGGAAATCTGAACATTGAACTGATAAAACAGACCCCACCTTCTCTCGTGCTGCTTCTCTTACCAAGTTTAACCTCTAGACTTTCTAACATGCCACTAAGCCCGCGACTGGCACATTCAAAGCTTTTATGTGGAAATGAGTTTCTTTTTTAATCTTTGACAGAGTATGTGCTGTGTTTACATAACAGAGAGCACGGGTCCTCTGGAGGCAGGCGCTGACAGCGCTGGCAGGAGATGCTAAGAAAGATCTAACATTTCTGATCTTTGTTTAGCCAGAGGCATTGAGAGGCAGTGAGAGGCAGCAGGGGAATGGAAAATCAGGCGAGGGCGGCAAGGAAGAGGATGATTGTCGGTAACTGGAATCCCTGACAGACCGAGGGACAGGCTAAGGAACCATTGCTCTCTGGCTTATGGGGCAGCGGGCCCATTGTGCCCTCTCTAAACTGTGAACCTGAGCAAGAACATTTCATTTATGGTGCTTCTTCTTTGTCATCCTAAATTATTCAAACTATAGGTAGAAAAGAGCGCAATAGTGTCTTATCTGGGTGATTTATAAAAGACAATATAGAGATATACTCACCCTTTCCAGGAGAGAGCCGAGCATATAGAATCAATTTGTCAGCCTGCTGCACGTCCAACGGTCCACATAGTGACCGCTTCGTAAATCTCTTTATTGAATAAAATTCTTGGACTTACGTGCGCTGCTAGACAGAATATCAAATCCAGATCATGTAGATAAATTGACCTTTTATTTCCCAACGCGTTTTGAAGTCCATAACACTTCTTCCTCAGGGGATGACATCTCATATGTAGCAGCGCACATAAGTCCAAGAATTTTATTCCATAAAGAGTTTCTTTGTCATCCTGGCATTACAGAGCTAACACCTTGGTGAAACTTCCGCATAGTAAAGAACGTACAAATTATATCCACATGAGTAACAACATTTTGTTTCATAAATGGAATAGTTTAAAATTATGTTAAAAATACAAAAACAAAAAATAACGCCGTCTTCTCCTACTCCTTTCTGACTATTAAATCCAGTTACGTGGCCTCTTTCAATGATTCCGGGATATGCTTACAGTTTACAGTAATCCACATATGCATCTAATCCAAGAATAATGAAGTCCATGAGATATCTCATCAATTCAGGTGAATAAAAAACATAAAAAAGCACCACCACACCGACATAAAATGATAAGGTCTGTGTAAAATTACACAAAGGGCATATTTTATGCTCATCAACCTAATCCTTATCTATTATGAATAAATATATTCTGTAATCCCCCAGGTGAAGCGCTAAAATGTAGAAGACTGCAGGGCCTGGCAGGTTAAAATGCATGAATTGAAAATAGTTCATTAATGGCAATTCTGATTAGTTTCACGGCTTAGCTATCAAGTATCCATGCTAATGGGTGAGACCCGAGTGGATGGCGGAGCCGGGCGCTTGTGTGACGGATGTACTGTGTGGGTGTAGGGTTTGTGGGGTGCACTGCTGCAGATTTAGGAGCAGAACTATTTGTTCAGATATTTCCGATACATTCACTAAGGGCAAATAAATGAGACAGCTCTCAACAAGTGCAGTGGATTACAAGGGAAAGGCTGTGGAAATCCACAGATACATCGTATTTCAGTCCAACATATTTCCTCATAGGATAATACAGTGAGAAATCATTCTTATAGGACCGGTAATAAAGAATGTTTATTTGACATTGATAAGAAAATGATTGTGCAGTATTTTCTATAAAGAATTCCCATCCTTGTAAAACCCTTTATAGGACACATTGAGCCATTGTATGGAAATGTAGCATGTACTTTACTACAGAACACTACCTGGCGTTACATTACCCATCATGAAATGACTACTGAATTTTATATATATATATATATATATATATATATATATACACACATACATACATATACA
Source organism: Dendrobates tinctorius (assembly GCF_039654945.1). Lineage (NCBI taxonomy): Eukaryota > Metazoa > Chordata > Amphibia > Anura > Dendrobatidae > Dendrobates > Dendrobates tinctorius. The sequence goes on along the minus strand of NW_027361679.1, from coordinate 126,055,800 downwards.
GTTGTGGCCAAAAGTATTGACACCCCTGCAATTCTGTCAGATAATACTCAGTTTCTTCCTGAAAATGATTGCAAACACAAATTCTTTGGTATTATTATCTTCATTTAATTTGTCTTAAATGAAAAAACACAAAAAAATTGTCCTAAAGCCAAATTGGATATAATTCCACACCAAACATGAAAAAGAGGGTGGACAAAAGTATTGGCACTGTTCGAAAAATCATGTGATGCTTCTCTAATTTGTGTAATCAACAGCACCTGTAACTTACCTGTGGCACCTAACAGGTGTTGGCAATAACTAAATCACACCTGCAGCCAGTTGACATGGATTAAAGTTGACTCAACCTCTGTCCTGTGTCCTTGTGTGTACCACATTGAGCATGGAGAAAAGAAAGAAGACCAAAGAACTGTCTGAGGACTTGAGAAACCAAATTGTGAGGAAGCATGAGCAATCTCAAGGCTACAAGTCCATCTCCAAAGACCAGAATGTTCCTGTGTCTACCGTGCGCAGTGTCATCAAGAAGTTTAAAGCCCATGGCACTGTGGCTAACCTCCCTAGATGTGGACAGAAAAGAAAAATTGACAAGAGATTTCAACGCAAGATTGTGCGGATGTTGGATAAAGAACCTTGACTAACATCCAAACAAGTTCAAGCTGCCCTGCAGTCCGAGGGTGCAACAGTGTCAACCCGTACTATCCGTCGGCATCTGAATGAAAAGGGACTGTATGGTAGGAGACCCAGGAAGAACCCACTTCTTACCCCGAGACATAAAAAAGCCATGCTGGAGTTTGCCAAAACTTACCTGTAAAAGCCTAAAACATTTTGGAAGAATGTTCTCTGGTCACATGAGACAAAAGTAGAGCTTTTTGGGCAAAGGCATCAACATAGAGTTTACAGGAGAAAAAAAGAGGCATTCAAAGAAAAGAACACGGTCCCTACAGTCAAACATGGTGGAGGTTCCCTGATGTTTTGGGGTTGCTTTGCTGCCTCTGGCACTGGACTGCTTGACCGTGTGCAAGGCATTCTGAAGTCTGAAGACTACCAACAAATTTTGCAGCATAATGTAGGGCCCAGTGTGAGAAAGCTGGGTCTCCCTCAGAGGTCATGGGTCTTCCAGCAGGACAATGACCCAAAACACTTCAAAAAGCACTAGAAAATGGTTTGAGAGAAAGCACTGGAGACTTCTAAGGTGGCTAGCAATGAGTCCAGACCTGAATCCCATAGAACACCTGTGGAGAGATCTAAAAATGGCAGTTTGGAGAAGGCACCCTTCAAATATCAGGGACCTGGAGCAGTTTGCCAAACAAGAATGGTCCAAAATTCCAGCAGAGCATTGTAAGAAACTCATTGATGGTTACCGGAAGCGGTTGGTCGCAGTTATTTTGGCTAAAGGTTGTGCAACCAAGTATTAGACTGAGGGTGCCAATACTTTTGTCTGGCCCATTTTTGGAGTTTTGTGTGAAATGATCAATGTTTTGCTTTTTGCTTCATTCTCTTTTGTGTTTTTTCATTTAAGACAAATTAAATGAAGATAATAATACCAAAGAATTTGTGATTGCAATCATTTTCAGGAAGAAACTGGGTATTATCTGACAGCATTGCAGGGGTGTCAATACTTCTGGCCACAACTGTACATATATATATATAAAAAAATAGTAAAGTAAAATGGCAATGTGTTTTTGTTTTTTTATTTTGTTAGTAGGAATACATGTAAAAGCATGGCCTTCACTGAGCGATTTGCCTCAAGATTCTTGAATTCTTAAATGTTAAATTCTGCATGTACCCTTTAGTAATGTAATGCCAAAGAATACATGCTATTCAGAATCATAGGTTCTTAGATTTATTTTACTTGAAAACTGTTGATTGTAAGTGTCTAATTTTGGAGCATCTCTATAATAATCGTTTTACTTTTATATAGCGCTAACATATTCCGCAGCGCTTTACAGTTTTTTGCACACATTATCACCACTGTCCCCGATGGGGCTCACAATCTAAATTCCCTATCAGTATGTCTTTGGAATGTGGGAGGAAACCCACGCAAGCACGGGGAGAACATGCCAACTCCTTGCAGATGTTAAGTGCTAACCACTGAGCCACTGTGCTGCCCTAGAAAGCTCTAGAGCTTTCTGGATTAAAATGTGCAGTTTTAAAATACAAGTAACGTACCCCCGTTTCAGTGTATTGAATTATCTCATTTATTGGTATTGTATCTCTATTTGGAGCTGTTACTTTGAATTAAGGCATTCAGTATTTAGGTGTCAAAGTTATAAATGTTGCAGCTAGTTGTGTGCTGTTAGGCTATAGGGACATCTAAATTTCTCTACGCACATACAGTACTCACTTAATTTGTGTTTTTCTTGTTATTGCAGTCATTTCTTTCTTAAATGCAGCATTCTCTGCTAACATATTAGACACATACAGCACACACACCGCTCATGAATTAGACATAAAGCAAACACTGCTTATATATTGGCCACATACAGCACAAACAACAGTCACATATTGGATGCATACAGCATATACCTCTCATATATCAGCCGTATACAACACACACAGAGCTCACATATTAAATGCAGATATCAGACACATACAGTACACACAGTGTTTACACATTGCACACACACTGCACACAATCACAAGTCAGACAAATGTGTCTCACAGCTCACATACTATATGCATACAGTACACACACCACTCACATATCAGACACATGCAATACACACAGTGTTTACACATTACACACATACTGCACACAATCACAAGTCAGACAAATGTGGCACACACAGCTCACATACTATATGTATACTGTACACACACTGCTCACATAACAGATACTATATGCATACAGTACCCACAGCGCTTAAGTAACAGATACTATATGCATACACTACACACACTCCGCTCACATATTAGATACTATATGTATACAGTACACACACTGCTCACATATTGGATACTATATGTATATGGGTCGCCCTCCCAGGGCCGTGGGGTACTCGGTACCGGGCCGGTGTCAGGGGGAAAAGGTGTCACAGCAGCGGTGACCCTGTCCGTGCCCCTGGGCGCCCAAATAAATGGTGGTTTGTGATATAGTTTATGTGAACAGTTCGGGACACCACCTGTGGTGTTTGGCAAGTAAGATGTTAAGCCAACACTGCATGCAGATCCACTGGGACTGATGAGATGGTGCAGCAAAGATGGTGTAGCTCCCCACAGGTGGAGCCGTAGTCCCAGGGCAGTGTAGTTGTAAGATTAGAGAAGAGGCACAAGCGGTGAGGGGATTGGTACCCAGGTGTAGTGGTGCTGAAGATTTTAGTGCGCAAATGAATGGTGGACACCAGGGCTTGCAGTTTCAACGCTTTACTCACAGTTCGTGGTACACACTGGTGCCAGCTTCCATGCCGTGTCCTCCGGGGCAGAGACTCAGTTAACCTCCTGGGCAACTCAGGGCTCTACTCTCCTGAAAGACTCCGCCAATGCGCCTTTTAGTGTGAAGCTCTCCAGTACCGTGGTACTCTGGAGTTCCTCCTATCAGATGTTCCTAGCAATTCTACTCGTAAGGCAGACAGCTGTAGCCTCTGTCGGGGACCCCTTTCTCCAGAGTCCTGGCTCTCTATTCAGTTGCTGTTGTGCCCCAAGTCTTAGATGGGAGTAGTGCATTTACAGCCAACTACTCCACCGGTGTCTGCTGCAGAACCATAAGTGTCCATACAACCTCGGGGACCGGGCCCCGGCCTTGTGCTGAGAACCTATAGGCAGGGTTCCTCTTCCAACCCACAACTCCTCTCTGTTCTCCTACTCCTTCGTTCCGCTCTGTTCCTTCTCTCTCTTATGGAAGCTTAGGTTGCAGTTCTACGTCTTTCTCTCTCTTGTTCCTTTCCCGTGCCAGCTGGCTCAGATCTCTCAGGCAGCTGCAGCACTCCTCTCCCTCTGCTAGGGATCTCCTTCCTCTCGGACCCATCCTCATACTCTCCTGACTGACTGTCCTTCTCTCGCCTGACCTCCCGCCAGACTGACCTGTAATTCTAAACCTTTCCAACCTTTTATATGGATCTCAACTCCACCCACCTCCCAGCACATCCAGTGTTCCATGCAGGGAACCACCAAGGCACTCCTAATGTCTAGGAAGAGAGAGAGACCTCACTGTGGTTGTGCTGAACTACCCTGTTGTGCGGGATGCGAGTGTTGGAGTGTGGAAAGGAGCTCCCAACTTACCTAGGTGGTGGGGCACTACACCTTAGGAGAAGGTGCAGTACCTCTGTGGCGACTGAGCCTCAAGGGCGCCACATACCCCCCCGTTAAACACAGCACATCCGCGGGCTGCAAGGTAAACAAAGTTGACAGCAAAGAAACATACAAAAATTTTGTAATGCAGAACAAACTTTTCTTATACTAAACTTCCTAGTATAGGAGGTACTTATTCTTGATCATTACAGACAATTCTTATTTAACTATCTAAATTTCAAGTCAAAAAGTGCAAATTTTCATTCTAAGTGCCTTTGTCTGTGACTCACTATCACTTCAGTATTATTCAGCTTTCCTTCTCTAGTACACATTTCTTGATCATTTTTCTACCTTCACTGTCTCTACTAGACGCAAGACTCTGACCGCAAGTACCTGGTCCGTTACCTGTCTACTTTCAATTCTTTATTCTTATTTCTCAATTCTCTGTAAAAGCCATTTCTCAGTTACTACTACTCTTATAAAACACATTATCAACAATAAAACATTTCAAAGATTCTTGTAAGTGCTGGACACCGCTCCCAGCCAGGATCTCTTGCAGTGTCCTTTGAGGTAGACATCATCTTCGAAAAGTGTCCATGCAAAACATCATCTTCGCAAAGTGTCCTTATGTTACATCATCTTCGCAAAGTGTCTTTATGTAAAACCAAGAAAAAGCACCTAAAGGCTGGTTTCACATTTGCGTTTTTTAGCGCTGGAAAAAAACGCATATGTGCGCATGCGTTTTTTCCCCTATATTTAACATGGGTGCGCATACCTGCGCGCTGGTAAGCGCATGTATGCGATTTTCATGCGCTGCGTTTTTTTGGGGTGTGCGTTTGTATTTTCCAGACGCAGCATGTTGCATTTTTTGGCCCTGCAAAAAAGCGCATGCGCACATATGCGCACGTTTTGCGCTAAAAATGGCCATTATAGCCTATGAATGCGCATATGTGCGCACTGGCATGCTCATGTATGCGTTTTTTTGCACATGCGTTTTTTTTTGATAACCATGGAATTTAGGGGTTTGGGTTAGAGTTAGGGTTAGTTAAGGGGGTTTAGGGTTAGGGTTAGGGTCAGGGTCAGGGTTAGGGTTAAGTATGGTTTGGTTAAGGGTTAGGGTCAGGGTTAGGGTCAGGGTTAGGGTTAAGTATGGTTTGGTTAAGGGTTAGGGTCAGGGTTAGGGTTAGGGTCAGGGTTAGGGTCAGGGTTAAGTATGGTTTGGTTAAGGGTTAGGGTCAGGGTTAGGGTCAGGGTTAGGGTTAAGTATGGTTTGGTTAAGGGTTAGGGTCAGGGTTAGGGATTAGGGTCAGGGTTAGGGTCAGGGTTAGGGTTAAGTATGGTTTGGTTAAGGGTTAGGGTCAGGGTTAGGGTCAGGGTTAGGGTTAAGTATGGTTTGGTTAAGGGTTAGGGTTAGGGTTAGGGTCAGGGTTAGGGTTAGGGTTAGGGTTAGTTAGGGTTTAGGGTTTGGGTTAGGGTTAAGTATGATTTGGTTAAGGGTTAGGGTCAGGGTTAGGGTTAGGGTTAGGGTCAGGGTTAGGGTTAGTAAAGTCATGGTTTGGGTTAGTGTGAGGGGCCACCTAATGTTGGAAAAAAACGCAAACGCGGTAAAAACGCACTAAAAATGCATACAAACGCATAAAAACGCTGCGTTTTTTTCATGCATGCTCATAAAAATGCTTGAAAAAAACGAAGCAGTTGTATGCTTTTGTATGCGTTTTTTCAATGCGTTTTTTTGCGGGAAAAACGCGCTGCAAAAAAAAAGCAAGTGTGAAACTAGCCAAAGAGGCGCAAACTATTTACAAGAGAGTTTGTGATACATTCCAAGTTCATGATCACTGTAGTTCAAAATTGAAGAACGCTGCCACTGCAAAAATTAGGCAACAAAAGTGCTACCAGAAAAACATGATAAAAACAAAAATAGAAACGGGCACAACGGTGCAAACAAACCCTCCTGGGTAGCGAGAGTTACTGTAAATTTTTCTTAATTGTGGTCCCCTCCGGGGTTCTGGAAGCCGAACTGGAACTGTCCTCATCCTGATTCTGGTTTCTTGCTAACCGCATGTACTCTGCTTCCCACAGGGAGAGATAGGGACTGGTCGGGGTAATTGAAAGGGCCATAGAAACGTCTACTGCCTGCGGGGACGGCATATCTGCTACCTCCAATGGCGCTTCTGCGGCTGTTGGGGACTCAGCCACTGCTGCCGCTGATTCCTCGGAATCCGATTCTTCAGTGTCCATCGGGACCTCAGGTAACGGCATTGCAGTTAGGGGTTGTCGGCGGAGATCAATCTGGCCATTCTTATCCATAGGTTCCGCTCCCAAAGCTAGGGTCAACTCCGGGGCAGGATTCGTACCTGGCGTTTCCAGCCGCGGTTCCGGCTCCGGTACTGGGTGGTAGATAGCAGCAGCCGCAACTCCCGGGGTGACTGGTGGGATGGGCCGCAGTTGGATCCGTGCCGGGGCCAGGCTGGTCTCAGTCAGGGTCGTCGATGGAGGTCGGTACAGCCACGCCCGGTCCAGGCAGGGGCGCGGTCCCGGCCCTCTGTTCTGCTCCAGAGCCCTCATGTATCTTCTCCGAACGGAACTCATCCAATGGCAGTATCGGATGTGAGGTGGTGGCGGCCGCTGCTGAGGATGTATCAGCGATCGCAGCCTCCACGTAGGTGGCCTAGGGGCGAGTGACCTCTCCTCCCCCTGTTCTTCTGACTTCTCATCTTCTTTCATCATGGCGTTCTGGCGTTCTTCTTCCTGCCTCAGCCCCTTTCCCGCCACTGGCTTCTCCTGCCCTTCCTTCCGGGGGCGGCGTCTTCTTCCAGCGCCTCCATACAAAGCCAGTATACCAACCCCTCGGGGGGTGGGCCATGTCGCTGTCACATAGTAATTCAGGCAGGGAAGGAGCAATACTCTTCGCGGTCTTTTCCTAGGACCTCCCATCTCTTCACGCCCTTCTCCGCACCAGCGGCCATTTCTAATGTCCATCTTACAGTCTATTAAATTAGGTCTTCTGCACATTTTCAAAAGTTTAAAGTCTCACAAATTTCAGGCGCACAGAACCCAATGGTATCGGGTCTCGTCATCCTGTTCATGATGCCAAAATTGGGTCGCCCTCCCAGGGCCGTGGGGTACTCGGTACTGGGCCGGTGTCAGGGGGAAAAGGTGTCACAGCAGTAGTGACCTGGTCCGTGGCCCTGGGCACCCAAATCAATGGTGGTTTGTGATATAGTTTATGTGAACAGTTCGTGACGCCACCTGTGGTGTTTGGCAAGTAAGATGTTAAGCCAACTCTGCATGCAGATCCACTAGGACTGATGAGATGGTGCAGCAAAGATAGTGTAGCTCCCCACAGGTGGAGCTGTAGTCCCAGGGCAGTGTAGTTGTAAGATTAGAGGAGAGGCACAAGCGGTGAGGGGATTGGTACCCAGGTGTAGCGGTGCTGAAGATGTTAGTGCGCAAATGAATGGAGGACACCAGGGCTTGCAGTTTCAACGCTTTACTCACAGTTCGTGGTACACACTGGTACCCGCTTCCATGCCGTGTCCTCTGGGACAGAGACTCAGTCAACCTCCCGGGCAAGTCAGGGCTCTCCTCTCCAACACTCCGCCAACATGTACCTTTCCTGAACGACTCCTCCAATGCGCCTTTTTGTGTGAAGCTATCCAGTACCGTGGTACTCTGGAGTTCCTCCTATCAGATGTTCCTAGCAATTCTACTCGTATGGCAGACAGCTGTAGCCTCTGTCGGGGACCCCTTTCTCTGGAGTCCTGGCTCTCTATTCAGTTGCTGTTGTGCCCCAAGTCTTAGATGGGAGTAGTGCATTTACAGCCAACTACTCCACCGATGTCTGCTGCACAACCATAAGTGTCCACACAACCTCGGGGACCGGGCCCCGGCCTTGCACTAAGAAACTATAGGCAGGGTTCCTCTTCCAACCCACGTCTCCTCTCTGTTCTCCTACTCCTTCGTTCCGTACTTGTCTCTCTTTCCTATGGAAGCTTTGGTTGCAGTTATACGTCTTGCTTTCTCTCGTTCCTTTCCCGTGCCAGCTGGCTCAGATCTCTGAGGCAGCTGCAGCACTCCTTCTCTCCCTCTGCTAGGGATCTCCTTCCTCTCGGACCCGTTCTCAGACTCTCCTGACTGACTGTCCTTCTCTCGCCTGACCTCCCGCCAGACTGACCTGTAATTCTAAACCTTTCCAACCTTTTATATGGATCTCAACTCCACCCACCTCCCAGCACATCCAGTGTTCCATGCAGGGAACTACCAAGGCACTCCTAATGTCTAGGAGGAGAGAGAGACCTCACTGTGGTTGTGCTGAACTACCCTGTTGTGTGGGATGCCAGTGCTTGAGTGTGGAAAGGAGCTCCCAACTTACCTAGGTGGTGGGGCACTACACCTTAGGAGAAGGTGCAGTACCTCTGTGGCGACTGAGCCTCAGGGGCGCCACATATACACAGACGTTACACATTACACACATACTGCATACAACAATCACGTGGCACACAGCTTATAGTATATGTATACTGTACACATGCAAGGGGTGTACAAGGACCGTTTTGTGCACCACTTCCCTATACCAGTATCTCTATGTCTCTGAGAAACTAGTACTGTTAATATGTCCTATAATGCTGTTATATTTTGAATGTGCGATTCATGTTATGTTTATTATAATATGACTGTGTAATGTATTCCCAATATATATTTTACAATATATATATATATATATATATATATATATATATATATATATATATATTCCTTGTATTGTGTAAATGTAGAGAGAGTGTAGGATTTGGATTAGCCCACTAGGGGGGACATAATAGAATACAATAGAGTAGGATAGTTTTGTCACAGAAACAACACAAGATTCTTCACAGAGTATAACTTTTTCTTTTCCCTGTCCTGTCCCTCACTCCTCCAGGAATATCACAGGGTCATAACATCGCCTTCGGTACCGCAGCTTCATGACTGGCCAGACCAACCCATTTCAGGAGCTCCCTGTCTGTTTCGCCCTGGACGTTTGGGATTGTTCCCACGAAGTTAGCTGCTACCATCCTGATGCTGCCCTGTATTCTGCCACTACCATGTGACCGTCAGCCCATAGGCCCTGGACTGCTGGGCTTCCCAGCTTAAACATTGCCGGACACAACTGTCCTGTCCTGGCTCCAAGCCGTAACTAACTCAATCCAGGAAGCTCTCTAACTTACTCCCTGTTGACCCCTCTTAACTAACTAAATCCTATTGGTCTAACTTGTTCCTATCTTACTGTATTGTATTCTATTATGCCCCCCTAGTGGGCTGATCCAAATCCAACACTCTCCCTACATTTACACAATACAAAGGAAAAAAAAAAAATGTATACACACACACACGTACAGACCAAAAGTTTGGACACACCTTCTCATTCAAAGAGTTTTCTTTATTTTAATGACTATGAAAATTGTAGATTCACTCTGAAGGCATCAAAACTACGAATTAACACATGTGGAATTATATAATTAACAAACAAGTGTGAAATAACTGAAAATACTGTATGTCTTATATTCTAGGTTCTTCAAAGTAGCCACCTTTTGCTTTGATTACTGCTTTGCACACTCTTGGTATTCTCTTGATGAGCTTCAAGAGGTAGTCACCGCAAACACGGGAGAACATACAAACTTCTTGCAGATGTTGTCAGTGGTAGGATTTGAACCCAGGACTCCAGCACTGCAAGGCTGCACTGAGCCACCGTGCTGCCCACATCATGTCCCATCTATGGCACACAAAAAAACTTTGCATGAAACCAGAGCCATGTAGATTTACAATATTCTGTTTGACTTCGGAAATTGTAGAGTCATAATGTGGTCATGTACACAGGTCCCTGAGACAAAAAGTAATGAACAGGGTCAGGTTGGTATTAGATTGTGCCAAAGCTTAGTGGTGTGAGGGGAAGAAGATGGGGCTTATGTGTGAGATGGACCTGCTGACCCAGAAGTGAATAGCTACGGTGGGTAGTGTTACAATGTGGTTAGTAATACCATGTAATGTTAAAGTTTATGATGCATGATGTGTTCAGCTGTCTTGCAGAATGACGGGTGCTTATATCTAAAATGTGAGCAGTGTGTGTTGTAAGTCTAATGTGTTAACGCTGTGTGTACTTTATGTGAGCGGTGTGTGTGCTATATGCATCTTACATGTGAGTGGTGTGTGTGCCACATTTGTCTGACATAGAAGTGTGTTCTGTATGTGTCTAATGTGTAAACACGGTATGTACAGCTATGTGCCTGATGTGTAAGTGCTGAATGCATCTAGTATGGAGCAGTGTGTGCACTGTATGCATGTAATATGTGAAAGGTGCATGTGCCACATTTGCCCGATATGTGAGCAGTGAGTGTACTGGATATGTCTGATATGTGAGTGGTGTGTGTGTAACGGAGGCCAGTAGGTGGTATTCATGGCCAACAATGGCTGCTCTGTCGCACCCTGGTCCACCGTCACATAAATACATTGTCCCTTCTGTTGTGCACTTGGCAATGGGCAGCACGGTGGCTCAGTGGTTAGCGCTGCAGCCTTGCAGCGCTGGGGTCCTGGGTTCGAACCCCACCAAGGACAACATCTGCAAGGAGTTTGTATGTTCTCCCCGTGTTTGCGTGGGTTTCCTCCGGGCACTCCGGTTTCCTCCCACACTCCAAAGACATACTGATAGGGAATTTAGATTGTGAGCCCCATCGGGGACAGTGATGAAATGTGTGCAAACTGTAAAGCGCTGCGGAATATGTTAGCGCTATATAAAAATAAAGATTATTATTACTTGCACATCAGAGTCCACTCTGGTCTGCTGGACCTTCTTCCTTTAAGTACCACGCAATAACAGTCAATATCCATATTCAGTTCCAAACAAAACAACTTTACTCAGTTCTTTACACAGTGCGTCCAGTTTTGTCACATGAATGCCAGCTCTGTAAAGTTTGAGAGACCCCAGAGGAAAGGAGACTGGGTCTCTTTTATCAAAGAGGATGGACCTTGGGAGTATTTCGCTGTGGCTGTCAGCTTGTGCTCTGAAGACGACCTGGAGCTGTATGCAGGCCTAGAACAGGCACAGTTGGCCCCCTGTTCATTGGTCACTGAACGACCAAGTCCTGCCCAGCCCCTGTCATTGCGGTTGGAGAACATGAAAAATGCGGCTGCAGAGTTGTCATCATCTGCTGGAGCATGGGCGCGGAGCCCAATGTGGGACAGAAAGGGCAAGAGATGTGTGCTACCATTCCAATGAGTGATTTGGTCCTCATAAAGGAAAGTAGTGCTTGTTGCACCGGATGATAAGGAATGGGACTGTTACGCGTCCCTGTGGGCAGAGGATTCCTGTTGCACCGGAGTCGGGTGCAGAGTGGCAGTTACGGGTCATGGTTGGAAGTTCAACATTGAACCTTTTTTCTTCCCCTCCCCCAAGTTTTGTTGCGCTTCTTGCACCTCCCCTGCTGGATTTCCGGATCCTAACTCTGAGGGGTTATATGCCCTGGGACTGAAAACAGACTGTGTATGACTGCCGAGCATGCAGCACCCATGTGTTTGAAGGGTCGAACTCCGTGCAAAGGAGGGAGGGGGAAGATCCCTAAGGACTGAGGATCTGATGAGCAGGTCAGAATGATCTAGTATGGACTGTAGCCGATGAGACTGTACTAAAACTTAATAATGGACTGTGTACATGCTCGGGTCCCAGAAGTAAAAGAGGCAAGAGCAATTTGGACTTGTGGTGTGAGCTAGAGGACAGTAACCAGGCACCTGTTTTAGGCCACTGAGTAATAAATGGACTCTTACGTGGAGCCAAAAGACTTGGTCCGCTTGTAAAAAGTTTTAAAATAATTAAAATGTGTGTGCGATCGCGTTATGCTATACCCGCTAGCGCAGATGAATCATCTGTGCTAGCATAGATTATTCATCTGCACTAGCAGTGACGGAGCCTCACACGCTGCAGCCCGCATCCGAGGCTCCGTCAGTGAATGATGGCACATCATGAATGCGTGCTGCTTTACGGCATGCGTCGCGATGTGCCCGACAATGGGGCTCAATGGCAGCATTAACGGACTGCATTACACTGCGTTATACCGCGGTGTAACGCAGTCTGTCTAACGGACTGCCTAAAAGCAGTGTGACCCCGGCCTTATCTATAAAATATAGACTGTATGGCCTTTCTTTAGTAGGATTTGGTGAAGATAGACAGAAGTCATTATATTAGCCATGCTGACTATGCCACGAGAATGAGAAGAATCTACAACCATTTAGTGGGTGAGATAAGGCCCAGTTCTCACTCCTTTGGGTAATAGATCCTGATGGATTTCGTTGACTTGCAATAGGTCTGACAATACAGTTTATGCTTGATTCAGAGGAAAGAATAGCTCAGCAGACTAGCCATCAGAGAGCAAGTTTAACCTACCAAAATGGATCCAGTGTGAATAGAGCCATAGAACTACAAATCATTATAGACTCATTGACTATGTTTGCTGTTACTGTTTATTCCACAGCTATACATTCAGTTTGACCATTACTATTGTTGACTGAGACAAAAGCCACATGAGGCTGTGGTTTCACATAGCTTAGATGCCTACCAACTTATAGGTATAATTCATGCTAATGTTAGTTTGATTTTATATTTATTTGGGGAACAGATGCTATAAAAGGGGACAGATGAAAACTATGACACAAGACCAGCATAAGGATTGCTACTATTTAATTACACTGAAAAAACATCTCAAGGAGATCACCACATGCACCATGGGTTTTGAGTGAGCCACTCCAAAACATTTGCATGTTTCCCCTTAAACCATTCGAGTGTTGTTTTAGCAGTATGCTTTGGGTCATTGTCTTGTTGGGAGGTGAACCTCCGTCCCAGTCACTGGAAGACTGAAACAGGTTTTGCTCAAGAATATCCCTGTATTTTGTACCATTCATCTTTCCCTCAACTCAAACCATTTCCCCTGTCTATGCTGCTGAAAAACATCCGAACAACATGATGCTGCCACCATCATGTTTTTACTGTGGGTATACTGTTCTTGGGGTGATGAGCTGTGTTGGTTTGGTGCCAGACATAGCGTTTAGCTTGGTGGCCAAAAAGTTCAATTTTGGTCTCATCTGGCCATAGTACCTTCCTCTATACATCTAGAGAGTCTCCCACATCTTTTGGCAAACTTTTGCCCATTCTTCTATATAGAGTGTGCGGCATATTTTGGTCATATGGACAGACTCCAGTCTCTGCTTGGAAGCGCTGAAGCTCCTTCAGGTTTACCTCTGGTCTCTGTGATGCCTCTCTGATTAATGCTCTCCTTGCCCGGGCTGAGTGTTTTGGTGGGTGGGCCTCTCTTGGCATGTTTGTTGTAGTACCATTCTCTCCATTTGATGATAATGATTTAATGGTGCTCTGGGGGTCATCAGAGATTGGGTCTAGTGTGGTTTCCACAATCAGTGATGGTGTGGGGAGCCATGTCATCTGCTTGTGTAGGTCCACTGTGTTTTATCAAGACCAAAGTCTGCACAGCCGTCTACCAGGAAATTTTAGAGGACTTCATGCTTCCCTCTGTCCACAAGCTTTTTGGAGATGGAGATTTCATTCTCCTGCAGGACTTAGCACCAGTCCACACTGCCAAAAGTTCCAATACCTGGTTTAAAAACAACAGTATCACTGTGCTTGATTGGCCAGCAAACTCACCTGACCTTAACCCCAAAGAAAATCTATAGGGTATTGCAAAGATTAAGATGAGACACCAGACCCAACAATGCAGATGAGCCGAAGGCTGCTATCAAAGCAACCTGGGCTTCCATAACACCTCAGCAGTGTCACAGGCTGATCGCCTCCATGCCGCGCCTCATTGATGCAAAAGGAGCACAGACCAAGTATTGAGTGCATTTACTGAACATACATTTCAGTAGGCCAACATTTCGGATTTTAAAATCATTTTTTCAAGCTGGTGTTATAAAGTATTCTAATTTACTGAGATAATGACTTTGGTTTTCATTGGCTGTAAGCCATAATCATCAACATTAACAGAAATGAACACATGAAATAGATCACTCTGTTTGTAATTACTCTCTATAATATATGAGCTCACTATTTGTGTTGAACAACTGAAATAAATTAACTTTTTGATGATATTCTAATTTTGTGAAAAGCACCTGTATGTTGTCCAAAACCCAGGAAAACAAAATGTCATCATCATCATAGTGCGCACTTAGTTACCCGCTGTTTACCTTGGATACCAGCTCCCAGCACGAGCACGCTGGTATCCATGGTAAACAGCGGGTAACTAAGGGACGTGCACGCTTAGTTATCCGCTATTTACCCTGGTTACCAGCGTCCTAGCTGGTCCTGATCGCTGGTGAGTCTGCCTGTTTGAGCGCTCACCAGCGATCATGTAGCGACGCACCAGCGATCCTGACCAGGTCGTATTATTGTCGGGATCGCTGGTGCGTCGTTTAGTGTAACGGGACCCTTAGTAATGTCCAAGTTACCTCATCATAGAATTGGATGGTTACCCTATAGAAACCAACAGCCAAATTAATAATACAGTGTTCTGTCTTGTTTCAGGTCTTTTTTTTTTTATTTGATAACAGACCAAAAATTATCCATTTTATTCATTTTTGATCAAACAGACAGTTCTGTGCTAGACACTGGCTCAAACTGACGGTGTTGTTAGTAGAGGTAAAATCATACTGCTGTGACAGACGAGTGATGTGCTATATATTCCATAATGCCCTCCACCTCGTCCCCACTTATACACTCACCAGAGGCAAAGGAACCATTTATTCACTTATACACTCACCAGAGGCAAACATTCTGTAGTTGATAAAGCAAGTGGTGCTGCTTTTGCTCCTGCAAGCAGGTACCAAATTCTTCGATGTGCTGTGGGACTTTTTCTTTTTAACTACCTCATCTATTGCCATTGTGAATACTATGATTAATTTTTGACAATCTTTTGAACCACAAATATTCAACCCTTGCCAAAAAGGATGTAAAAAAAATACATGGTAAGAATGTAGGTACAAGTACAGAAAACAAAATGAGGCAGCAGGCTGCAGCATAGGTTTGGCATGTACTTGTATGGTTATCAAACTGGACTTGTAAAACATGTGTGCAAAATAAGATATGCAGAGTTAAATTTCTAAATTTTGGTTATTTTTTTATTTAGCAAAAATCAACCTCCTGCATAAAAATTACATAGTAACAAATGCGAGGTAGGGACGTATCCAAAATACAGAATCTGTAATAGGGCGCTATATTGGTTTGGCCTGTAAGGATGTAAAATTTGACTGGTGAAACAGATGTGAAAAAAATAATTGTTTGTAACATGCACACTTTGTGAGGCAGACAAACGCAAGTTAAATTTTGGAGAATTTTCTACCGACCTTGACTAAAATTAATTTCAGATTTTTTGTTCTGTAAAAAATATTGTGCTGCCCTACTGCTGTTTTTACTGCATTAAGAATGAAGAAAAATGTATTTGTAATTGAAGTGCAACAGGACAGATGTCAAATACACCATATCACTGGTAATATCACACCGAGTATGATACAGCTGCTGGCTCATACCTCTCTCCTGCTATGAAATATCATATTTTTCAGATTATAAGATGCACTTTTTTCCCCCCAAGTTTGGGGGGAAAGTGGGGGTGCGTCTAATAATGCGAATATACCTTACCGGCTGTGGTGGAGCAGGGTCCCAGGGTCGCTGCCAGAGGGGACAAGAGTGGAGCATTGCTGCAGGCCGCAGGCTGGGATGATGGGGTGTTCAGATGTGTGACGCTGTGGGTTTTCAGTGGTGCAGGTCCTCAGCCAATATTTTGAGAAAGCCGGGAACCCCCGCACTTTCATGGTTTACTATGCGGTGGACTCCAGAAAAATGACTGCCTGGGGTGGCGCATGCGCAGATGGAGAACTCAGCACCAAGATCTCAGGAGATGAGATCTCAGCGCCAAGATCTCCATCTGTGTATGTGCTGTCCCCGGCAGCCATTTTCCTGGATTTCACCGCATAGTAAACAATGGAAGTGCGGGGTCTCCTGGCTTTCACAATGTGTTGGAGAGTTCCCGCACCACTGAACACCCACAGCGTCGCATATCTGAACAGCCCTTTCTCCCAGTCTGAGGTCCACAGTATCGCCCCACTCCTGCCTCCATCAACAGCGACCCAGGGATGCCGCTTCACCGCAGCCACCACCCCCGGTAAGCAATAAGATGCATGGATTATAAAAAGCACCACCATTTTATTAAAAAAAAGTTTTTTTCCATTTTTATTTTATTTTTTTTATTTGTATTAATTGCAGAAAACTACACTTTTTCAGTGTTTCAGTTGTACAGCACATTACTGTTTGGATTTGTTTAATGCTTTAGGGCTTTCTTTTCCTATCTCTGTTGCTGAGCTCTCAAATCCTAAATCTCCCTAAAATAGCTACTGAATTAATCCCTTGGCTCTTAAAGGAGTTATCCAGGACTTTTTACATTTTTTTTACTATGGGTCCAATAACTAACAGGCAAATAATTGATAACTACCTGCCTGACATAGGCTGTCATAGATCGCTCCTGCTGGACATTTCTTGGGTTCCACTGGGGTAATGTAGACATAGCAGTTGCTTCTCTTCCACTCTGCCCTGTTGATGGGGAGTGTCTGCTGATGTCATGCTGATTGACAGACAACTCTCAGATGCCTAACTGCAAGAAACTGACTGTCAATAAGCAGGACTTCAGCAGTAACGCTCCATTGACAGACTAACTCGAAGGAAGAAGAGATGCTCTTTTGAAGTGAAGTGGCAGAATTGCTGGCAGGAATGGCACGTGGTAGCTAACCTTTACCTGCCTATTAGTTCTTAGGCCCATAGTAAAAATAAAAAAAAAAAAAATGTAGTCCTGGAAATCCCCTTTAAACAGACTATGATAGTCCCTTCTAATTGGCAGTGCTTTACCAAATGATGTCATAACTGTAAAGCATTGTGAGGTTGCCCTTGAGGTAAGGTAAACTTTCTGTAGCTGATGCAGTTTTCCACAAAGTTTAAATTAAAAGCAGGCTTTTTGTGGCAGTTCGTATCAGTCGAATTGCAAATTGTTCTAATTCAATGGGTCCTTAAAGGACCCATTGAATTACAGTTTAAATTTCATGAAATTCAGCTCAAATTCAATTTGCATCGAATCAATTTGCTAATCTCCAGGATCAAATATAGATTTTTTTTTTATTATTTTTGAACCACTCTGAGCCCAGTTTGAAAAAAATAATTTGTCTGCTAACACTACTAGATTTCTCATGTTGTGCTATTGCATACTTCTACCATTTACCCTCTTAGACATTTATGTTTACAACCCAGATCAGTTTTTAAGCAAAGCAACAAATATGGATTGTTCCTATAAATCCCCAAAATATACAATCTATAATATATACTGTAGGAAAATGTATATTTGATCAAGACAGTGGTCAATAAAAACATTCATATTTTGAGTACAGTCATCTTAAATTTTACAGTTTTAATTTGTCATAGTTACATAGGTTGAAAAACCTGATACCTGATGTAGTAAATGCATCCTGAGAAAGTCCTATTTGTGGGACAATAACTGATCTCCAGGTAAAAATACTGATGTATTCCGTTTGCCTTTAATATTGTAATAATATTATTCTAGTTTCGGAATATATTATAAATCGTACATCTTACAGTGCGCTTAGGTTTCCTTCTAATGGTTTATAGACACCTGTCACAGTATAGTAACTATGTAAATAGACATTATACATCGGTAATCAGAAAAGTTTCTAAAGCATAAACTTTATATTTGTACAGTCGAGGTTAACTGAAAAAAAAAGTCACACATTGTGGCCATATTGGAATTTCTCCTTTTCTAAATTGCCTGTGTTTTATATGATACAAATCGATATACGGACGAGAGGTGTTCAAGAAGTGAGAGGTAGTGGAGAACATGTGACTTTAGAAGCTTGGAGTGATTAATGGAAGTTGGGACTTGGATGTTCAGTACTGTTTTTGTATAGATCGGGAGCAGACTAGGCCAGGAGAGTTAGTGGATTTCTCAAGGTTGGGATAACATCAATGCACATTGATATTTATCTGCAAAATAGCCCAAGATGTTCCAAAGTTACTTCACAGCCTAAGATCGCTCACAATCTTTCCACATCGCTGGACGTTGCTGTCTGAGAGATAGAAATTGAGTTCACAGGTGAAATAAATAGATATTAAAGTTGTTGTTTTGATCTGACACAAATACATTTAATGGGTCCCTCAAACCTGACCTTGCCGTCAACCTCGGCACAGCTCACCCATTCTTTCAACATCATATATTCCTTTGCCAGGTGTGAAATATCTCATTTTAAGACTGGAGTCACTAATAGTAGCCTGAGTTTTTTTTATTGCTTTATATATTTTTTGTTTTGTTTCAGCGTGTTTTTTTTCCTAACACTAGATTTTTCTGGTTGTCTTCTATTAACTCTCCCATTTTTTTTAATTAGCTGATTCACTAGCGCCGAGCTAAATTCAAATTCAGCACTCGGGGAACATCATTACCACAGATCAAAAGGAGGCATTAATGATGCAGAAAGGTGCAGTAGTTTGGCAAAATTAAATAATTTACATGGCTGTGTGTGGAGGGTCCCCAAAGGGGTTTACTCTAGGCTTTCTTTAGGATTTCTACCAACCCCCTCCCCCTACCCAGTTACACTTCTTTGTGCAAGCCCATTCCTCTCCGAATATTTATCTGCTTCTTATGAAACCCAGCACCCTGCTGCTTACACTCTGATTCCCGTTCCTCTGGGTAAGCGTCTCCCTGCAGTATTACTTCTCTGTGCTCGATAGTTTAGCATTTTCTGGGCTAGAATCTTCATTCAAAGGTTAATCATCTTAACTAAATATTCTGTACCGATTAATCCTTGGCCCAAGGTGGTCTCTAGACATTTGTTGCCATACGTAGTACCCGGGTGTCTCCAGAGCTTTCACATAGTAGTTTATACATAAACAGATCATTCACGAACATATAGTAGGACGATGAGTATAGAAGCGCAGACCAAAGCATTTATTCGGAATTTGCAAAATTGAATTTCAGTTGAGGGATGGAGGGTTGTTTGCTTCCAAGAAAACAAAGCAGAATAAGAGGATAAGAAGAATGGAGGTTAGAAGATTAGTTCTCTTCCTTTGCAATTTCCCTACGATTGCAAATACAAAAACTGCAAAAGTAAGAAACAAAGGAAGGAGAAACCCCCTGATGGTTAAACGGCTTCATTCCTGGATCAAATCCAAAAACAAATAAACCCGCCAGGCAAAAGTGCCCTGCGGGAGGCTTTGCAGGACTTAGTCCAGCAGGTGACACAGTGTACAGTGGCAGAATGACAGTATACGGTAGTGCGCACAGGAGGGGTTAATTTCAGGTAAATGAGCGATACCAGGAGCCTTCTCCTTACCCAACAGGGAATCTTCATTTGTCAGGCTCAAGTGTAGGAAACAGAATCAGCAGTTCTATGAGGAGCTAGACTTGCAGGGGAGCATAGGGGAGAGGGTGAAGAAGAAATTGGAGGAATCAGGTGCTTGTCTGTGTCCTCTTTACATGAGAGCTGAGAAAGAGATGCTCAGGTTGTCAGATGGAGCTTGCAGTAACGAATGCCCCTAATGAAGCACCCAATTAACTAGGATCGGAGCCTTAATAGTAGCTGACGGAGCTGAAAGCTCTGAGTAGTCAATTGTCAAGTTCAACATCCCTTTGGAGTGAAATGTGGTGAAGCTCCATTCATCTCTGTCAAGAAAGTAAAGGCCAAAATATTAACCCTTACTGTACCATCATAGTGCTATATCTAATACTTTTACACAAGTGACACAATTTGGGATGAAAACAAATGCATTAACCATGGAACTATTGCACCAAAAATATACAAATAGATATGGGGATTTTAGGTAAAACTCATACTCGCAAAATAAAGCATTGGTGCTTTAAAGACTTCAATCAGCCAGTTATTTTTATGGCAGTGCGTGTTACCTTTTTTCAAAGTGTTATGGAAGATTATTGAACACTTTCTAGAAAAATATTTATCCTAATTATCCTGACTGGGTGCATAGGTAGGGAAAGAGGGCTGGTGCGACATTAACCATAGGTGTCAATGGTTCAAGTCATTTAGTCTTGGCGCATCCTAGCTACTACTCTACTGGGTGTACAGAACTGGCCATCCTACATGGATTTATAAAAGTCCTTAAAGGTAAAATCTGAAACTTACATATTACCTGAACCTCAAATGTCAACTTTGTTGATCTTAGACTGGTATAGTTTTATGCATTCAGTTATCGATCGATAGATAGATAAGATATATATGGGATAGATGGATATGAAATTTATAGATAGAAAAATTGGAGGCGCTCCTCTCAAGCTTGAGAAAGGTTCTCAATCAGAACCGAAATGTCGCCATTATGAGCTATTAAATAGCACTGTTTTCACCTTCTACAAGCTGGTGTGCTACCTCCATTTTTTAACTATATTGAAGGTTTGGTATTTGCACCCGGATCCATTGCTGGTGCTGCTTCTATTTTTCTTTTTTTTTTTTAGATAGATTGATTGACTTTTGGAAACACCATATATTCACAGTCATGGGCTAGTAATTGTACATTAATTTACAAGACTTCCAATATAGCAACTGTACTTAAAGAAAAAAAATGGCGGCAGTCTTCATGGTTTAAAGAACCTTGTACTACATCCAAGAGCCACCATCAGTGCCGAGAAAAGTTATTCAAGTTGTTTCATTACAATTTCTGAGTATGGATAATTTGGCATTATAAAGTTGCAGAGAGAGGGCCCTTAGAGCAATATTATTTGCTTTTACAAATGACCATTTCATGATTTTATTTGATACTCGAAATATATCTATACATGCCAACTTTGTAAATATTGATTTGAACATATATATATTTTACTTGTAATTTTATATTTAATAACTTGTCTTTAAAAATGCAAGCCTTTATTAAATTGATCTGCATTTTTTTCAGTTTTTAGTCACATTTTACAGTACAGGTACAAATTGTACATACCTGGCTCCAATAAGTCTAGATGAGCAATTAGCCAAAATTGATTGTAAATTTATCCAATAGTACGATTTAATAAAACTACCCTAATATGCACGATTATTGCCACTGCAGAGATTTTGGAATATTTAAAGATGTCACTATTCCATTTTTCCTCCAGTGTCTGGCTCACGTGTTCTGTGCAGTAATTATCTGCATCTCCAACATAGGAAGGAAAATGTAATTTTGCTATTGATGACAGTATTTTAACATGAGCCATTCTTTAGTGAAGACTAGCCTTTCTGTCGCCGCTGATAGTTCAGGTATTGTTTGCGAGTGGCAGTATTTTGGCACTCGTACAAGTCGCCAATGCTCTTGAGAAGTGTGAGAGCTGAATAGTTTTGGGTGCGTCCTGTCCATGGCCATTGTTATGTACGTCCTTCTATCTTGCAGAACAGTGACCAGTCCTTCCATGGCTGAGCACATTGTGGTTATAATCTGGCTTCCAGTACCCGCTGTGTGCGCAGCTGCCAAACTGGGGTCTTTTCAAAACCCACCTGTTTCATCTGGTGCTCCAGAGCACTCTGCTTTCTGTGTGCAGTATTTTATGCATCGGACTAAAGGCAGCTATAAAAACTGGCTGCTGTAATATGTTCCCGTTGTTAACATGTTTAAGGACATCCGCCCTGGAAACGAAGGACTAAACATGGAACTGATATAATAGATGCCGCTGACCTGTATTGTTTGACATCTATTTAGCGATTTACAACTATATTTAATGTTTACTTTATTTTTTAATTGCCAACCATACCTCAATGTGTATGGTGACAAAATCTGTTATTTTTGATTACAAAGTAGTAAATATAGTTGACGTTTTCAACAAAATAAAGCAAATCTGATATATCGCACGACTCTTTAGAGGGTAAGTTCACACGCGTCAGGCTGTCTTATACTGTATATGTATTTTCTAGGACAATTATATTTTTTGCACTGTCACTGAAAAAATATATGTTTATCATCCTGGTAATGTCAATTTTATTGAATGTCAATATAAAATTATTTCGTTCTGCCTCTTCACAGTTTTACACTTTATTTTGTTACATCGGTTTTAGAAATATCAATTTGAATTTTAGTCATTATAGATTAGCGAAGAAGAGTTTTGAAGATACCCAATAGTACGTTGCATTGTAATTCAGATCCCTCTTTTTATTGTATTTAAGATTTTTTTAATGATTTGAAAAAAATATTTCTCCTGTCTTGGCAACAGTCAAGACTATTTTTCTCAATCTTTTTTGGGATTCAGCGCTAAAACACTGATTCAGCTTTTCAACCCCCTGCTCAGTCATCTTTTCTCTCTTTCAGTTTGTTAATTATGCTTCCAAATCAAATGTATTAGTGTTACAAAAACTGTAATGTAAGATGGAAAATGTTTCCTTTACCACTATGGAACATGAAGTTCATACTTGTACCATGTCCTGTCATTGCAAGTGGGAGAAATGATTTCCATTGTGATGCTATTATTTACATACACACACACGTAATATATATATATATATATATATATATATATATATATATACACACACACACAGCTCTGGCAAAAATTAAGAGACCACTGCAAAATTTGTCTGATTTTTCTCTTTATAGGTATATTTTTGAGTAAAATGTAAATTGCTCTTTTATTCTATAAACTACTGACAACATGTCTTCGAATTTCCAAGCATTAAAGTTTGTATTTATTTTCAGAAAATGAGAAATGGTCAAAATAACAAAAAAATGAAGTGCTTGCAGACCTCAGATAATGCTAAGAAAACAAGTTCATAATCATTTAGAAACAACAATACTAATGTTTTAACTCAGGAAGAGTTCAGAAATCAATATTTTGTGGAATAACCATGATTTTTAATCACAGCTTTCATGCATCTTGGCATGCTTTCCAACAGTCTTTCACACTGCTTTTGGGTGACCTTATGGCACTCCTGGTACTAAAATTTAAGCTGTTCTTTGTTTGATGGCTTGTGACTATCCATCTTCCTCTTGATTACATTCCAGAGGTTTTCAATGGGGTTCAGGTCTGGAGATTGTGCTAACCATGACAGGGATTTGATGTGGTGGTCCTTCATCCACACATTGGTTGACCTAGCGGTGTGGCATGGCTCATTGTCCTGCCGGAAAAAACAGTCCTCAGGATTGGGGAACATTGTCTGAGCAGAAGGAATCAACTGTTTTTCCAGGATAACCTCCTCCACCAAATTTCATAGTGGGTGCAAGTCACTGTGGCTTATATGCCTCTCCAGGTCTCCATCTAACCATTACACGACCAGGTGTTGGGCAAAGCTGAAAATTAGACTCCTCAGAGAAAATTACCTTACTCCAGTCCTCTATGGTCCAAACCTTATAGTCTTTGGCAAACTTCATCCTGGCTCTCCTTTGCTTCCCATTTATGTCAGGCTTTTTTCTACCTTTACACGACTTGAGCTCTGCTTCTAGGAACCTGTTACGAACTGTTCTTGCCATGCACTTCACCCCAGCTGCCATTTGCCATTCCTTTTGTAGGTCACTTCATGTCATCCTGCGGTTGCTGAGCGACATTCGAATAAGATGTGGGTCATCCCACTCAGTGAAGAGTCATTTTTGCCCTCTGCTGGTCTGTAGCTTTGTTGTCTCCAATGTCTGCTGCTTGACCTTGTTGTAATGGACTGTCAGCTCAGAAATTTTAAGGATGGAGGCAACATGACGCTCACTGTATCCCTCTGCTAGTAAAGCCAGAATTGAGCCCTTCTTTTCCTCACTCAAGACTTTTCTTTTCAACACCATTGGCATGGATAAAAGTTATTTTTCATTCCTATTACTTTTAGGATATTACTAGCACTTGTTTTGCCATCCAGCTTGTCCTATTGCAAGAGGATTGTGAACACCACAGCAGGCTTTTTTATGCTTTCCTTTGTTAAATAAGATTTGGTTCAGGTGATCACCTAATCCAAAGCACGTTAAGTAGAATGAGGTGTACTCTGATTGGAATTCAACTGACACTGGAATGCAATGGCTGTCAGACATGTAGAGAAGCTGATTTTTATAAAACCGTGCAGTGGTCTCTTTTTGCCAGAACAGGTTATTGATATATGTATCATTAGTTATGTCTTCTCACTTGCGCCATGTTCTATGATGGTGAATGGGCGAAATGATTTCCAACATGATCCTGATATATATATATATATATTATATATATATATATATATATATATATATATATATATATATATACACACAAATATATACATATATGTATCGTTAGTTATGTTTTCTTATGTTCTTAGCATGTGTTTAAACGCAATGTTTCAAAAATGTAAGTGTATGAATGTAAATGGTGGGCAGCAAAGATTTAATCCATGCTTGTCCCGGCACATATGAGTTTTTGTACTTCTTGAATCGATAAACAGTAAGCCGATTATAAAGTAAAACAATTTGTTAGAGCAGAAAAGAGCTCAGTCATAAGTGGGCCGTAAATGGAATAAATTGAAGACAAAGAGGTGGAGAGAAAGCAAATAATATTTAAATTGCTACACAAGTGAAATTATGGCCATGTTGTCTTTGGAGGGGGCGGTGGGTGTAAAATTGCTAAATGGCGTGGTATTTCGGAACCTGTGACAGAGATGTTCTCCAAAGTGCTCTGTAATTACACCTTGTCTTGTGGACAATGGTACTGGCTGATTAGATCCAGCTCTGGGAGTGCTACCTTCAGCAGGGCCTCACTGAGATAAATAGTATGTTACCAAAAGCAACTAAGCATGTTCTTGATGAATATTTGTGTTTGAGTTTGAAGGACGCCACTTCGAGTCCTCAAAAATACAAACTAGAACCTTAAATGTACAATTATGCACATACTTTGGGAAAGAGGAAAGGAAATAAATAGGTTGCAGAACATGTGCAATGTGCGCTGCAGCTTGAAATGAAAATTGGGAGCAAAATAAGAGGTACAGCGAGTCTGTTCTCTAGAAGCATCAGAAATGAGTTCTTCTAGTCACCTCAGTAGCTAATTTGTTTCTGTTCACTCACCATTCCCTACTGATCACAAAACCTTAGACTGCAGTTTGGACTCAAGTCATAAAAAGATATTTTGCTTCGTGTAAGCTTATTCTGGGCACAGGGCCATATTCCTGTTTTAAAAGGTAGTCTTGGCATCCACAATGTGCTAATGACTGCTCTATCTGCTAACTCATACTCTGTGAGCACTTGAAATCCTCTCTTTTGCAATGATCTGGGTCTCCACAATTACAAAAGGCCCTTTTCCCGCTTCACATTTGGAAAGGGTCTTATTAGGCAGACACTGCAGTCTATGAATGATGTCTCAGCACAAGAAAGCGGACAGCAATGAAAGAATGATGCCGTGTCAATATTGTTAGAAGGGACTGTAGAGAAAGCGGACTCATTTTTTAGGAAAATGTGCACAATTTGTTCTGTCATTCCAAATCCACTATTTCCTTGCAGTGTTTCAAGTATAGGATCCCTAACGCAGCATATCTTGTACTAGTCACATTCCATTTCCTCCAGGTCTCACGAGACCATTTATGATACTGATCATTTATTTCTAAGGGCAGATCTTGTGGGGTTAGAAAGTACCCCTCGACGCGCTCCTTCTTGTCAACCGGAGGCACAGTTTGTGTTGCACTTGGTCCTAAACAAATTACAAGGTGTCTGCTATCACAGTTATATATCTTCACACCAAGAGCTGACAGCTTTAATGAAGCGAGGGACACACATCAAATCCCACACAAAATATTTCTTTAGCATGTATAAAAGAGGCAGATGCTGGTTCTTTCAGTAAGGTCATGTGTAGAGGAGCTGAGGGGCTCCGGTGCTGTAATTTGTGATGACGTTTAATCAATAGTTCATACTGTACTTTATTGCACAGTCCTGGGGGCTCCATTTATTTTGTGAACCATCCAAAACCAATACTGCTCAATTAAACTTATGTAGTGCAGCTACCTCACACTCTGATTGTTTTTAGCTGAAGCTTTTCCTGTGCTGGGGTACAAGAAATCCAAGCAGCTTCGAAAACTCCTCGGTTAACCCCTTTCATGCAGAAGAAGCACGCTGAGCTTTCCCGACAAGAAAAGAATCCAAAGAAGACGTGTATCAGTTAAAGGAAAAAATAGAGAATCCTCCTATTCTGTAGCATTATGTGAAGCTTAAGATTTCTTGGGTGATATCATGCTGATGTACACCACCTTCTGTTTTTGCAAAGGAAACATTCTTTGTTGGTTTGCCCTAGTCCTCCTGTTTAACAAGAGCTTGCCTGTGCATTGCATCTGTGTGGTGAAAACAATACACACTCAAGGAGAATTGTATCAGTAATCCATCCAAGGGACATCTGTATCACATTCCTCTGGAGATGAATGGACTAGCAGAAAGAACAAGAGATCTCACAGATAGAGCCCTATCTGAGCTGAAAGCACTCTACATGTGCATTAGCCATTTACCAGTTAAAAAAAAAAACCTAGGCAGGCAGCTAAATGGTCCTCAACAAAAGACCCTGGAAATGTCAGCTCTTCTCTTTCTTCTGTTCATCTCCTGATTTATTTGAAGGCAAAATAAAAGGCTTGGGGCAAAAGGGAAATACTCTGGATGTACATTATTAAAAATAACCCTTGAGTCCAGATGAACAGAAGTTTGTGATCACTGGGAAACGGTAATGGGCGCGCCTACTGTGACTGTGGCTTTATTACGGTCATCTGTGTGATATGTCTTTGAACAGGAACACGCAGTTGTACAAAATCAGTCAGGAGACCACGTTTTTTCCAACCACCACCCTGTGGTCAGATTGTGGAGACTCGCCTTCCCAATATTTTTGTTAGATTTTCATGCTTTAGCGTTAAAGTCTCAGCTTGTGTTTTCCAATATTTGATATACCAACCAAAGACAAAATAAGGGAATTGCAGCATAAATACGCCCGGGCAAATATACTGCTCAACCACCCGTTTTATCTGCTTTCATCTGTTTTCCAATCTGTACAATTTATAATATCTAATAAAGGGTAATTTAACAAATTTGTCAGTCTGCAAGGAGCTCTGAGTTTTTGATTTAAATGCAAATTATTTCTAATCCTTGCTCCTTGCCTAGACTTTAATATGAAGAAGAGATCTGAAAGTGCATTGGTAAATTGTTCTCTTGTATTAATTTTACATTTTAAAAGTTACCTTGCCAGGGGCAGGGTTGGCACTACTGGATTGTGAGGATAAAAAAGAACTGCCCTTAATTAGTGTTTTTCCCCATGTGATCAGAGAGCTGATGAGGGTAATAATGAGATGGGAGGTTCATTTCAGATTTTGCCAGACTGTTTCCAACTCCCTTACTGCAAGGGAACTGGTCTATGTAGCTTTGCCCTTGCGACCGAGCACTCTTTCCTTGCCATGCCCCAGACGGCCAGCAATGACTGCCTACATGGAAGGCAGGCACTGATTGCTGAGAGCACGCTGGTGCAAGCGTACTGCTGATGCCGGCAGCACCAGGACTGGAGAGCTACGAGAGCTTGCCGAGACAATTTGCTGAACTGTTACATAGGCATACTGTGATTGCTGTGTCATAACGTACAGCCCATGGAATGACTATTCGAAGGCATGTGGATTATACTAGTAATTTAATTATAATTTTCCATTTAGTAGACATCACAATAGCCAAGCGACAATCTGTGCGACATTCCTTACTGTATCCATAACAACTACATTTTTGTTCATTTTGTCATTCATTATTTTTGTCATTGAATAAAGAGTATCACTAATTAAAAATCACTTGAAATATCAAAGCATAGGATTCAGAGCTGGCAGTATAGTGTCTACGCAAAGTCATAGGCATTAATAGAAAGGGATCATGCCAAAAAAATATGATCAAATATGATTTACCATGAATTTCTTACTTTGAAACTCCTATGAAAGACTCCTAAGGGAACAGAAATTTTGCAGTAAATGGACACTTCATTGAAATGCATTTATTCCAGCTCAGAGGCAGGTTAGCATTTTGCATTTTCTTCTTACAGTCATATGTCTGGAACATTGTGCCTTTAAATGTTGCATCTGCTTTCATTCACCCTGTGTCTCCCCATCTCTATTAAATGCTGCAGTATCTGCTCACACTATCAGGCTGCATTTCCAGGGGCCATCAATATGATCCTACCCATCGTGCAGAATTGCCACTTACAGGCCCAGTGGGACTCTCTTTGTTAGCTGGAGCAATCTCCATTTAAATAGAGATCAGACAGATGAATTCTTCACACAGAAGAGAGAAACAAGTAACTTTTTGGCATAAATGTTTCTTTAGAGAGGTGATAATCTGCAGCTTCATACTGTCCTTAGGTACAAGCCTCACCAACATACAGAAAGATGTCTGACACAGTGAAGGTATACATGAAGGCCTTCCTTGGCCCTTTCATCAAATGAGAGTCAATTATATATGTAGAGGTTATTTTAAGGAGCTCATACAACTGGAATTAATATCATATTTTCGTCTTGAAATATGGCCAGTGGTATTAGACTGTTCAGCTCTTTGCGGTCCCTTAGTGTGAACTCTTCTGTCATAGTGCGGTGAACCCTGGAGACTGCGTGATGCAGTATGGTGAGAATCAGACTATGCCACTAGGGTTGGTGCTACGAAGGTCCCCATGAAGATCTAGGCATTGTGAAGGACTTTCCAGTGTTCTACAGGTTCATGAATTATTCCCCAGCTTCACAGCTGAAGTGTCAGTGACCCGGCCACTGACTTCACAGAGGGGGTTCTGTCAGGGTTTTGTCTTGAGTTGTTTAAAAGGAGACTGACAGCTGACAAGCTTTCCTGTAGCGCTTCCCGCACTTGTCTCCTCTTGCAAACATATTACAACAGGCGTACCATTTACGCCTGTCAATCTAGTCAGAATATATGAGGGGGACGAAGCGCACAGATTTGGAAGACTGAATGCAGTTAATTCCTTTCCTGTTTATATTTGCGTATCAATTAGACCAGCCCAGCAGTCAGAAAGATATTACCCCCTGATTTTAGTATGAGAAATCCTGCTTATCCCAATCCGTAGGTTCAGTAATCCGTGACTACCCAGCAGAGGGGCATTTGTGACAGAGCGGGAATGTGAGAAATCTACGCCACACAGCTTGCACTTCGGTCACAATGCTTTGCGAGTATTGTTACCCAAATGGTCTGGTTTCATTGCAAAATATTGGTGTTTGAGAATGAAGATAGATATTTCCCATTAGCCATAGTTCCCTGGCATGTTGCCTTATAGTTTCTCTCTGAACACTAACAGAAAATTCACAGACCAAAAATAGGATCGCCTGCATATAAAGAAAAAAATAGGATATTGATTGCAAAAATGACAGTGTGGCTGATCAATTCAGCAGGATTCATTCCCTTTTTGATATTTATCTTAGGATAGATATATGCTTGTCACAAACCTGTTTGAATTCACTTTTCAAACCATATTTGTAGGAAGTTTTTTCCAAAAAACTATTACTCATTAAGCAAAATAATATTTTTGACATTTGTTTTTTATTTAATCCTCAACTAAATTCAGATTGTTCTTCCTTGACATAGAAACATAAAAAAAATTAGACTGCAATACTCAAAAACTTCAATAGGAGGGTTTTGACTCCTCTTTTTAAGCTTCTGATACTTAGTCAATGTTTTAGATCATCGTAGTCAAATCTTTAAAAGTCTATTATTAAAGGGATTTTCCCACAATTAAAGTTCATTTTAATCAATAGATCTTTGAATAATAATTTCCACAATTGGATGTGTTTAACCCCTTAACTCCAGTAGCTTTTTTCGATTTTTCATTTTCGTTTTTCGCTCCCCTTCTTTCCAAAGCCATAACTTTTTTACTTTTCCATCAATATGGCCATGTATGGGCTTATTTTTTGCAGGACGAGTTGTACTTTTGAATGACACCATTGGTTTTACCATGTCATGTACTCGAAATCGGGAAAAAAATTCTAAGTGCGGTGAAATTGCAAAAAAAAGTGCAATCCCACACTTGTTTTTTTGCTAGGTTCACTAAATGCTAAAACTGACCTACTACTATGATGCTCCAGGTTATTACGAGTTCATAGACACCAAACATGTCTAGGTTTTCTTTTATCTAAGTGGTGAAAAAAAATTCCAAAGCTTGCTAAAAATATAAGTGCAATTTTCCGAGACCTGTAGCGTCTCCATTTTTCGTGATCTTGGGTCGGGTGGGGGCTTATTTGTGTGTGCGCCGGGCTGACGTTTTCAATGATACCACTTTTGTGCAAATAGATTCTTTTGATCGGCCGTTAATGCATTTTAATGCAATATTGCGGCGACCAAAAAAAACGTAATTCTGGTGTTTTTAATTTTTTTCTCGCTACGCCATTTAGCGATCGGGTTAATCGTTTTTTTTATTGATCGGGTGATTCTGAACGCCGCCATACCTAATATGTGTATGTGTGATTTTTTAATTGTTTTATTTTGATTGGGGTGAAAGGGGGGAAAGGGGGGTGATTTGAACTTTTAGGTTTTTTTAACACTTTTTTTTTTTTTTTACTTATGGCATGCTTCAATAGCCTTCATGGGAGGCTAGAAGCATACCATACTTGATTGGCTCTGTTACATATGGGCAGTGAGGAGATCGCCCATATGTAGCAAATATACTGCATTGCTATGAGCGCCAACCACCAGGTGGCGCTCATAGCAATGTGCCTGTAACCATAGAGGTCTCTATGAGACCTTTGGTTGTCAAGGCAACGTGTCGCCAACCCCCGATCAAGTAACGGGGGTCGACGAAGCGCTCACTTCCGTCCCGGCGGCCGGAAGCGGTAGTTAAATGCTCACTTTCAGCTTTGACAGCGGGATTTAACTAGTTAATATTGCGGGCACAAACAGCTGACATGTCGCGGCTTTGAGGTGGGATCACTACCGGAGCCCACCTCAAAGCAGGGGATACTTACCGATTACGTAATAGTACATTATCGGTAAGTAAGGGGTTAAAAAATGTTCCTGTGCTGAGATCTTATAAATTTGCCACTGCTGTGTGCTGAGTAATGGCTGTGTCTGGGACATGGTCTGATCATACCACAACTCCTGGGCAGGTGAAAAAAAAAAAAAAAAAGAGTATACAGACTGCTTAAAAACAAGCGATATAAGCTTTACCTTGCAGAAATAATCAGCTGTGCCCCCTTGCTGTCCGGTCTGTATACTCTTTTCTTCCTCCCCTGACCAGGAGATGTGGTATGATTAGACCATGTCCCTACGTGGTCAGACACAGCCATTACACAGTACACAGCAGGGGCACATGTATAAGATTATCTCAGCACAGGAACATTTTATTTATATACATCCAATTGTGGAAATTATTATTATTCCAAGATCTATTGATTAAAATGTTCTTTGTCCATGGGAAAACCCCTTTAATTGTCCTAACTAATTGAAAAGTATTGCAAGCTCTCTGCCAGCAGTTGTTAGGGTAGCCTTCACTCAGTTGGCGCAGCTCTCCTGTCCATACAATGGCTGCCGGTGTATGAGCATGTGACTATAACTGTCCATCAGCCTCCATCAATTGAAAAACAGTTTACTAGTGGTGAGTGAAAGTGGTTTGGATATGGTGTTGTGAATTGGGTATTGGCAAAATCTTGCCTTATGACTGAATTGAGAATTAAATACGATGGATTAGAAAGTTTTGGCAATTCACATGTTGGAAAAACAGGGAATTTCTGTTTTATGTCTCTTTGATTTATCTCTTATGACAAAACAAGAGTTTTAAATATAATTTCGTTATGTTAAAATAGCATTTCTGCCTTTTGGGGTTTGAGAGACCCCAGGTAATTTTAAGTATTATTTTTTTTCAAACATTCCTCTTATTACAGTACTGATCAGCATAGATGCATTGCACTGAAGGCCCTGAAAAAAACATCTCTTTGAGAAAACCTAAATCGAGGTGTTTCTTTCAAAAGTCTAGCTTTTTAGAAATGTCTCACTTATCAGATTGTCTGTAAAGGCTTTTTGATTATCTAAAATTGTCCTTTCTTGAATGAACGAATCCACAGATGACCACTTCTCACATAAAAATTGTATTTCCTGGTCTCAAAAAGGTTTCCATGAATTTGGATTATACTTTATAACATGGGGCCAGATAGAGTCATAACGGTATTTTTTTTTAACAGAAATTGAAACCATGAGGAATGATATATCCTTAGACAGTCGTTGCTGTATGTGAGAACAAAAATCCCTCAAGGGTTCCTCTGGGGTTTGACATGTTAATTTAAGCAATTTCTTCCAATAACATGCAAACACACCCACACTCCCTGTCCCAAAGGCAGCACACATGTCCAGAACCCTAGCTATATATATACTTCTATCTCCCACCAGGGACATCTGTATTAACTTCTCCGTTCTTTCATGGTCTCAAGCTGGCATCCATTCAGAAGAGCCCTGAGCAAAAACATTTTATCCTAAGAGTACCAGCCATTGCAGTGTGTAGTCAACAATTGTTTTTGCAGGTAATTAGGGCGGATTTCTTTTCTACCTGTCAGAGGCTCAAAACAGAATTGTAGCGACAGGCCTGACACATCTCTGCTAGCGAGGCAGATTTATCCAACTGGAAGTGCAATGGGTAGAAACCTCAAATTAATTGGTGAGGAAGCCCTGCTGTGAAAAAACGTCAACATCCCGCTCTGGGATTTAACAGGGGGGACACAGAAATTTTTGTCAAATTCATGCATGGAAAATCTTACAAGATATTTCAATTAATTTCTGTAAAAATAGATAGGTGTTCACATGGGAGACAGATGTACTTGCGAAGAGATTGAGATTGTTCTCTTCTCACCTTCATTGAGCAATGAGAAAAACCAAACAATTAACCCCTCTGTTTGTAAGGGTAAAATATATGAAATATTCATAGACAGGCATGAGTGCTTCTAATATTCATGTGAAATTAATTCCTGAGGGCCGCCTGTATGCCGAAATGAGCATTTTCAGGAACGTTTTATGGCAGTACACTGCTGAGTTCGCACTCGAGCCCATGAGTACTAGTGAGCAAAATCATCTGCTATTGTTTTCTTTGACTTGTGCGGTTTGCATTTATTAAATGATGGAAATATTATACCCGACGATAGAACAAAAGCTGCTTTGTTATTCACTGAAATAAAGAAGGCCAGATGAGAAAAAGACAATATCTCTTATGCCTATTCTTAGGCAATGTGTATATGTGAAACCAAAGAAAGGAGCCGGAGCATAAGCTAGTATACGCGCAATGTGTATATGTGGTAGATTAATTGTGGATTCTGTAGTGAAAAACTGCAATAAAATACTACACAAAACGCCTATATTTGTATTGCTTAAATGTGTGATTGAAATTTAGTTATTGGCAAAAACATCAAGGCTTTGGTCACACCACGACTGAGGCTTCTAAGCAGGGTATACATCCATCAGACCACTCTGATGAAAAGGCACACAGGGGCATAAGTTACCTACAGACATCCATGATAAAATACATCAGATATTTTGTGATATACATTTTTTTGTAGGATGCATCTGTATAGAGAAACACGATGGACTACACTTTACCATACCAGTTAAAAAAAGAAATATCTAGGCGTAGCTGTTGGCTAAATGGGGCCCTATAGTATGTGAACATGAATGAGGGAAGTGCCGCCAGCTTCTCCTTGGTCATATGAAATATTGGATGGTATATGACAACAGTTTGGTAACAAGGCTGTTATGCAAAAACGGTCAGATAAGTGACAGCTTGCCGTGAATATATTGTGTTCCATAGATAATCATAGTTTAAATTAATTTTCAGTCCCGGCTCTGAAGACTTTATCTACGAGGTTAGGTTCGCAAAAGTATATATATCATAGATTCTTTTTAGCATTTGTAATGACAGGTTTTTGGGTATCTTTTATTTTTTTGCTGTATGCTAAAGTATAGTCAGATGAGTGCTTCAATACAGTGGAATTCTACAAAAGCTATGCTTTACGGCAACTATGTGACTACAATTGCCGTATCCTCTTTTGCTACAATTCATCGAATATTTTCTTTTGCCAGAATTGTGGCATAAAACTCTTTATAAAGGAGTGTTTTGTAGAGAAAGCAATAGATGACCACTCGTAGCTTATGGTGATAGTGGATGCAGAGATCAGCTGTTTGTCGCTATAATATGTATGGCGTACATTTCACGCACTGTCCGATTTTCCATTACTATTGATTTGTGACTGCAGTCGGTGTAATGTTTTTAATGGATGTAATCATTTTTCTTAATCTATCATCTTAGACTAAAGATGAAAATCAGTTGAGGCTGTACTAATATTTTGCTTTGAAAATCAAATATTGCATGGCATTTCGCATTGCTTTGATTAATCTGGTGCTATTCGTACCCGGTGGTTTTACACCTGTTTTGCACCTGACTGTAAATGTACAGACACAGCAGTGGGTGACATAATATAGTCACACATGGCCAATCTACCCAAAGGGCGCTTGTGAAAACAACTTGGGAACAGTGAAGACAAACTGCCGTATTACATGGAGTAATTATTTATTGACATTTCCCTCCATGAACGGCGAATGAACAATGGCTGCTTATACTTGTAGCTATGTGCTATAGCATTGAAGAGCATCTTAGAAGATGAGGATTAAAAGAACACTTCATCAAATAATTTTAGAAGTCAGTAACTTTATTCATTCCCATAAGAGTCTCAATAAGTCTCAAGGAAGACGCAGAGAAACTGACTTTTGGGCCATACAGAGGACGCTATAGGATACATTTAGTCAAAGTCTGGGTCACAGAAACAGAAGTGATAAAGTAATAAAACAAGAAAATGACCTGCCCTACCATTTAGCTGATACGAACAGAGACAAAGATAAAAAAAAAAAGTGAATGCTTTTTACATATAGTGCAATACTAGCCTAGATGCCATGGGTGGCTACGATCATGAGATTCTTTTAGGGATTGTTCAAACATCACAGCTATGTCCCAAAGAGAGGAGTTGTAGCCATAACAATATAATTATGGCCTACAGTCCTGGTCTCAAGCAGAATTTAGGGATTTCAATATTTCTTTTCAAATAATTTTATTGGTTTTTAGTAATTAAACAGGGTAAGGGAAGGAAGGTAGGAAGGGAGGAAGGGGAATAGGAAGTAAAGAACCTTGTACAGGTACGGAAAAAAATTAAAACTAGAGAACCCACAAATAGGCATTAAATAGCATATAAGGAATAACAACATAAAAGGAAAAGAAAATCGCCAATCCTTATTATGGGGTAACATTCTTGGAAGGAGATACAACATCCCGGTACTACAACGGCCATGATTAGACCTCTTAATAGGTCTATTTGATATGGAATTTGTTGTTCCAAGTCTTCCATTTTTTTGTATATTTGTGGATGTGATTGTTGTTAATCGCAAATCTGCGTTCTAAATCGCTATGTTGGCCTATCTTATCAAGTATGTCCGAAAACTTAGGAACCTCGACTTTCTTCCACCATTGTGCTAACATGGTCTTAG
The DNA here is from genome assembly GCF_039654945.1 of Dendrobates tinctorius. Taxonomy (NCBI): domain Eukaryota; kingdom Metazoa; phylum Chordata; class Amphibia; order Anura; family Dendrobatidae; genus Dendrobates; species Dendrobates tinctorius. Next base: position 126,020,087 of record NW_027361679.1, on the reverse strand, counting down.
TCACTAAGAGGATGTGTATAATAAGGTATCTTACCGAATCATCAAATTGTTCCATGTCTAATGAAAGAAGTGCTCTTTCAGGTGTAATTGTGAAGTCCTTAGCAATGAGGTTAATGTGCTGTGTGACCTGGAACCAGAGGTTTTTGATTTTTGAACAACCCCAAAATATATGGTAGAGGTTCCCTTGATGTCCACAGCCTCTCCAGCACAAGGAAGATAGTTCTGTGTTAAAATGTTATAAATAGGTGGTACTATACCCCGACAAGGTTAACAGTTTAAAATAACCGGGATTTCAATATTTCTAACTTTACTAAACCTGGTGCATATACTACACATAATATAAGTATATATCAAATGGCAATTTCAGGGGCACAAAGGGAGGTGAGGCATATGCCACATGGCCTTGGTACTTTTGGGAAACCCAGAAGCCACTCTGTGTTTGATAGGATATTTTGATTCAGGGCTAGAGCAATATGTTGATTTTTCATCCATGTGACTGAACCCTAGCTAGGACTTAGAGAACCTAAACAATTTTAATATAAAACATCTCTATTTTTCTTTATTTATTCTCATGTTTTTGGTTTTGCTGTATTTGGCTTCTTCTGAAAATCTTTGAATTAGCTTTATCAGAATGAATTAACTTGATGATATTACATAGTATCTAATATTGCTGTTATGTCCCATAGGTTTCATCATGGTGACTACACGGTGGATGTGAGTATCAATGACTACTTGGATATTTACTGCCCCCATTACGAGATTCCACTCCCAGCAGATAGAATGGAGCGCTATATACTCTATATGGTCAATTATGATGGCCATGCCTCCTGTGACCATCGTCAGAAGGGGTTCAAAAGATGGGAATGCAACCGACCAGATTCTCCTAATGGACCATTGAAGTTTTCAGAGAAATTCCAGCTGTTTACGCCTTTTTCTCTGGGGTTCGAGTTTCGTCCTGGACATGAGTATTATTATATTTGTAAGTATCAGAGGGGCATGGGGACATAAAAAAGGCCTTACATGTTGAAATATATTATTTATAGATGGGCCAAAACTAAGCACAAAATGAAATATAAATGAAATATTCTTTAAGTGTTAAACATGATATCTTTCAACATACACATTGCCAATAAAGCAATATAATATAGTTATGTAAAATAGGAAATGTAAATTCTAATACGGGACTACACAAGGGCTTCCTGCCATATGGATTAGAGAATTATATTATTTTACTTTAAAGTGTGTTACAATATGTCTAAGAAAGGTAAAATGCTTAGGAAAAATAGAATTTTGCTTATTTTGTAATATATAAAGCTGCAGCACATGTTCAGTGTTACAGCTTGTGATGTCAGAGAGTGTAACGTAACCTCTTCATATGTACCGTATATGGATTTATAGAGCGGATCTGAAATTCCTTCAGGTTAATATTCCTGTCAATTAGGCACCCCATGGGAATCTTTTACATTCCAGATATATTACAGATGACCTGTCAGGAAAGTGATTACTATATTTTGTGCAACACAAAACAAACCCAACAAAAATAGGAAACTGTTAGTCATTCTCTAAGTGTGCATTGCCCTCCCCTGACGGGCATTACAGTAGTTACAGATCTGCAGTGGCGTGGCTGCACACAGTGTGAACACGAACTCATCCCCATATGGCTGATATATAACAATGAGAATGATGATAATCACAAGCCGAATATTTATTTGTATTTCAGCATTTTCCACATGTATGTTAGATAATTTGATAAAGGGTCAGCTTTGTTTGTGGCCCATGACCTGTGACATGACATGGTGCCTCACAGGAGGACTTACATGCCCCTAAACATGATGCCTCATGGGAGGACTTACTTGACCCTAAACATGGTACCTCACGGGAGGACTTGCATGACCCTAAACATGGTATCTCACGGGAGGACTTACATAACCATAAACATGGTACCTCACAGGAGTACTTACATGGCCTAAACATGGTTTAAATGTGTCCAGCTCACCATAATAGGCATCCTTGGGAGTTGGGAGCACAGAAAACGCTGCGTCAAGGCGTAGAGCAATCACTAAACAGGGGAAAATCCAGCTCAACGAACTTGTGAACATTCGATGTTGCATACCATGTAACTTACATCACTGATTATGTTTTATCCTCCACTGAGCACTTAGAGTGGATAAAAAAAATGTTTGTTGAGCTGGATTTTCTCCTGTTTTGTGCTAAACATGGTTCACCTGGAATAAATGTTTACCTGCAATATACAATTAGTATAGTACTTGCAGTGCAGTAATGAGAGCACAGTCATAATAGTTACACCGTAACTGAGGCAACTAAACAATTTATTAGCACAGCTCACAATGTAGATCAAAAGAAGCTGCAGGGTATTGCACGCTGTAAGTCACACAGGTGCTGCATGACTTGGCAGACTAAGTTCCACAGGGGGTTGCAGAACTCAGACGGCAGTAATTTACGTAGGTGGTTGCAAGGCTTGTCAGGCAGTAAGACACACAGGTGATTGCAAGGCTTTGTCGGCTGTAAGACACATAGATGGTGGCAAAGCTATGCAGGCTGTAACTTACACAGATGCTTGCAAGGCTTGTCAGGCTGTAAGACACAGAGATGGTTGCAAGGCTTGTCAGGATGTAAGACACAGGTGGTTGCAAGGCTTGTCAAGCTGTGACACAGGTGGTTGCATGAGTTCACTGTGTAACTCATTTGAACAAGGGCATCTCGAGTTGTGCTCCCTCACAATATAGATTGTAGGCTTTACGTGGTCCACAACAATTGGCAACATCCAGTGCCACATCAATTCCCATTTCCCTCACTCCAGCAAAGCCAATTGCAACCATCACTAATGTCATAGATCGTTCTACACGGACTAGAATTTTAGGGCTGAGCTTTCTCTCACATGCCATTTATTGCTCGGTGCAGCCAGTTTGACTACACCACTATATTACCTCACTGTTGGGATTCTCCGGCTTCGGGAGTGGGCGGTCATGTGACCACAAGTAGGCGACTTGCATACTTCTGGCCACATTCCAGCTAGACATGTCTGGTCTTGCTCAATTCACATGTATTGAGCGAGGCCGCACATATCTCTTCAGCATTTGACTGTATGTATGCAAATCGCCTACTTGCGGTCACACAACTGTCCGTTTCCAGGGTGCCGAAACTGGAGAATCCTGACAGCACAAGTGAGGAATCACGAGTCTGCGGTTACAAAGAGTGACTGCAGACTTTAACCCCAAGCCTGGACAACCCCTTAGAACAAAATGGAAAGCGCTGGAGGGGACCACAGGACATTTAGAATGGGATACACCCGAAGTCCATAGAAAATACAGTAAAAATAAAAGGAGAAAAAGCTATAGACCATATGAACGGGGATCACCATGAAATATGTTCAATAATAGACAAAATTTTTATTGAGTACATGTGTCCATATAATAATCAATACAAGGTATCAATGAATACAAACAACAAATCACAGTACAAATTGGGTTATGCTATGATTTAAATGCAAGTAATAAAGTGCCAATGCATAGTCAATTAACACAATTCCTTAAATAAACCCAAAAGACATGGCTGTATTAAATACGGTGTGTTAGGGATGCTATACATATATAATAACATAGGCGATGAAGAAGAAAAAGTCCATAGCCTGCTAATGCCGCAGTATCGCCCATAAGCAGAAAGAGCCCAGAACCATAACAGAATGGGCTCAAGGAATCTTATAGAAATGTACAGGCCATAAAATGACCATCAGAGTAATACCTCTCCATCGAAACGTGGAGCATCCCAGAGATCCTGGCTACAAGGAGCACATGTCAACTGATGCGGGCTATAAGAATGCCTGACGTGTGTCGTCACTCAAGGTGACTTTGTCAGGGGCCGGTTGCTCTTTGCTGTCTTGTGCGCAACAAATATACACACTAATTAGGTCAAAATAGGCAACAGGTATGCTGCATTTTTACAGCCCGCATCAGTTGACATGTGCTCCTTGTAGGAAGGATCTCTGGGATTCTCAACTTTTTGATGGAGAGGTATTACTCTGATGGTCATTTTATGGCCTGTACATTTCTATAAGATTCCTTGAGCCCATTCTGTTATGGTTCTGGGCTCTTTCTGCTAATGGGCGATACTGTGGTTTTAGCAGGCTATGGACTTTTTCCTCTTCTTTGCCTATGTTATTTATGTGTAGCATCCTTTATACACCGTATTTAATAATACATCCATCTCTATTGGGTTTATTTAAGGAATTGCAATAATTGACCTTGCATTGTCACTTTATTACTTGCATTTAAATAATAAAATAACCCTATTTGTACTATGGTATGTTGTTTGTATCTATTGATACCTTGTATTGATTATTATATGGGCACATGTCTACTGTTTTGGGGCTGTAGCTTTATTATGAGCACTTGATTTTGCTATGTATGTCACGTGTGACTTTTTTTAAAATGTTTTTAATGAGTGTTGTTTTGGTGTTCTTGTACTCAGTAAAAATTTTGTCTATTATTGAATATATTTCATGATGATCCCCATTCATATGGGCTATAGCTTTTTCTCCTTTCATTTTTAACCCCTTAAAACAAAGTATGTAATTTAAAATCCATTTTTATTGATGCTTCCTGAAAGAGATGATGATTTTTTAGCAAGAACTTTTAATAAATACGAATATTAAATGAATAACCTATTTTAATGCTGAAATGTTCATCCATTGCTTCTTCTATAACATAACATGGCATTTTATGTCCACCAATTACTTCACTGGTGGCTCATAGTTTAAAGATACATTATGTAAGAGTGTTATGTTAAGTTTTAATTCAGTGCACTGGCAATGGTTATTGGAGCCTCTCTTTTATGGGTCATGTATAAAGATGATCAGACATTACAGACTACATAACTTATTAACAGTTCAAAGAATTAGAAGGCGAATCCTGCTTGCAGGATATTATAAATTTGAAGGAAATAAAGGTGTGCTACAAGAATTAAAGGCACTTGCAGTATACTAGATAGGATAGTACGCATGTAGCTGCATGATTCAGTCTCCAGCCAGTATGAAAAGAGTGTAGCAAAATATTTGTAAATGCTTGAAGGAGGTTCTCCTGATGCTAAGGCGGCATGACCGCTATTGTGAAGCGCTCTCACTATTGCCGTCATGCTGTATTACCGCTAGCACTTCTCTATCTAACACACCTCTCCTACATGCAGTCTGCACATCTGAAGAAGGTCTAAGTTATTGACCAAACATTATATATTGGATTACAAATACATATCACCTATTGTATACTTCACTGCTAATTCTTCACAGTTACCGTAAGGGGTCAGATCCTACTAGTACACCGCTGAGGAACCTCGTGATCTGCTTGCGGTTGTGCTATGATAGTGTATCAAATATAATTATCTAGTCTGTAAAACTTATGGATAGAGTAATAAAACAAAAATATTGGATGTGTCCTTTTAGTACTATATTAACACCATACATTAGATTGGCATCATAATGAGACATAGATAAATCAATTTTAGCGGTAATATTACAAATTGAACCAATTATTTTATGAAAGAATGTAAGAAATATTAAAAAAGTCATTGTTTTCCTGATACAGCCCATGTATCGTTACATAAGATATACAAAATAAAAATATTTGAATACCTTAAAGGGAACTTGTCACCTCGTTTTGCCGCTATAAGATGCGGCCACTGCCTTTTGGGGCTTATCTACAGCAAACTTTGGAATTTTTTTCACCACTTAGATAAAAGAGAACATAGACATGTTTGGTGTCTATGAACTCGTAATGACCTGGAGAATCATAATGGCAGGTTAGATTTATCATTTAGTGAACCTAGCAAAAAAGCCAAACAAAAATCAAGTGTGGGATTGCACTTTTTTTGCAATTTCACTGCACTTGGAATTTTTTTCCCGTTTTCATGTACACGACATGGTAAAACCAATGGTGTTGTTTAACAGTACAACTCGTCCCGCAAAAAATAAGCCCTCACATGGCCATATTTATGGAAAATAAAAAAGTTATGGCTCTGAAAAGAAGGGGAGCGAAAAACGAAAATGAAAAATCGAAAAAAGCTCCGGGAGTTAAGGGGTTAAAATCAAAGACCCTATTTTTACAGGGGCATCAGGCAGCATTAATCTGCTTAAAGGGCCATTATTAAACAGTGGGTCTCCGAAACTGTTATAGCCTATGCAGGAAGTGGATGGGCTGCCAAGAATTACGACGCACCCCAGTACCTCTTTCACGAGATGTCCAGGAGGGCTTCCATAAAAAATGTTGCATTGAATGCAAGGCCTACCCTGCTACCAAGTCATATACACCCCAATAAGCCTTTGAACCCAGGTACTGGATGGACCCAGGGAAATCCACTTCACATTATTAATTTTGTACTCCCATTCTGTTTTCTTATGCATTGACTGCAAGGCCTGCCCTGCTACCAAGTCATATGCACCCCAATAACGCTAATTCCCCTTAGAAGAAACAGGGAGGGGGGCCTCTTAACAAAAAATGTCCCATTAAAAAGGAGCGGGTCTCCTAGACTTGGAATGCCCATACACTTAGTGTATGGGCTGGCAAACATTTCCCCTGTGGGGTACACCTCAACCTTTTTCAGAACAAGTCTTGTATGCACAGCCTAACCACCCACCCTTGTTAATAATGAGACACTGGCTGTAGCTGCACGGAACACGTAAACCCTTTTGATCTAGTGCGGTCTCCTAGACTTGAATGCCCATACACTTTGTGTATTGGCTCGCAAACATTTTACCTGTGGGGGTGTACATATTTGTTGTATTTTGGTAATGGGCATCACCCTTGCCAAACCAGAGAGTGGCCGGAGCATGACTGAATACGTTCACCCTGGTGTTGAAGTGGTGGTGGATGGTGAGGATGAGGAGAAGGAGGAGGAAGACACCAAATAGCCAAAATCAGGAAGCGTATATCCATGTTTGGTTGTGAAGAGGTGTATGGGAATACACCTCCCAAAAAAACACTACATTGGAGTTTATGCTTCGCTGTCATCATTTGGCGGTGTCGAGAAGTCAGGCCCAATCCATCCCTTGTTCATTTTTATAAGAGTCAGCCTGTCTGCATTTTCCGTAGAAAGGCGAATGCGCTTATCTGTGATACTGCCAATAGCAGCACTAAAAACCCAGTTGGACAAAACGCTAGAGGCAGGGCAGGCCAGGACCTCCAGTGAGTAAAGAGCCAGCTCATGCCATGTGTTCAGCTTGGATACCCAATAATTAAAAGGCACAGAGGAATCACGGAGGACATTGATTTGCATTGGGGTCGGGTTTCGGACGAAACTCCGACTTTTTTTTGCCCTAGTCGGACCAGTTTCATCTGAAACAAATTTTGTTTCATGAAACCCAATCCGACCAAAGTCGCTCAACTCTAGTTAATAGCATATTTAATAGCGGATGGAAAGATATACAAATTATGATGTGGGTTAAATAATTTAGTGAGATGTGTACTGACACCTGGAATAGAGACTAGACAATGTATTAAGTAATAGGGTCACTGTAGCAGGTAGAGAAGTGAGAAGAAGAGGAGTCTTGAGACTGTTATAGGGTCAAATCCTGAAAAAGATCAAAAAGAAGAGCTGGAAGGAAGAGGAAGAGGATCAACTGTGAGTTAATTTCGTACCGGATGTTGTCAATCTTAACTTTTAATAAGTGTCCAGCTTTTCAGCAATTCAATCTTGACTATATCTACACCGTATAGCTTCTATCCCAGACAGCTTTGCTTCTACAGGGTTTGCCAAAAATCATGAATATGCTTCATATACATGTGGAAGCCAATTTTTTAGTCTAATGCTTAATGTTCTTTACTGTCAAATTATTTCTCTCTGCCAATCACCTAGAACCTCATAGATTGCGAGCAAAGTGATAATGATGTTTTGTATTAGCGTCTACAGTGGATTGCCATAACTATCCATTAATCCCGACGATTTGATACAGGAATCTTACTGTGCAGAGGGTATATTAAAGTGCATTCACCCGGTTGGCGGGCTCTCTTTAATTGCTTTCATAACTTCTATAAAAATTATTGATTTTAAATTGCGCCAGTGAAAGATTGTCACAACGTATTCTGTTCTGCAAATGTGCAGTTTTTTCATGGAAACTTTACATTTTTCCTATGGTACTGTATTATATTTCATATACTGTCTTAACTTGCATATATTTTCTGTGATATGCAAATAATTGGGTACTGGAGTGAATTTGACAGTTATGCCACGATCGACTGCTATTTTTTTCCTTTGTAACTTGTTTTCACATAGTGCCAGAATGGTGCAAGAGCAGGAGTATGGCTGCCAATCATAGATCTCTGATCTCCAGCGTTTGCATTAATTCAAAGACCCAAGGGTTGTCCTTTAGCCTTTCCAGTTGTTAGGGCATACTTCTATAAAAATACAGTATATATGTCTATATGTTTAATTAGTACTAAAATGAAACAAAGAAAGAGAGATTAAAGAATATATATTGTTTCTTGCTTTTTCAGAATACATAGAGAAGCCCTAGTAGCATGGAGGACAGTGTTGAGATCTGCGGAATCGAGCTCTAGGGTGAGGTAGAAGACTATAGAAAGCTCTGCACAATCTTGCTGTGCTTCTACAATCTTTCTGTGTCTCCTGCCTAATTTTTCTCCTCCCTCCTTCTCCTTCTTCTCCTCTCCATAGAATATTAAAAACGCTGTAACCTGATGCCTTAATGTTCTGTAAGTCTCTCTTGTGTGGAGCAATAGGAGTCGAAATGTTATTTTAGTGTCAATTTTAACTTCAGGAAGCAGCAGTAAGGGAAGAAAAGGCTTATAAGCTTGGAAGGAAGCAGATTTCCCTGATAAAATGCATTAAAAAGTTTCTTATATTCGTCTGTACTATTGATACAAGAAAAATTTGTTGAATGCTCAGTTTCCATTTAACCCCTTCACCCTCAGGCCATTTTCTGGTTTTGAGTTTTCGTTTTTCGCTCCCCTTCTTCCCAGAACAATAGTGTTTTTATTTTTCCAGCAATATCGCCATGTGAGGGCTTGTTTTTTGTGGGGCGAGTTGTAATTTTGAATTACACCATTGATTTTACCATATAATGTACTGGAAAATGGGAAAAAAATTCCAAGTGCGGTGAAATTACAAAAAAAGTTCAATTCCACAATTGCGGTTTAGTTTTTTTTTTTTACTCTGTTCACCAAATGCTAAAACTGACCTGACATTATGATTCCCCAGGTCATTACGAGTTTGTAGATACCAAACATGTATAGATTCTTTTTTATGTAATTGATGAAAAAAAATCCAAAATTTGTTAAAAAAAAAAAATTGCGTCATATTCAGAGACCCTTAGCGTCTCTATTTTTCAGGATCTGGGGCTGGGGAAGGGCTTATTTTTTGCGTGCTGAGCTGACATTTTTATTGATACCATTTTGGTATAGATACAAAGTTTTGAACGCCCGTTATTACATTTTATTACAATGTAGAGGTGACAAAAAAAACGTAATTCTGTCGCTTTACTATTTTTTTCTCATTACGTCGTTTACGATCAGATTAATTATTTTTATATATTGATAGATCGGGCAATTCTGAACGCAGTGATATTTTTTAAATTGTTTTATTTTGAATGGGGCGTGATTTAATCTTTTGTATTTTTTAATTTTTTAATTTTTTTTTACTTTGAATTGCTTCAATAGTCTCCATGGGAGACTAGAAGCTGCGATCATCTAATTGTCTCTGCTACACACTGCAGGGTTTCAGCCCTTCTTCGTGTAGCAGAAATGCTCACTTGCTATGAGCGCTGACTACTGGGCTGTGCTCATAGCAATCCAGCAATGACAACCACAGGAGTCTCCTGCAGACCCCGGGTTGTCATACCAACCCATCGGTGACACGCGGTGATGTGACACGATGGACGGGATTTGTGACGCAATTACGGCATGTGCATGTTAAATGCCACTGTGAGAGATTGACAGCCAAGGGTGGATCACGATTCCACCCACGGTTGTTAGGGGCACATTTTAGCTGATCAGATCAATGAACCCACACCAAAGAGGGGGAGGCGACATCTGATGTTCTAGTTAGATGTCAGGAAGGGGTTAAGCTATGATTGTAACTTATGCAATCTAATTGAAAATAATATTCACTATATAGGGAATCTGTAACCAAGTTTGTGATGTCCCATCTTAAAGCAGCATTTGGAGGGGCAGAGACCAAGATTCCAGCAATGTATCACTGCCGATACACTGAATAAAAATTTTATACATATATACTGCATAGTAAAAATTAGTAGAAAAGAACGGCACTCACCGGGTAGTGTAGTCAAGGCTTTATTATAAAAACATATCAGCGGGAGAACGGGTGCAAAAAGGAGATAGCAACGATAGTCGTTTTGCACTGCAAAGGCGCTTCCGCAGGTTACATGGTGAGCTACAGCCGGCCAAGGAGGAAATACCCACAACCAGAAGTCAGGACCCCTCCCACCTGTGCCGCTCACCTGCTGATCAATCAACAAAACAACAAAAAAAATATATATACACATGGTTCACATAAGTGAAAACAAAAATATATAATACATATAATAGTACCATAAATACAAAAGGAAAGAGAGGAAAAAAAACCACAAGCCAAAAAGAGGCGAAAAAATAATGATTTTTCACCAAAAAAATTTTTTTTACAAAAAAAAAAAAAATTCTTTCATTTCACAAAAAAGCAGACATATCAATCCTCTCATTGAGTCCCGTATGCTCTAAAGCACGGGTTTGCATAATCCACTTGGCCTCTCGTTTCAGTAAATTCCTAATGCCAGCAAATGATAATGCATCGGGATTGCCACCGTGTGCTTCTCTCATATGATTAATAAGTCTTGGGACCCCTTTGCCTGTCAAAATAGAATTGAAGTGCTGCCTAAACTTAACATAAAGAGGACGTATAGTTATCCCTATATAAAAAAAACTTACAAGGACAAAATAAAACAACATGAGTGGTTTTGCATGAAATAAAATCAGTGACATGTTACCGCACCTATACGTAAACAACGGTCAAGAATGTGATAAGAACAAAACGGACACTGCCCACATCAATAATTACCTTTTGGGGGCATCAAATTGAGCCAATTACTATGTGGGTCTTCCATGCGATTATGTACAAGAATATCCTTTAAACTGACACTTTTCCTACAAGCAAAAAGGGGTCCTCTCTCCACCACTTCTGACAAATCAGTATCGTGACTTAAAATGTGCCAATTTTTATGGATTGCAGACCTGACTGCCCCGTCCATAGGACCAAAATCAAACGAAAAAGCAAACCTCTTTTCATCCTTCTTGCAATTAACTTTTATTCGCCTCACCACTTGAGTTCTGATTAAACCTGGTCTGTGTTTTTTTTAGCAGGTTTTCAGGGTAGCCCCTCTTCAAAAATCTGTTATATAATTCTCGCGATTGGTCAACAAAGCTTTTCTGGGTATTATTTATACGTTTTAGTCTAAGAAACTGACTATATGGTAAAGAATTTTTCATGTAAAAAGGGTGATAACTGTCATAGTGAAGCATGGCATTAGTGGATGATGGTTTACGAAAAACTGAAGTAAAGAGAGAACCCTCTCTAACCTCTAAAAAAAAGTCCAAAAATTCAATTGAGGTGTCCCCAAATTTGGAATTAAATGACATATTCATGTCACCTAAATTGTTAAGATACTCCACAAAATTGTCAAATACATCTGGGGGGCCGTCCCACACATTGTTACATCGTCCACATATCTAATATACATCTTGATGTGTTTCAAAAAGACGTTAGAAAGTGAATAGATATGCCTGTTTTCAAAAACGGCCAAAAAAGATTGGCAAAAGTGCACGCCACCAGAGTCCCCATCGCGGTCCCGACCTGTTGTAGATACCAAGTATTCTGAAATTTAAATGCATTGTGTCTCAAAACAAAACGGATCCCCTCACATACAAAGTAAATGAATGCAGCGTCTTTGTCCGTTGTGGCTAAAATTTCCCTTATCACATCTACTCCTAGATCCTGGGGAATCTTAGTATAGAGACTTTCCACATCAATGGACACAAGAGAAAAATCAGGCTGCCATACAAAATCATTGACAACTTTCAAAAAATCTTTAGTGTCCTTTATATATGAGGGGATGTCGCCAAGAAGAGGACGAAGCAGCCAATCCATATACTGGGAGAGGTTCAGTGAGAGACCCTATCCCGAACACAATGGGTCGGCCGGGAGGGCAGGACATAGACTTATGTAGTTTAGGAATACAGTACCAATAGGGTTTTTTGGGGAACTCTGGTAGCAAGCGTTCTGCTAATTTCTTGGGGATGACCCCTAATTCGACATATCTCCTGAGAAAAGAACCAAGATCATTTTTAAATTTCCCTGTGGGATGATTTTTAAGCTTCATGTAAGTATTAACATCAGAAAGTTGTCTGGTGGCTTCATTCAAATAAAGTGACCTTGGTAACAGCACCGTGTTGCCACCTTTATCTGCGGTTCTTACCACAACATCAGACCTGCTAAGAGGCCACTTGACACAGAGAAAGCCGCCAACTCCATTAGGAATTACTCAGAACACACTGCGCTCTTTAAGGAAGCAACTCTTATTTGTCTGATTTATCAGAAGTGGTGGAGAGAGGACGCCTTTTTGCTTGTAGGACAAGTGTCTATTTAAAGGATATTCTTGTACATAATCACATGGAAGACCCACATAGTAATTGGCTCAATTTGATGCCCCCGAAAGGTAATTATCGATGTGGGCAGTGTCCGTTTTGTTCTTATCACATTCTTGACCGTTGTTTACGTATAGGTGCAGTAACATTATGTCACTGATTTTATTTCATGCAAAACCACTCATGTTGTTTATGTTTTATTTTGTCCTTGTAAGTTTCTTTATATAGGGAAAACTATACGTCCTCTTTATGTTAGGTTTAGGGAGCACTTCAATTCAATTTTGACAGGCAAAGGGGTCCCAAGACTTATTAATCATATGAGAGAAGCACACGGTGGCAATCCCGATGCATTATCATTTGCTGGCATTAGGAATTTACTGAAACGAGAGGCCAGGTGGATTATGCAAACCCGTGCTTTAGAGCGTACGGGACTCAATGAGAGGATTGATATGTCTGTTTTTTTGTGAAATGAAAAATTTTTTTTTTTTATTTGTAAAAAATTTTTTTTGTGAAAAATCATTATTTTTTCGCCTCTTTTTGGCTTGTGGTTTTTTCTCTCTTACCTTTTGTATTTATGGTACTATTATATGTATTATATATTTTTGTTATCACTTATGTGAACCATGTGTATATATATATATTTTTGTTGTTTTGTTGATTGCTCAGCAGGTGAGCGGTACCGGTGGGAGGGGTCCTGACTTCTGGTTGTGGGTATTTCCTTCTTGGCCGGCTGCAGCTCACCATGTAACCTGCGGAAGCGCCTTTGCAGTGCGAAACGATGGTCATTGCTATCTCCTTTTTGCACCCGTTCTCCTGCTGATATGCTTTTATAATAAAGCCTTGAGTACACTACCCGGTGAGTGTCGTTCTTTTCTATTTTTTGCTATGTGGATTAGCTTTTTTTTTCCATGAATGTGCACCTAAGGGTAAAACAGTTGTATTGCCGGCTGCGTCTCTTTTATACACGTATGATGGTTCGGATGTGTGGACTATTGTGATGGTGCTCGCCTTCTATTTCTGGACTTTGTAATACATATATACTGTATATACATAAAGAAAGAACTTCTTGCTAGATTCACTTTATGAATTTAACTCCTAAAACGGAATCAATAAACATAGTATGTGTAATTACGAGTATGGCCCACTATTCTGATATAATGGTTTAATCTGAGATTAATCTTAAAGAGTTTTTAAAGATCCTAAAAAATTTGTCCGGAGGGTGTTAATAGTAGAAAATAAAAAGAGCATATACTCACCTGTGAAATCATCCACCGCTCCAGCAGTCATTGTTTATTTGGTTGGAGCAATGATGTACCCATCTATTCTTGTGATTACTGCAGCTAATCATTGAGCTAAGTGCTGTATTGTATGAGACCCCTGAGGATTGTGATTTCCTGAAGAGTTCACAAGGCACATGGGTATATGGGGATGTCATCAATGCAACTATGTAAATATGACTGATGGGGGCCCTTGGACCAGTGGGTAATTTAATAGGTTGCTATTTTACACAATTCGTTCCCTTTGGCTATTTTTTCTAGGATCGTGGAAAACCTTTTGGAGAAATTCTATTCACCGTTGCTTCAGATATATTTATTTTCATTTATCCTTTAAAGGGTTATTCTCAAGTTGTGTTTTAAGTAGCACACAGCTTTCCAGCCTCCTTACTTCCTTGTTGCTGGGTTAGATAGGCCTCCTCTTTGAGTGACAGTTCTGTTCGGTTTCCTTCGGCTGAGTTTATGCTACTGTGACACATTAATGTTCTATCAGTACATTTTCTCTAGAATCTACACTGTTTTTGGTATATTTTAATATGGTGAAAACAGGACCTTTGAACAAGTGATTAGGAGAACTGCTTTGGAAATTGCTAATGTTGGGAGTTGGAGGCTTGGGATTTTGCAAAGCTGATAACAGGTAAAAAGCTGAGAAGGAAGGGAAGTGATGAGCTAACTGCTGTATAGATATCAGGGACCTAGAGAAGTGGCTGGTATCTCAAGAGTTAACACATGTCTTGGAACGTACTGTATCTACTGTGCACACTGTGCATAGTGTGATCCTGGCCAACGAGCTGTACTCTATGTAAGGCCGGGATCACACTACCGTGTGTGATGCGAGAAACTCGCACGAATCTCTCACATCAACACCCGGCACTGCCACCGACACCCAGACCGGAGCTGCGGCTGCATGTATTTCTATGCAGCTGCAGCTCCAGTACGGAGTACCAGTGGTAGCGTCAGGTGTTGATGCGAGAGACTCGTGCGAGTTTCTCGCATTAGACACGGTAGTGTGATCCCGGCCTAAGAGTAAACCTCTCACAAATTGAGAATGAAAGGAGACAGAACATGCAAATCAATTGTAAACTTGCTTATTATCATGCTGCCTAACAAAGTAATGCAATTTATTAAGATGAAAGTACGTCTTTACCTCAAAGTTTTCTTAAGAGCTTTTATTTACATATTCTATGCTCTTGGATGCTGATGTGCTATGTAGTGGCTTACCATGTAATAATGGCAAGTATAGTCTACATCCCTTTAACCCCTTCACGACCTTTGATGCCACATAGGCGTCATGAAAAGTCGTGCCAAAACGACCCATGACGCATATGTAGCATCATGACTTTAAAGCCCCCCTGCGGGTCGGGTGACCGGGATCACTGAAAGGTCACCCGACCCGCAGATACAGGGGGCTTTGTTCTTCACCACAGGGGGCGTGGCTTCGCACCCACGTGGCTACGATCGCTCTGATTGGCTGTTAAAAGTGAAACAGCCAATCAGAGCGATAGTAATATTTCTTCAATGAAAATTGATGAAATATTACAATCCAGCCATGGCCGATGCTGCAGTAGCATCGGACATGGCTGGAGTTCATGATCCGACTTCCCCCATGACTCACGGGGCCGATCGGCCCCCGATACCGACTGACGGTGGCAATGTGCCGCCGTCATCATTTGCTTCCCTCCCCCTTCTCTAGGCTCCCCCCACCTTCTGACACCCCCTCACCCCCCGGTACCTCCGATGTCCCTCTCCTGCTCCCCGTGTCTCACGGTCCTGCTTCATGGGCGCCGCCATCTTGGAAAATGGCGGGTGCATGCGCAGTGCGCCCGCCGGCTGCAGATTCATTCATTTTATTTTGATCACTGTGAGAGTTTATCACAGTGATCAAAATAGAATGAAAAGAAAATAACCCCCCCGTTTATCACCCCCATAGGCAGGAACAACTAATAAAATAAAGAAATTATTTTTATTTTTCCGTTAGGGTTGGAAAGAGGGCTAGGGTTAGGGCTGGAAATAGGGTTAGGGTTAGAATTAGGGTTGGAATTACGGTTAGAGTGGAATTAGGGTTGGAATTAGGGTTAGAACTAGGTTTAGGTTGGAATTAGGGCTAGGGTTGGAATTAGGGTTAGGGATAGGGTTAGGGGTGTGTTGGGATTAGGGTTAGAGATGTGTTGGGGTTAGGGCTGTGGTTAGGGGTGTGTTGGGGTTAGGGTTGGAGTTAGAATTGAGGGATTTCCACGGTTTAGGCACATCAGGGGGTCTCCAAACGCGACATGGTGCAACCACTGATTCCAGCCAATTTTGCGTTCAAAAAGTCAAACGGTGCTTCCTCCCTTCCAAGCCCCGACGTGTGCCCAAACAGTGCTTTACCCCAACATGTGGGGTATCGGCGTACTCAGGAAAAATTGCACAACAACTTTGGTGGTCTAATTTCTCCTTTTACCCTTGGGAAAATAAAAAATTTGGGGCTAAAAAATTATTTTTGTGGAAAAAAATGATTTTTTTATTTTCACATCTCTGCATTATAAACTTCTGTGAAGCACTTGGGGGTTCAAAGTGCTCACCAGACATCTAGATAAGTTCCTTGGAAGGTCTAGTTTCCAAAATAGGGTCACTTGTGGGGGGTTTCTACTGTTTAGGCACATCAGGGGCTCTGCAAATGTACCGATGACTGCAGACCTTTCCATCAAAGTCTGCATTTCAAAACGTCACTACTTCCATTCTCAGCCCTTACGTGCGCCCAAACAATGGTTCCCCCCCACATATGGGGTATCAGCATACTCAGGATAAACTGGACAACAACTTTTGGGGTCCAATTTCTCCTGTTATCCTTGTGAAAAGAAAAATTTGTGAGCTAAAAAATCATTTTTTGAGGAAAAAAAATGATTTTTTATTTTCACAGCTTTGCGTTATAAACTTCTGTGAAGCACTTGGGGGTTCAAAGTGCTCACCACACATCTAGATAGGGTTCCTTGGGGGTCTAGTTTCCAAAATGGGGTCACGTGTGGGGGAGCTCCAATGTTTAGGCACACAGGGCCTCTCCAAACGTGACTTGGCATCCGCTAAATATTCCAGCATGTTTTCCATTCAAAAAGTCAAATGGCGCTCTTTCCCTTCTGAGCCCTGCCATGTACCCAAACAGTGGTTTATGATCACATATGAGGTATCGATGTACTCAGTAGAAATTGCCCAACAAATTTTAGGATCCATTTTATCCTGTTGCCCATGTGAAAATGAAAAAATTGATGCTAAAAGAAAATTTTTGTTGTAAAAATTAAAATGTCCATTTTTTCTTTCCACGTTGCTTTAGTTCCTGTGAAACACCTGAAGGGTTAATAATCTTCTTGAATGCAGTTTTAAGTAGCTTGAGGGTTGCAGTTTTTAGAATGGTGTCACTTTTGGGTATTTTCTGCCATATAGACCCCTCAAAGTGACTTCAAATGTGAGGTAGTCCCTAAAAAAAATGGTTTTGGAAATTTTGCTGTAAAAATGAGAAATCGCTGGTCAACTTTTAACCCTTATAACTTCCTAACAAAAAAAAGTTTGTTTCCAAAATTGTGCTGATGTAAAGTAGACATGTGGGAAATGTTAGTTAGTAACCACTTTGTGTCACATAACTCTCTGGTTTAACAGAATAAAAATGCAAAATTTAAAAATTGCGAAATTTTCTAAATTTTTGCCAAATTTCTGATTTTTTCACAAGTAAACGCAAAAATTATTGACCTAAATTTACCACTAACATGAAGCCCAATATGTCCCGAAAAAACAATCTCAGAATCATCGCTAGGATCCGTTGAAGCGTTCCTGAGTTATTACCTCATAAAGGGACACTAGTCAGAATTGCAAAAAATGGCCAGGTCATGAAGGTCAAAATAGGCTGGGTCATGAAGGGGTTAAATCCATGTTCACACGTTCAGTATTTGGTCAGTGTTTTACCTCAGAATTTGGAAGCTAAAACAGCAGTGGGTGATAAATACAGTAGTGGTGACGTATTTCTATTATACTTTTCCTCTGATTGTTCCTCTCCTGGTTTTGTCTTAGGCTGCTGCGTTCACATGTCGCGGTTTTTTCGTGCTTTCGCGGCGGTGTTTAACGTGTGGTTTTGCCGCGAAAACACAAAAAAACAGCATCCCATGCATTCCTATGGGATTCCGCAATGCTGTGCTAATGCTGCGGATTTTCCCACGGCGGAATAGCATCGCGGAAAAATACGCAGCATGCTCATTAATTTTGCTGAATTGCGGGGATTCCGCCCACATAGGAATGCATTGTTCTGCTTACTTTCCGCATGTGGCTGTGCCTATTCCTCGCGAGATCGCTACAGTATCGCGAGACCGCGACGTCATCAAAGGTCTCGCAAGGCATTACTGGGAACGGGAGCATCGCTGAGGCACGGGAAGGCTGCGCAGGACGTCGGAAGGTGAATATAACCCGATTTTTTATTTTTTTTTTATTTTTTTTTAACAATAGATCTTTTTACTACTGAGGCTGCATAGGCAGCCTCAATAGTAAAAAGTTGGTCATACTAGTCAAACACTATGTTTGACCAGTGTGACCAACCTGTTAATCAGTTCTCCAGATCACTTGGAAAACGCTAGCATTCTGCAAGCTAATTACGCTTGCAAATCGCTAGTTTTTCCGTGGGAAAATTGCGGGAATTTAAAATGCGATTTTCCCGTGGAATGGAATTCCAGAATTCCCGCGGAAGTTATCGCGGGAATTCCGCAACGTGTGCACATAGCCTTACAGATACTGAGGTACAATACTGACCAAATACTGAGCGTGGCATTAGTTTGTTGTATTTTGCTGACTATGTTAACTGTAGTTGTTCCATAAGTTTCTTCACATGGCAGTCCGAATAACATAGAGGTCATTTAGTGTTGGGCTGTGAGAAACTTTCATCATTACATTAACCCCTTTATCCCTCGGCAATTTTCTTTTATAACTTTTTAATTTTTCTGTTCCCTTAGCCATATGAGAGCCTGTTTTTAGCTGAACAAGTTGTACTTTTGAATGACAACATTAATTTTATCATGTGATACACGGGAAAATGGTAAAAAAAATTCCAAGTGCGTTGAAATTGCAAAAAAAGTGCAATATCCCATTTTAGGGATTTTTTTATTTACCATATTCGAAATGTAGTAAAACTAAGGCCTCTTTCACACTTCAGTTTTTTGTGTCAGTTAAAATCCGCCAAAAAGGCGGACAAGCGGATCCGTTCCTAACTGATGTGAACGGATGCCACAGGATCCGTTTTTTGACGGATCCGCAGAATGAGGAAATTTAAAGGAACCGAGAGAGAGAGAGAGATTTTTTTTTTTTGTCCGGCACCCAGACAGAATTTCGGGTTAAATCAGTGTCTGGAGGATCCGCCGCCCAAAAAAACATTGCAAGTTCCGTTTGGAAATCTTTGAGGATGTTGACGGACACCAACATTTTGGCGGATCCTCACAAAAACGGATGCAATGGACGGCAATCCGTCAAGATCCGCCAATAATGAAAGTCAATGGGGAGAAAAACGGATCCGCAAGCAAAAATGGTGGATCCATTTTTTTTCCAAATCGGCGGATCTTGACTGATTGTCAAAAACGGAAGTGTGAAAGAGGCCTAACTTGGCAATATAATTCTCCAAATCAGTACAATTACACAGGTACCAAACATCTTTACTTTTTTATTTAAGTGGTGAAAAAAATTGAAATTTGTAAAAAAAAAAAAAACAACTTTCTTTTTGTCACCATTGTGTGAGACCCGTAACGCTTTAAATTTTCATGATATAGTGCTGAGTGAGGGCTTATTTTTGTGTCCTGCACAGATGTATTCCCTGATACTCTTTTGGAGTACATATGATGTTTTGATCGCCGCTTATTGTACTTTATTGCAATCTTGCGGCTGCCAAAAAAAAGTAATTCTGGCTATTTTACTTTTTTCTCATTATGCTGTTTACCAGTCGGATTAATTTACTTCATACTTCATGATCATTCAGACATTTATCAATGCAGCAACACTAAGGCTGTGCTCACACACAGCGGTTTTTTTCGCGTTTTTCCCGCGGATTTACCAAAAAATTTGCGGGAAAAATGCAAAAAAGAAGCTTCCCATTAATTTTAATGCATTTTGCACTTTTTGTGCATATTGATGTGTTTTTTAACGCGAAAAAAAGCTTTGCGGTAAAAAAACGCAGCATGCTCATTAATTTCGCGGTAAATTCCGCATTTCTGGCTATTTTCTATGTGTCTGGTGATGCACGAAAATAATCGCGGCAAAAAACGTGCTTTTTTTTATAGCTTTTTACTGTGTGTGCACACGTTGCAGATTTGCCTGTGGAATTTTCTGCGCAGATTCTTCCTCTCTTGGCACAAAACGCAGCTGAAAATCCTTGCGGATTTGACACATTTTTGATGCGGATTTGATGTGGATTTTTAATCATTTTTTTCATGTGGATTTGTATGCGTTTTTGTAAGCTAAATAAAGATATATCATTTAACAGAAAATAAAGTGATGTCATTTCCTTGTCCAACCTCTTCTTACATACTCCATTGAAAACCATAATATCATTACATACCATTTTCAAATATAATGTTTATACACACAAAACAAATATAAGGGAATAAAATATAAATATATATTAGCTGAAGAGCCCGGCGTTGCCCAGGCATAGTAACTAACTGTGGTTAGTTAGTTAGTTATAACAAATTATAATGATTATATTGCACCTGAATGTCATCTCCTACTATATATTGTATACCTACCTGTATGTCATCTCCTCCTGTATATAGTATACACCTGTATGTCATCTCATCCTGTATATAGTGTATACCTGTGTGTAATCTCCTCCTGTATATAAAATCGAACCAGCAAAAGCTAGGCAGACGGCTGCGGGCTGATATTAATAGCCTGGGCAGGGGCCATTTATATTGGCCGCCCCCCCAGGCTAAAAAGATCAGCTCTCAGCCGCCCCAGAAATGGCGCATCTTATAGATTATAGATATATATTTTTGTGTTTTATTTATTTTATTTTAACTGCTTTTAATTATGAGTGATGGGAAAGGGAGCATCATATGGCTCTCTTCTCCATCACTGCTTTGTAAGGCTGGGGTCACACTTGCCAGTGCAATGCGAGAAACTCACGTGAGTCTCTCGCATCAATACCCTGCACTGCCGCCAGCACTCGGGACCGGAGTGTGCAGCTGCATGTATTTCTATGCAGCTGAACGCTCCGGTCCGAGTGCCAGTGGCAGTGCCGAGTATTGAGGCAAGAGACTCACGCGAGTTTCTCGCATTGCACTCGCAAGTGTGACTCCAACATAACTATATCGGCTTCTATGAT
Organism: Dendrobates tinctorius; assembly: GCF_039654945.1. NCBI lineage: Eukaryota > Metazoa > Chordata > Amphibia > Anura > Dendrobatidae > Dendrobates > Dendrobates tinctorius. Next base: position 125,998,833 of record NW_027361679.1, on the reverse strand, counting down.
GCACAATTGGGGGGGTGAGGTGTGTTGCTGGGACCCGCTTACTCAGGGGACACATAACAGCAGGTTAGGTGCCCCTGGATGAGTTGGGGCCTTAGGCGGCTGTGTGGTCTGCCTTCCCATAACACTGGCCCTGATCTTAATGTAAGTCCATGACAGCCATAACAAGGCTATAACATGGCTATCATCCATTTTAGATTGCATTGTGGCTTGTTCTGCTCAGTCACAAGTATCGGTCAAAAGATGGTGGTGTAGGGTGGGAAGGTCGCTAGGAATAAATTTAGATGGCAGCTGTTCAGTAGGTCAGGGTAAATACATTTGTATCACCACTCCAGCACTGTAATAAAATGAGCTGGAGTAGTGGCAAAAGTATTTGTTATTCAGCACAAGTTTCAAGCCAAACTTCCGACTCCTCAATTTCCATGACACTGACTCCAACTCCGACTCCACGACTCCGACTCCCTCATACCAGGGCTGTGGAGTCCGTAAGCCAAACCTCCAACTCCTCAATTTCCATGACACCAACTCCGACTCCACCAAAATGAGCTCCGACTCCACGACTCTGACTCCGACTCCACAGCCCTGAGCACAACAGCCCTTGTATATACCCCTTATGTGAATGTTGAAAAAAAAAAAAAAACATTTTCAAAGATAACTTTTGGCCAAATAAGTAAATTCTTAGACCACAGAACAAGAATGTTGTCTTGCTTAGAAGAAGGTGTTTGGTCTCTTGGTGGTGAAACGAGGCTTGTGCTGGCAACGCAAAACTCTGTGTAGCAGACTTTGATCTTTGAATCATGGAACTGGTTGATGGCTGGTCTGCGACACTTGACAGTAGAGTTGAGGTAAACAGGTCGGTCAGATTCAAAAGTCGCTGTCTTTTGCCAAAGTCGGGTTTCGCCGAGCGAAACCCGACCATAGCGTGAGGTCGGCCGTGCAGTCGCCGACCCGAGCACCAAAGTCGCATTTCCCATAATGCTTACAGGCACCTTTTCTCAGCCAATGAGCAAGGACGCACGCTGTGGGCAACGCGATGACATAGGCAGCGTCCACCACCATCTTAGAGAAGGGCAATGCAGTGATTGGTTTGCTTTGTGTGGCATCACAGTGGCTATAAAAGCCTTGACCGCCGACCGCTATTTTACTTCGGCCAATCTTAGCATAGGGAGAGATTGCTGCCGCTGTTTCTCAATAGGGCGAGTGTTAGGCAGGAAAGTAAAAAGAATCTGTGCTTCTGCTGATAGCAATTGTGTTGTACAGTTAGTGTGCAGTAACAGTTGAGGATATTCTTGTGTGCAGCAGCGCTTTTTATTAGGCTGCATTGCTGTGTGCACACTGCTGTGCAGACTGCTTTTTACACAGCACTCATACCTTTATTCTTTTTTTTTCTGCACAGTTACCGAGCGTTAATTTTTTTCCCACACCATATAGAGCTGTACGCTCCTCACACACTACCGTGTACCGGCTGGTATCACGGACAAATACATGCTGACTCTGGAAATAAATATACGGAGATTTAAATTTCCCCCTACACCGTATTCAGCTGTCCGCTTCTGATACAGTACCGTATATCTGCTGTTTGGATTACGGTCAAATCCTTACTGAGACAGCGTCTGTGTGTGACTCCTGAAATATATATCGAGATTTAAATTTTTCCATACACCGTATAGAGCTGTACGCTCCTCACACACTACCATGTACTGGCTGGTATCATGGACAAATGCATGCTGACTAGAGAGGAGTGACTTTGCCTTTTTTAGGGCCGGGTCGGGTTTCATGAAACCCGACTTTAGCAAAAGTCGGGTCGAACGATATCAGCCGACTATAGGGAAAGGTCGGAGGCCGACTGAAACACGAAACCCAATGCAAGTCAATGGGGAAGCAAAGTTGGCAGGGAGTGGAGGACAGTAAACACACCTACAGTGCCCATTGCAATGCCAAAAACATCAATTCTTATTACTGAAGCTTATCAACCTTAATTTACTTAATAATAGTTACGCATTGAAAACTGGGGGTTATTTGGCTAAAATTGTGGGGGGGGGTTGGGCTGGCTCCAGGTTTTTGTGTGCCCTGGGCCAAAGAGTGTTAGTGTGCCCCTTTAACACATACCACAACTCATGATGCTCCGATACGGCACAGAAATATAGGTATAGTACAATGACAAATACTTCACTGCTTACATGACATGACTGATCTATTTTAAATTGTACAATAGCTCAAAAAAAGACAGTATATTACTCCATACAGTATTATGGCCACCACATTGTGCGCCATACAGAATAATGAGCCCCATATATTTCTCCATACAGAATAATTGGTCACATATAATGTTCCATACAGTATATGATGAGCTCCACATAATGCTACAGTATATGATGGTCCCCATGGATGATGCTCCAGTGTGTTATGGGCCCAAATAATGCTCCATATATAATGGGCCCCATTTGTAATGCTCCATTGTATAATGTGCCCCATAGATGATGCTCCAGTGTCTGATCTGCCCATTTAGAATGCTCCAGTATATGACGGGCCCCATGGATGATGCTCCAGTGTCTTATGGGCCCAAATAATGCTCCATATATAATGGGCTCCATTTCTAATGCTCCAGTGTATAATGGGCCCTGTAAAGGCTGCTCCAGTATATGATGGGCCTCATGGATGATGCTCCAGTGTATAATGGGCCCTAATAATGCTCAATATATAATGGGCTCCATTTCTAAAGCTCCAGTGTATAATGGGCCCCGTAAATGCTGCTCCAGTGTCTGATGTCTCCCATCTGGAATGCTCCAGTATGATGGGCCTCATGGATGATGCTCCAGTGTATGATGGGCCCAAATAACGCTCCATATATAATGGGCTCCATTTTTAATGCTCCAGTGTATAATTGACCCCATAAATGCTGCTCCAGTGTCTGATGTCCCCCATCTGGAATGCTCCAGTATATGATGGGCCCCATTTTTAATTAACCCAGGCATATATCTGCTGGTATTTTTGGTACATTTTCCCAAACATGAGGAAGTTTGGTGGAAGAGGCCGCGGATGTGGGCAGGGGGGCAGCTGGTACTGATGGTGGTGGTTGTGCATCTGCTGGTTATGCCAAAAGCACAACAGCAGCTAAGGCAAGAGGTGTTGATCCTGCGTCATCATCTGGCTCAAGAAGCCTGGAAGGTTCCCTTTTCTGGGAGTAGGTAAACCACTTTTAATGCCGTAGCATCAGGAACAGTTTTTGGCTTGCATTGCAGAAACAGCCTCCAGCTCTATCGCCTCCTCTTCTGAAGTGTCCAAAAATGCAAGCACCGAGTCGTCAGTGCAGGCTTCTGGTCAGGAACAACACTTTTCCTTGTGTCCTTCACCCCCACCAAAAGTGAAGGATGCAGCAGACCACACTTCTGATTACTCCATGGAGCTCTTTTCACATATCATGCCTGGGTTACCAAGTCAAATCCTTAATTCTCCAGTACAAGATGAATCTGACATGGAGTGCACTGATACACAGCCACTGCTAGATGATTCTGCTAGTACATTGACCCAGAGCACTACATTGCCCTCGCAGTCTACTGAGCCATAATCTGACCCTGATGAAACTCAGGTGCCCCTTTCTGCATACTATACCACCTTACACTGTGACACAGAGGAAGGTGCAGCTGAAATTGAAGAGGAGGTGATGGATGACCCAGTTGTTGACCCTGATTGGCATCCATTGGGGGAAGAGGGTGCTGCTAGCAATAGCTCATAAGAGGAGAAGGATCCGCAGCAGGCATCGACATCGCAGCAGCGGTTATCTGGCAGGCCCATAGCTGTCCAAAAACATGGTAAAAAAACAAAGAGTTGCAGGACAGCTTGCCGAGACGGTCAAATTAGCACAGTGTGCAAGCCCTGAAAATTTATACCATAGTAGGAAGAGTGCAGTGTGCCACTTTTTGACCAAACCTTTGCCTCATCAATAGGATTTATCTGTAAGAAGTGCGGAAGGACCTTTACCCGAGGGAAAAATCTCCGAAATTTGAATACCAGTTGCATACTTAGGCTGGTTTCACATTAGCGCTTTTTAAGCGCACGCACAGCCGGGGGTAGCTCCGCCCCCGAGCCGGCTCTCTGCCCGGCGTGCCCGCCCCTTGCTTGTAGCGCCGCCTCCTATCGCACAGCGGCGCCTGCGATCGGCGCACCCTATCTTTAGCATAGGGTGCGCAGATAGTGCGCAGGCCGTGCGCTAGTTGCGCTTTGACCTGCGCTGCGCACTTTTGACGGTGCGCCGTGCGCGCCAAAATCCGAAAAGTTTGATTTTGGCGCGCACGGCGCACCATCAAAAGTGCGCTAGGAGGCGGCGCTACAAGCAAGGGGCGGGCACGCTGGGCAGAGAGCCGGCTCGGGGGCGGAGCTACCCCCGGCCGTGCGTGCGCTTAAAAAGCGCTAATGTGAAACCAGCCTTAGACATTTAATCACCATGCACTTGCAAGCATGGACGGACTACAAAATCTCAGGTAGCACATGTGCACCTGCTCTGACTGAAGGTAGCCATCAACTCTCCATCGCTTCACCCACTGTAAGCCGACCGGTAAGCACACAACCAGCAATAAATGTTGGTGTCGTCGCAAGGCCAAAGCAGTCAGGGAATCACAATGTTTTTGCAATGAAAGACTGAATCTAGGCCATCACCACCAGCACCACCATCGCCATCACCAACCCCCTCTCAGTCCATCAGGTCCAACACTAGTTCCCCCATATGTAGCTCTCAAGTCCAGCTCACCCTAGCAGACACTCTTAGTAGGGCAAGAAAGTACTCATCCTCTCATTCGCATACACTGGCTTTGAATGCCTACATTGCCAAACTGATCTCATTAGAGATGATGCCCTTCCGTTTGGTTGAAAGCGCAGCATTCTGAGAGCTCATGGCCTACGCTATCCAATGCTATGACCTACCCAGTCGGCACTTATTTTCTTTAAAAGCCATCCCTGCCCTCCTCCCGCATGTGAAAGACCGCATTGTCCATGCACTCAAACAATCAGTGAGTGGAAAGGTGCACCTCACAAAAGATGCATGGTCCAGTAGGCATGGCCTGGGCCGTTACGTGTCCATCAATGCGGTGGATGCAGGCTCCACAGGGGACAGCGGCGGTGGAACAGTGCTGCCTAGCCCATGGTATAGGAAACAGTTGGCGGTAGGCGTTAGACCCTCCTCCACGCAGTCGCGCGAGCACTCCATCCGCAGCTGCCAGTGTTGCACATGAGGTGTCCCACTGGCCGACTACTTGCAGCGAGAAACTGAGTCATGGCTGGGCATTCTACATCTTGAGCCAGGCAAGGTAGTCAGTGATAACAGCCGTAATTTTGTGGCAGCCATAGCCCTTGCAAAAACTCAGACACATACCTTGCCTGGCTCACACCTTGAACCTGGTGGTGCAGTGCTTCCTAAATAATTATCCGGAGTTAACATCCCTGCTCCATAAGGTGCGAAGACTGTGCTCGCACATCCGTCGCTCGCCCGTAGACTCCAGTCGTATGCAGAGGCTGCAGCGATCGCTCAACCTCCCCAAGCACTGCTTAATCATAGACGTTGCAACAAGGTGGAACTCCACCATGCACATGGTTGAGAGGCTATGTGAATAGAGGCAGGATGTAATGCATTTGTGGGAGGATACACGGGCAGGCAGTTTGAGGGCAGACATGGAGTTGTCAGGTGTGCAGTGGTCAAAGCTGAAAGACCTCTGTAAAGTCCTTCAGTGTTTTGAGGAATGCACACGGCTGGTAAGTGCAGATGACGCCATCATAAGCATGAGCATCCCACTTATGCATCTGCTCATGCAAACTTTGATGCACATTAAGGATCAGGCATCTGCAGAGGAGGAGGAGGGAAGCCTTGATGACAGTCAGCCATTGTCTGGTCAGGGAACCGTACTGGACGACGTGGAGGAAGAAGAGGAGGAGGGTGAGGGGGATGATTATTTTGGGGAGGAGGATGCTTCTCAGGGGCAAGAGAAAATGTTGGCTTGCCAAGGTCAGGTACAGGGTTTGTGCATGACTGGAGGGATGTGGATTTGGCAGAAAGTGCTCCTCCACCCACCACTGTCAGTGCATCATTCACACCTGTAACATTGCTCCACATGTGTGATTATCTCTTGCGGATCTTAAAAATGGACCCCCGCATTGTCAGAATTATGAAGGATGACGACTACTGGTTAGCCAGAATCCTCGATCCATGATATAAAGGCAAATTACAGAACATCATGCCACAGGAGAACCTAGAGCTAATATTGGCGAGCAAACAAGCAACTCTGGTAAACTGTTTGTTTGAGGCATTCCCAGCACACAGCAGCGGTGCAGGTTCTACCACGAGCCGTACCGAAATGGAAGAGGTGTTCGTAGTGCACACAGTCGAACTGGCGTTGGAGACAGGGGTTTCATGACCCTGTTGTGGACTGATTTCTCGAGGACCGCTCACACGACTAATAATACTGAATCGATTGCAACAGACAGGAGACAGCAGTTGTCAACTATGGTTCAAAATTACCTCTCCTCCCCTATCGATGTTCTCCCTCACAGTTCATTCCCCTTTGACTACTGGGCCTGTAAACTGGACACCTGGCCTGAATTGGCACTATATGCCTTACAGGAGCTCGCTTGCCCTGCTAGTAGTGTGCTATCCGAAAGAGTCTTCAGTGCTGCTGGAGCAATCCTGACAGAAAGAAGGACCCGGCTGTTGACCCAAACTGTTGATGATCTCACCTTCAATAAAATGAACCATGCATGGGTTTCAAAGGATTTTGTCCCACCTTCCCCTGATGACACATAGGTTGCCAGCAAAATGGCTCGCTTTGTCCTCCGACTTCTCCAATTCCTCCATTTGCAGCTGCTGAACGTCCAGCCTACACCTCAACATATGCCAGTTTTTGTCCACAATTTGAGAAAATAGATATCCGGCACCGTTGTGTGGAAAAATACCCTGAATGTCTGCACATATATTTTTCACATTGATAAAAAAAACCACCTTAATCCCACTTGGAACGGGTGCTCAATCCCATATTGAAAAAACAGAATATTTTGTTGTGGAGAAAGAGAAAAAGCAGGATGGCACTCACCGTTCATGTGAATCAAATCACTTTATTTCACATATACAAGGCATCGACATAGGCACGGGAGCAATGTGCTGGAAGACGGACAACAGCCGTTTCGCGCTCAATACGCTTAGGACCTGTTGAAGCATATTGAGCGCGAAACGGCTGTTGTCCATCTTCCAGCACATTGCTCCCGTGCCTATGCCGATGCCTTGTGTATGTGAAATAAAGTGATTTGATTCACATGAACGGTGAGTGCCATCCTGCTTTTTCTCTTTCTCCACAACGATATGCCAGTTTTTCCACCTCCCTAACTGGGCTGTCCCCCCCAGTGCTGGCGTCAGCACCCGGGCAAGTACCGGAGCCCTGAGCAGGTGGGGGGGCCCACTTGGGTGCGACGGCACTGGCACAGGGCCCCTCACAGTAGGCCAGTGTCTCTGACGGTGGGGGGGCCCACTCGCCGTTACAGACACCGTCCTGCTATGAGGGGCCCTGTGCCAGTGCCGTCGCCCACGAGTGGGCCCCCTCTGCTTGCTCAGGGCACCAGCACTTGAAATACTTACTTCTCCCTGCTCCACCACTGTGACCTCTTCCGCGTTTCCTGACAGTGACATTCAGGTCAGAGAGCATGATGACGTCACGTCTGTACGCCCTCTGCCTGAACAGTCCAAGTGCACAGAGCTGGAAGATGGTGACGCTGAGGAGTCTAGAGTAGAGCAGTGCCCAGCGAGGGGAGGTATTTCATTTTTCTTTTAATGTTTGGAGAAATATATGGGGAGCATTATACACTGAAGAATTATATATGGTGCTCATCATACACTTGAGCATCATAGATAAGGCCCATTATACACTGGAGCATCGTATGGGGCCCATTACATATGGAGCATTATATGGGCCCATCATACACTGGAGCATTATAAATGGGGCCCATCATACACTGGAGCATCATCCATGGTGCCCATCATACACTGGAGCATCATATACGAGGCCCATTATACACTTGAGCATTATAAATTGGGCCCATTATATATGGAGCATTATGCACTGTATAGGCCCATCATACACTGGACCATCGTATGGGGCCCATTATATATGGAGCATTATATTGGCCCATCATACAATGGAGCATCATCCATGGGGCCCATCATATACTGGAGCATCATATGGGGTTCATTATTTATGGGGCATCATATAGAGAATGGAGCATTATATGCAGTACATATGAGGCCTATTCTGTATGGATCATTATATGGAGCCCATTCTGTATGGAGCAATATATGGGGCCCATCATATACTGTATGGAGCTTTATATGCGACTCATACCGTATGGAGCAACATGTGGGGCTCATTCTACTCTATGTGGACCGTCCTATACTGTATGGCACATTATATGGGGACCATCATATACAGTACTATAGCATTATGTGGAGCTCATAATATACTGTATGGAACATTATATGGGACCAATTATTCTGTATGGAGCAATATATGTGGCTCATTATTCTGTATGGCGCACTATGTCGTGGCCATAATACTGTGTGGAGGAATATACTGTCCGGTTTTTGAACTATTGTAGTATTTAAAATAGATATCAGTCATGTAATGTAAGAAGTGAAGTATTTGTCATTGCACTATTCCAATGTTTCTCTGCCGTATCGGAGCATCATGAATTGTGGTATGTGTTAAAGGGGCCCACTGGCACACGAAAATCTGGAGCCAGCCCTACCCCCCCTCCACAACTTTAGCCAAATAACCCCCAGTTTTCATTACGTAACTATTATTATAATGTAAATTAAGGTTGACAAGCTTAAGTAATAAGAATTGATGTTGTTGGCATTGAAATGGGCACTGTTGGTGTGTTTACTGTCCTCCACTCCCTGCCGACTTTGCTTCCCCATTGACTCGCATTGGGTTTCATGTTTCAGTTGGACCTCCGACTTTTCACGATAGTCGGCCGATTTCGTTCGATTCTACTTTTGAGTAAGTCGAGTTTCATGAAACCCGACTCGACCCTAAAAAAGGCAAAGTCGCTCATCCCTACTTGGCAGGAATCAATGCAACTTGCAAAATGTGAATGGAGTGGGCACGAGCACGATGGCGTGCACCCGTATCACGGTAACAGAGTGCCACTGCACCAGCTGTGGTCAGGTCTTTGTACCCCCAGATGCCAAAGACGGGTTGTTAATTTAAAAACTGATAGTCAGGGCAATACCCATATCTAGGACCTGTATCAGAACTAAAACTGTCATTGGGTGAGAGGACCGGCCTTTGTGTGTTACTTGACTCCGAATAGTAAGAAAAAGTGCTGGCTGGTATTGGGTATCGTTGTTTTTGTTCACGTGCTGGTGGTTGGGGTTTTAGCCGTACAAAACTAGTGACGCCCACCAAAAGGTCGTTTAAACTACTGATTGGTGCTGGGTCCTCAAATGCTGCCAGAATAGAAAACATAGCAGCCATGAATGTTGTCTGCCTATCCTGTGGCAGTATGCGAGCCTTGCTGGTGATAGTTGATCCAAAAAAGTCAAAATGATCTTCCGTTGTTGATTTTTTCATCAAGTCTTGTGTTTCACTGGCCAGCCTTGTTGTCTCAGTGTCTTTATTGGTTTTTTAGATTTTTTTGGAGGTCTCAGTTACTACCACAGGATAGGCAGCTCTGGATGTGCACGCTCTTGGTGCATTTTCTGCAGAAGCAGATGTGTCAGCTTCTGCAGTTGTGCCTGCTGCCTCTTCACTGTCAGCGTCTTTGGGCTCAGGAGGAAGAATGTTCCCTCCAGTGCTGTGTAAATAAAAGAAAATAAGTCTTCATTATTAAGGCTATACATATCTTTCTATAATTCATAATTAGTTTTAAAAACTTACCTCCGCAATGTCCTGCTTGTTAAAAGAAACAGCTTCTCTTCATATAATGGGAACTTCATTTTCGGTGGTGATGACCCACTCTTGTTATATTTGCTGTGGAATTTTTGGAATCAATCTCTGACAGACCGCCACGTAAGATCACGAGCTAAAATGCAAAAATTACAACCCACTATGATCATTCTCAGTCCATTTTTAAAAAAATATTATTAATTCCTAAATAACATCAAAAAATAATTACCAATTTGCAACTGAAGGGAACTTGTGTATGACTCCCAGTCCGGATAGAGGTCCCTGAAGATTTTAGTCCAGCAAACATTCTAATGATATTTGTCCTTGTAGGACTCACACGCCGGGTCCCATATACTGTAACTGGCATGTCCTTTACCTACAATGTGTACCATACTGTCACTACATACCATATCCAAATTTATAATGTTAACAGACACAAATATAATTGAAAATAAATAAAAAAATATATAAAATATCAATTACAAGGTTTAGTAACGATCAGGTGACAGACAGACAGACAGATACCCTCATTAAAAAAGTATATGAAAATTTAAATAAAGACACACAGACGCACACACACTCACCAGCGTATGTATGAGCATTAAGATAATTAACCTGCATATGCTGTATCAAAACAGCAACCATCATAAATCTGTGTGAAACTCAATTTCTGTTTTTAAAAAAAAAAAAAAAAAAAAAATTGCGTGGGCTCCCGCGTAGATTTCAAAACCAGAAGAGGGAAAGCTGACTGTTGAGGGCTGATGTTTATAGCCTGGGAAGGGGGTAACAACCAAGGAGCTTCCCAGGTTATTAATATCAGCTCACAGCTGTATACCTAGCCTTTACTGGCTATTAATATAGGGCGGCCCCCCAAAAAATGATGTGGGGTCCCCCTATAATTAATAACCAGAAAAAGCTGATATTAATAGCCTAGGAAGGGGCCATGGATATTGGTCCCCCTCTGGCTCTAAACACCAGCTCTCCGACGCCCCTGAAAAGCCGCATCTCTAAGATGCTAACAAAACCAGGGTATTTAGTTAATGCTTTGGGAGAGCCCCGCCTCTCTCTTTTGAGACATGCACATAAAAAGCCATTTTGCCCAGCGAGCCCATACCGGGCAGCACCTTTCTGAACCCTGCTCATGAAGGTATTGTTCACATGATCAGATTTTAAATATATTAGATAGGACTGTTCCGAGAAGGGTATACCGTGATGTGGTGGAGTGGCTTAGCATACATTTTTTTGCAAAAAAAAGTATCAACTAAATACCCTGATTTTGATAACATCTTTTACTAGCACTTGCTGCTTACTGTTACATATATTTTACAACAGAGTAATTATGCACGTTTGTCATACTGTGTGTTTTTTCTGTGTCTTAGTTCTTGGGTGGTGTGAACAGGGTCTTACTGACCTGTTCATTTTTTGTGCATGTGTCATGTGTTCTGAATCTCTAAGATGCGCCAATTCCAGCACTTAGCCTCTCTTCCAACTTGCCCTGTAGTGGTGGCAAGTGGGGTAATAGTTGTGGGGTTGATGTCACTTTTGTATTGTAAGGTATCATAAAGCCCACGGCTTAGTAATGGAGAGGCATCCATAAGACACCTATCCATTAGTAATCCTATAGTTGTTACATGGTAAATAAAGACAGACACAGCCAGAAGAAAGTCCTTTAATATTCTTAATTTACCATACTTACAACCACGTCTAAACCCCTAATCCCTTGATCTCCTGAAAAAAAAAAATAAACCAACACAAATACTTCCTGTCTGACGTAGTCCTAAATAACGAATATCTCACGACGATCTCCCGTGTAGAACAGTCACATCGGGAGATGTGACTGCTCTACACGGCCTCTGGTCATACACTGACAGGAGCTAATGAGCATTAGCTCCTGTAGTGTATCGCCGTGGATGTGTGAGATTGGCGTGGGACACTTGTTATTGGAAGATGGCAGACAAGGGAGTATACTGTTGGTTTAAAATTTTTTATTTTTTTCAGGAGAACAAGGGCGTCGGGGATTAGCTGTTCAGTGAGTATGTGACTATATATGTGTATTGTATGTGATTATGTGTTTTGTTTACAATTGAACTCAGTCGCCGGATGATAGGACTACTCTCTCATCATCTTAGCCGGATTGGAGCAGTAGTCCCATCCGACAACTGAGTAAAATCACTGTCACTATCGTCGCATGAGGACACACACACAGACAGACACACGCACAATTTACCAGTTTAATTAGACGCCCAACATCAATCCCCATATGATGATAGGATTCCATTTTGGATCAGCTTCTTCCAAGAAGGTGACTTCTCCGCCCACACACTTCCTCCTTCTGACATCATTTCCCTCTGCAGCATTTTTTGCAGTCAAATCTGCATCAAGTCCGCAGCAAAACTGCAAACCTTTTTACACCTGCGGTTTTGCTGCAGATTTGACTGACTTAATGGAAGTCAATGGGTGCAGAAATGCTGCAGATCTGCAAAAATAATTGACATGCTGCGGAAATAAACAGCTGCGAATACGCGCGGATTCTCCCGCAGCATGTGCACACCAAATTCTGGATTCTCATAGATTAACATTGGCTGGGCACTATATTGCAGATTTGGTACCATTCCGCACGTCCAAAAATGCTGCGGATCCACAAAAAAATCTGCAACGTGTGCACATAGCCTTAAGGGGCCTTTACACATAGTGATATCGCTAAAGCGTCACCGATTTTGTGATGCAGCAACGATATCGCTATGTGTGATACTTACCTCTGACCGGCTACCCCGCTGATTATCGCTGATCGCGCAGCTCCATTTCTCGTCGGGCGCTTCCTGCTGGGCTTCCTGCTGGTGCCGACGAGCGACGCGTGGACGCAGGCGGGAGGACGTCAGGATCTCCGCGTCTGAAAGGTAAGTAACGACCGCTGCTGTGTCGCTACATCACTGTGAGATCTGCCTGTGTGGCAGCTCTAGCGACCATTTAGTGATGCACCAGCGATCCTGACCAGGTCGTATCGTTGTCGGGATCGCTGGTGCATCGCTAAGGCTGTGTTCACACACAGCGTTTTTTGAGCGGTATTTTTAGCGGCTTTTCCAATAAAACCGCTAAAAATAAGCTTCTCATGCATTTTTATGCATTTTGACTTTTTGTGCATACTGATGCGTTTTCTACCGCGAAAAAACCGCATCGCGGTAAAAAATGCAGCATGCTCATTAATTTCACGGATTTTTCCGCGTTTCTGGCTAGTTAAATGCGTTTTTTTTAAATGCGTGGAAAAAACGCATAAAAACCGCACATTTTCTGCGCAAAAACCGCGCAGAAAAATGCGCGGTTTCTGGGAAGGGAGTCAGGTTTTTCAGCAGAAATTTTCTGCTACGTGTGCACTTAATGTAAAGGGGCCTTTACTATATTTAATAGTCCCTTTAGGGAACTTGAAGCTGCGACAATCTGATCGCTTGTGCCATACATAGTGTGGCGACATCGCATTTAATCTGAATTATCCATATTTTTTCAGTATGCCCAGGGACATGTGAGAATGACTGTTGGCCTTTATTGTCACTAAATTATTGTTCACTGGCTGCCATTTGTTGACTGGATGCTGATTAGCTATTGTATCTGTACTTGTATTTCGGTTCTTGTATTGTTCTACTATCTTTGGGAAACAAAGGCACAATGTTTGAATGTTTGTTAATATGTTGATGACCAATTGGTGCTCTGCAATATGAAGGACAATGTATGCATGAATGAGAAGTTGTTACCTAAAAAAGAGAGGTTCTGACTCTGCTGGAGGAGTCTACGTTACAGAAGTCTAGAACAATTAGAGAAAAAGATCCATGCACAAAAAAGCGCACACCCATGAGTAAAAATATGTATAGACCATGATACGTAAGAAAGTGTATAAACAATTTTTATTAGTAGACAAATCACAATAAAATCAATTAAAAAGACAAAACACATCACATAATTCCCATAAAGCAGCAATATAGCACACCACAATATAATATAACATGGGTGAAACAAGAATCCCCAAGACAAAGTAGTATATATATGAATCCTGAATACTTTCAGAAATAGTGCCAATCTGGGCATCCCCAGAAGGCAAAAAAAGAGAGACAGAGCCCTGTATGAGATCAGAGTATTTGTATGAGATACCAGTAAAGATGGTGCCCCTATGAAAAGGGAGTACCCCCTAAAGTGAAAATAACCTGCACAGAAGAAAGCACCAAGGTAAGGCTTAGGGCTAAACTAGCCAGCAAGTCACCAACCAGGAGAGCACATGTCGGGGATAGCAAGGAAAATGGGACAGTGGTCCCAGGGCCAAAGGTGATGTGGGGAGCCCCACGCGTATCGCTGCTGACCGCAGCTTCATCAAGGGAAGTGTGTTAGGAGGGGGAACGACAGTCATTAAATAGCCAATCAATTAGGTAGGATAGCTAAATGGTGTGTAAAAAGCAACTCTTAGCAGTACATACTAGAGAGGTTATCCTGGCCAGGTTTAACACAGGCACAGATGGAGGTCACTGGAGAAAAAGGGGTAATTAACATGAGTCAGTGCAGGTGTGATGAGACCAGTGGAAAAAAAAAAAAAGGGGGGGCAATAGTGTGTGAAAACAGGCACACACAGCGGTGTCAGTGGACAGACCATAAAGTGACGCCTGCGCAGTATAACATAACCACAGAAGCCAGAAGATAAGTCTCCACAGTGAGGGGCAGGCAGAAAACAGTGGCGTCACTGTAAGGCTGTAATAGCAAGGATCCATAGTGTGTGAAAGCAGGCACACACAGCGGTGTCAGTGGGCAGACCATAAAGTGACGCCTGCGCAGTATAACATAACCACAGAAGCCAGAAGATAAGTCTCCACAGTGAGGGGCAGGCAGAAAACAGTGGCGTCACTGTAAGGCTGTAATAGCAAGGATCCATAGTGTGTGAAAGCAGGCACACACAGCGGTGTCAGTGGGCTGACCATAAAGTGACGCCTGCGCAGTATAACATAACCACGGAAGCCAGAAGATAAGTCTCCACAGTGAGGGGCAGGCAGAAAACAGCGGCGTCACTGTAAGGCTGTAATAGCAAGGAGAGAGAGTGGCACCTGCGCAGGAAACACCCAGCAGCAGAGACAATGCTGGCGAGAGAAAACTGCACAGCAAACGGGCATGACATGAATGAAAGTTAATGACACCGGTCAGAGGGCAATGCAGGCGCAGTGAGGCAGGGTCACCAGAGCGTAGTGCTTGTGAAACCTGCATGATATGCAAGCGCAAGTACAATCAGTAGTATCACTGAGCGAAAGCATATATAAAAGACACTCAAAAAGATGTCAAAAGAACATGATGAACCCGTATGATAGCAGGAATGAGCATATATAAAGATCATTATGCTATATAAATAATGGGGAGGTTAATGGCCAAGGAATTCAACAAGGCCCTCTAGCTGTGCTATTAATGCAACAAAAGAAATATATATTCAATGAGGACATTATCCTGGTGGATAGAAACGGGAAAAATAACCCTAATTCAGTAATATTAGGCAGGAAAAATAACCCAACGGATGGAAAAGGTAAGTAAAGCAACAATAAAACAAGTAAATACTAATGAAAACAAGTACATGTCTGGAAGACTCAGAATAAAAGGAGAGTCAAAAAGGAAATACTGCTTAGAATTTATTGATTTAATATGCCCATGCACCATAGTATGAGGTGTCAGCCAAAAAGATAAAAAATAAAAAAAAATAAAAAAGAGCCATTGGATAGTACTTCTCAAAGTGAGTCTGTTAAGAGGTCATGATGAGTAGGACCAAGTACTAAAAAGTGTGGCTATGTAGTTGTATGTTAGCAGAAGTACGTTAAGTACAAAAAATGTGGAGAGTTAACAAGACAAAAAAGTCAAGTAATACAAAAAGAAAAAACCATAAAGAGCAAGATAAGGATAATGTAATAAGAATAGAGCAATAACAAATTAACTCATGTTACATAGATACAAAACATGCCATGTAAAGACGTCCAGGTAATACAAGGACTAGGGCTAGAGGTACAGGAGGGATCCATAGATGGCAGGTTTGAAGTCCAATAGCTTCAAAAAAGCCCCAATGAGCAATCTTGAGAGTTGTCCTTAGAAGGCAATCTGAAAAATCCAGAAAAGGGACGAAAAGAAGGAGAATGATGGCTGGATTGAAAGCAGATGACTAGATGATTATCCCAGGAAACTTGAAAATAGGAGCTTCTCATTGAGGCCGTCAGGCACCAGGCTCCCTAAGTTGAAAATCCAACGCGATTCAATTTGAAGCAAAAGTTTCCTAAGATTGCCAACACATCATTGAGATGGACTCTCTGTAAGCCAAAAAAATGAATGGAACCACTATGCTCAGTCAGAAAGCGGGAGACTACCGGAGTTAGGGTCTTATCTTTCTTAGTGTCAGAAAACGCCAGATGTATTGTGGACAGGTGTTTTTGTGCCCTTTTCCTGAACTCCTGAGAAGTCTGACCAGCATAGACCTTATTACAAGGGCAAATAATAGCGTAAATGATGTTAGTGGTCTTGCAAATGATGTAAGACATTAGGCGATGTGACTTAGAGTCCAAAGGGTTAGAAATCTGTGGTGACAGGGACATAAGGGCATACATTACAATCAGGGGTGGGATTCAGCGGGTTCTCCCCGATTCTGTGGAGAAACGGGGAGATTCAGAGCCGCGATCCGGTTCTGAGGGTTATACAGGGGCCGGAGCTGCAGCCTGCAGTGCGGGGATCACCGCGTCACATCCACAGGGAGCACAGAGCTCACCTCCAGCCCAGCCCCAGGAAGCAAGAACCCGGAACTACAGCTACCGTATATTACCAAGGAGACGTGCCCCCGTCCTTCAGCAAGTGCCCAAAGAGCATGTGGTGCTGTGAGGACGCGGTCAGGTGCTTAGGTACACGTCGTGACGGAACACGCTGAGTCTGGGGGGGACAGTGGAGTCTCGGGGACAGAGAGGTCTAGAGGGGGCAGAGAGGTCTGGGGGGAGAGAGAGAAGTCCGGAGGGGATAGAAGGGACAGAGGACTAGAGGGGTCAGATGAGTCCAGAGGGGACTGAGGAGTCTGAGGGAGAGAAAGGAGTCCAGAGAGGACTAGAGGGGACAGAGGAGTCTGGGGTGGACAGAGGAGTACAGAGGGGACACAGGAGTCTGGGGTGGACAGAGGAGTTCAGAGGGGACACAGAAGTCTGGGGTGGACAGAGGAGAACAGAGGAGTCTGGGGTAGACACAGGAGTTTGGGGTGGACAGAGGAGTACAGAGGGGACACAGGAGTTTGGGGTGGACAGAGGACACAGGAGTCTGGGGTGAACAGAGGAGTACAAAGGGGACAGAGGAGTACAGAGGGGACACAGGAGTCTGGGGTGGACAGAGGAGTACAGAGGAGACACAGGAGTTTGGGGAGGACAGAGGGGATAGAGGAGTCTGGGGTGGACAGAAGGGACAGAGGACCTGTGCCTGCCTATTGGGGACCTGTGCAGCAGTGTGCTGCCTATTGGGGACCTGTGCAGCAGTGTGCTGTCTATTGGGGACCTGTGCTGCCTATTAGGGACAATGCTGCCTATTGGGGACCTGTGCTGCCTATTGGGGACCTGTGCTGCCTATAGGGACCTGTGCTGCCTATTAGGGACCTGTGCTGTGTATTGAGGACCTGTGCTGCCTATTGGGGACCTGTGCTGCCTATTGGGGACCTGTGCTGCCTATTAGGGAACAATGCTGCCTTTTGGGGACCTGTGCTGCCTATTGGGGATCCATGCTGCCTATTGGGGACAATGCTGCCTATTGGGGACCTGTGCCTGCCTATTGGGGAACAATGCTGCCTATTGGGGACCTGTGCCTGCCTATTGGGGAACAATGCTGCCTATTGTGGACCTGTGCTGTCTATTGGGGACCTGTGCTGTCTATAGGAAACAGCTCCTTGAGGGCGCCCCTGCTTGTATATGTTTGAGGAAAAGGTGCGTGTAAATGGGTGTGGCTTAAAAATGGGTGTGTCTTAAAATGGGTGTGTCTTAAAATGGGTGTGGTTTTCCTACAAACAAACACAGAACCTGTTGTTAAAAATTTGAATCCCACCACTGATTACAATCCTCGCAGGGAAAAGACCCCCTCAAAGTTATGCCCCTATTTAACCTAGCAGATGGACGTGTGAAGTGGCTCCTAGTCAGAATATCCCCTAAGGGTCCTGTTACATTTAGCGATCCCGACAACAATACGACCTGGTAAGGATCGCTGGAGCATCGCTAAATGGTGGCTAGTGAGCTGCCAAACAGTGACGCAGCAGCGATAAGCGATCTGTCGGTGGTCGCTCTTACATGTCACACCGCAGTGATGATGACGACTTAACGCTTGCGTACATGCTTTGCTAGTCGGCATCAGCGGGACGTCAATGAGGAAAAAATGGCCCAGGACATTCGAGCGTGATCAGCGATATCCAACGGGGGGACGGTCGCAGGTACGTGTCACACAAAGCAAGATAGCTAGCGTTATCGCTGTTGCATCACAAAATCGGTGATGCTTTAGCGATATCGCTAGAGATCAATAAAGTATTGCCACACTGTTTTACCTTATCCCTGTGTTGTCTGTGTAGTGTTTTGCCCACGGAGAGAGAGAACGGGCATTCAGGGTATGAGCTCTGGTCCATGCAGTCTTGCTAAAGGCAGCCGGGCCAGCGGACGAGAGCACCCACTGAGCCCGTTTCTCCACACAGCAATTCTTCAGCCCTGCTATGTATTGTCAAAAATCACAATCTGCTATGAACGACAGCTACAGGCTGGCTTTTACAGGAGACTTGTCATGACCAGTACGAAGGTCTTCAGCAGACTTCCGGCTGTCATGGCAACCCATCACGTCACAGGCGCACCGATGGGTGGGTGAAATGACGCATCCCCCCTGCGAGTGCGTGTTAAATGCCACTGATGTGTGGGAAAAGGTGCGGGCTCGCCATGCAAGCCTGCATCAAAGGAGGGGAAATTACTTATGTCATGGGAAGGTTAAATCAGTAAATGTGTCAGGATAGCACCTTCAAAACTGAAAAAACAGGAACCCTCTCTACTAGAGGAGGTTGTGATGATTAGCATGCAGGTCTTTGAAATGTCAATCAATTGACACCTTTATATCTTCTATCTGTTCCTGCATTCCTGTGAAGTTAGAGTTGTAATCCACATGCAATATAGGTGTTACGTACTCTGAGCGTGATGGAGCACTTAAGGTTTCACTGCTTCCTGCTTCCCAACCAGCACCAGCCTAACAAAATTTGATTGATAGTTCACTGTTTGTTGGACATCAGGCACCAGACAAGGAAATCAAAAAAACAAATAAGGAGCTATGAAACCAAAGAGACTGATGCTAAAAAGGAAACAACCTTAGGAGGCAGTAGCTCCTTTAGTGCTCTGTCACTCAAAGATCACTTAACGCCTCATTTAAATATGGAATAAAACTCTATTTTTTCTGGAATGCAGCAACAGGTACAAGATGTAAATGTGTCAATAGATTTACTTTTCAAATGTCTACATGCCCCTGAATGCAGTTTTGGTGATGTTGATTATACTGTAAGTGTTTTTACGCTTTGAGAGCACTTGATCTAACATGCTTAAAATGAGTAACTTTGGTTCTCAGAGTGTTGTCAGTATTCAACAATAAGAAATTACTTTTCAAGCCAAAGGAAATCAAAGGAAATGGTGGTCACATCTTCTATATTATAAATGATGTACACTAGAATACGGTACTTGTGAAAGAGATCTAATCTAAAGATTTGCTATGATTGCCATATACCGCTGCAGTACAAGTCCAGTATTACGTATGCCACATGAATCTACACTTTTTATTTTCATAGTTAACTTTACTATCATGTGATGCTTCTCTAATTTGTTTAATTAACAGCACCTGTAGCATACCTGTGGCACCTAACAGGTGTTGGCAATAACTAAATCACACTTGCAGCCAGTTGACAAGGATTAAAGTTGACTCAACCTCTGTCCTGTGTCATTGTGTGTACCACATTGAGCATGGAGAAAAGAAAGAAGACCAAAGAACTGTCTGAGGACTTGAGAAACCAAATTGTGAGGAAGCATGAGCAATCTCAAGGCTACAAGTCCATCTCCAAAGACCTGAATGTTCCTGTGTCTACCGTGCGCTGTGTCATCAAGAAGTTTAAAGCCCATGGCACTGTGGCTAACCTCCCTAGATGTGGACGGAAAAGAAAAATTGACGAGATTTCAACGCAAGATTGTGCGGATGTTGGATAAAGAACCTCGACTAACATCCAAACAAGTTCAAGCTGCCCTGCAGTCCGAGGGTACGACAGTGTCAACCCGTACTATCCGTCAGCGTCTGAATGAAAAGGGACTGTATGGTAGGAGACCCAGGAAGACCCCACTTCTTACCCCGAGACATAAAAAAGCCATGCTGGAGTTTGCCAAAACTTACCTGAAAAAGCCTAAAATGTTTTGGAAGAATGTTCAAATGAGACAAAAGTAGAGCTTTTTGGGCAAAGGCATCAACATAGAGTTTACAGGAGAAAAAAAGAGGCATTCAAAGAAAAGAACACGGTCCCTACAGTCAAACATGGTGGAGGTTCCCTGATGTTTTGGGGTTGCTTTGCTGCCTCTGGCACCGGACTGCTTGACCGTGTGCATGGCATTATGAAGTCTGAAGACTACCAACAAATTTTGCAGCATAATGTAGGGCCCAGTGTGAGAAAGCTGTGTCTCCCTCAGAGGTCATGGGTCTTCCAGCAGGACAATGACCCAAAACACACTTCAAAAAGCACTAGAAAATGGTTTGAGAGAAAGCACTGGAGACTTCTAAGGTGGCCAGCAATGAGTCCAGACCTGAATCCCAGAGAACACCTGTGGAGAGATCTAAAAATGGCAATTTGGAGAAGGCACCCTTCAAATATCAGGGACCTGGAGCAGTTTGCCAAAGAAGAATGGTCTAAAATTCCAGCAGATCATTGTAAGAAACTCATTGATGGTTACCGGAAGCGGTTGGTCGCAGTTATTTTGGCTAAAGGTTGTGCAACCAAGTATTAGGTTGAGGGTGTCAATACTTTTGTCTGGCCCATTTTTGGAGTTTTGTGTGAAATGATCAATGTTTTGCTTTTTGCTTCATTCTCTTTTGTGTTTTTTCATTTAAGACAAATTAAATGAAGATAATAATACCAAAGAATTTGTGTTTGCAATCATTTTCAGGAAGAAACTGAGTATTATCTGACAGAATTGCAGGGGTGTCAATACTTTTGGCCACAACTGTATCTCTTGTTTCCTGAAGACATGGCAGCAATTGCAGATATCCTTGAGCAGCTAAAAGCTGCTGCAGGCGGCCCGGATGGAGCAAATGTCAGGGAACAGGTTAGTGAGATACTGGGAGGTCATGCTGCTTGGAGTTGATAAAGATCTTCCATCAGCTCGACGTGCACACAGGGTGAGACCACCGGAAAGACTGTCCCCTGATGCAGCTCCTCGGCCTCAGCGGCGACGTAGGAGCCTCTCCGGGGACCCTCCTTGTTGGGACCTGACTACTCCTTCTCCTGTTCTGAATCGCAGGTCCCGACAAGGGAGGAATCCATACAGGCAGGCGGGACCTGCAGTGGGCGGGGCATCCCATGGTCATGTGACCAGGCCTGCTACCTCTACTGTCTCAGGCTACAACAAGATGGTGGCAGCCATCTCCGGCAATGCTCCACTCAGGGGGGCCGCTAGGACAGCAAGAGATTCTCCTTCTGCTTCAGCATCTGCAGCGTCCCTAGGCCCTGGGGCTCAAGAGTCTTCAATCACGATGCCTCCTGGTTCCAGATTGTTGGATGCCGGTGAGCCTGCCGGTCGCTCCCTGGTCATTGCGCCTGGTCCGAGCAGGGCGGCTTGCCTGGCGGTCCCTGTAAGAGATGCCGAGGAAGATCAGGCCCGTGTACACCCTGCAAGCGATCGTCTGGATTCTGTTTTTTCAGCTGATGGGTCCCGGGCACCGACGTAGCCTGGTGAGTATGTTTCTATGTTATGTGCGTCCTCACTTAATTCAGTTTCTCCTGGGACAGTTTTCAGCCAGACTCCGGGTATCCTGGCGGGTACAGTTTTTAGTGGGAATAGTGGGGGTGCTTTGGAGTCAAAATGGGGTAGTAGTTTGTTAAGGAGGATGCATGAGTTATTAGAAAAATAAATTGGGCAAATAATGGATTACCGGCCTCCCCGGTTCCTGTTTGGGTGCCAGGGTCAGATTTTTTGGGTCATGCTGTTAATCGGGCAGGGAGCGAAGGTGTGCATAGCAGTGGGGTTTCAGTTTCGATTCAGTAAAAAAGCGGGAGACAGGATATTGGTGGATGATAGGGCAAAAGGGGAAATGTAAGTATGTTTTGAAGGTCCTCTCGGAGCCCGTCTAATAAAGAAAAAATATGGAAGGATGAATATGTGGAAATATTTTCCCTCCTTGCATTAGAAAAGTTTAATTTAGATAGGGGAAAGAATGATGACATAAAAAGGATGAGGAAGAGAAGCGGAGGTGGTGGCTTATTCCCCAGACTTTGGTAAATTGGCTTCAAGCCTTTGCTATATTAGCTAGTGTGATAGGGGAGAAGGCCCCTGAGAATTTCTGTGGGCTTTTCTGCTATATGGATGCTATCAGTGAGGCTCATCACACTTATGAGGGGCAAACCTGGTTAAGGTATAATGAGAAGTTTCGGCAGAGAAAAACAATCAGGCCTACAATAGAACTAGAAGGATATAGGTCTTTTTCCTGGGGGAGCTGGGGGACACGATCAGCATATCGCGGGGGTGGGGGCACGTCCCAAACTGGACCTGCAGGAGCAAGGCAGGGAGCATGTTGGCAGTTCAGTGAAGGGCCAGTGCAAGTTTGGAGGGAGCTGTAAATTTAAGCACCAGTGTTCAGGATGTGGAGGCTCATCACATGGGTTGACGCGCTGTTTCAAGAAAGGGAATTCTGCAAAAGGGGGCGAGTCCAGTGAATCTTCTCGCAATGGTCCCCTATCTAAATAGGTACCAAAAATGGGATAAGGTGGTTTTGTTGGAGGAAGGTTTTAGTTTTGGTTTTAAAATTTCTTCTCTGCCATATGCAGTGCCTTTTAAGTTGAAAAACTTGTTGGTTCGTCAGCACCCTGAGGGGGTTTAATAAATAGATTAAGCATGAAGTATCGTGTGGAAGGATGGCAGGTCCTTTTAAAGAGCCTCCTTTGGATAATTTGGTGGTTTCTCCCTTGGGGGTAGTACCAAAGAGAGAGCCAAATAAATTCCGGCTTATTCAGCATTTATCGTTTTCTAAAGGTTTATCGGTTAACGATGGCATAGACCTGGAGCTTTGCTCGGTTGTTTATACATCCTTTGATGCAGCAATTGGTTGGGTTAAGGAGTATGGTAAGGGGGCATTGTTAATCAAAACCGATATAGAGTCTGCTTTCCGTTTCTTGTCAGTGCACCCAGATAGTTTACATTTGTTGGGTTGTTTTTGGGAGGGTGTTTATTTTGTGGATAGGGGTCTGCTCTTGGGTTGCTCAATTCTTGTGCCTATTTTGAAGCATTTAATTAGTTTTTGGAGTGGGTGGTTTGTTACGTAGCCAGGATAACATAAGTTATTCACTACCTCGATGATTTTTTTATTTATCGGGCCGCCCGGTTCACCGATTTGCCAGTTATTGTTATGATCTATGGATTGGGTAGCTGGGCTCTTCCACTAGCACAATAAAACACAGAAGGGCCATGTACATGTATTAGTTTTTTGGGCATCACTATCAACACCGAGTAGTTGTCTGAGGAAAAAATCGTGGCTTTGTGCACTGAAGTGCGCAGGGTGGGCTGGTTCAAAAAAATCCAGTTGAGGGACCTTCAGCTGTTACTAGGAAAACTCAATATTGCATGCCAGATTATGCCCATGGGATGGGTTTTTTCACGTCGGTTGGCAAGAGTCAATGGTGTGCAGGAGAATGGCCGAAGACCTGGGTGGAAGCAGGATTTACAAGAATCTGACATGAGAGTTTTTCCTGATTGTAGTGGCCTTGTCAATTTGGAGTGAGCAATTCAGCATGACTTAGGAAAGTCTGACTGACGGCTTCACTGTAATGACCCCTCCCAAAACCCACACTTACCCATTCTTATCTTAAATAAGACACGACTGCGTGACATTGGATGTAAAAGGCCACAGCAGCCCCGTTTATTAACACCAAAAAAGCAATAACATTTTATCCATAAACGTAGCAATATTCCATAAACATAACCACCAGCAAAAGGAGGGGGGATTAATGAAGAGTCCATTGTACATGATTGCAACACCAGCTCCACCACGTGCCCTCAGCCGCACCACACCGGCTCGAGGACACCCAGCCGAGTGTTGCCCAACCAATGTCCTGCTGGGACCCAGCCCAGTAGGGACCCACGTTAACATGCCCTGCTGTGACCCAACACAGCAGGGTCCCACGTTAACATGTCCCGCTGTGACCCAGCACAGCTGGGACCCACCTTATCCAAGTATACCATTGCACCACCAGGGGTAACCCGCTCCTGCACTGGGTTCACCCCCCCGCTCTTTGTGCAATCCACCGACTTCAAATACCCCCCTCCTTTCCGCCGACTGCTGCGACAACGTCAAACCTCTTCTTCTCTTCACCATGTCGATCTCCAGAAGATCCTAAAATTAGGGCGGGAGGGCGGGACGATTCCGGACATCTGCAAGGTAAGGAATGACCATCCCCCCACAGTTCTGCCCTATATATCCATCCCACAACTGACCACTCCCTGCCAACTCACATTGCACAATAAGCCCCATAGCTCCAACCCACACCTTCCCCACAAACACAAAGCACTACTGACCACTCCCTGCCAACTCACATTGCACCATAAGCCCCATAGCTCCAACCCACACCTTCCCCACAAACACAAAAGCACTACACCTTACCCTTCACTAACCCTCAGGCCTAGCATCCCTCCTTAGTCATGTGCGCCCTCCCTGTAGCCCCTTTGGGGCAGGCGTCCGGGCTTGCCTTGACTTAGGAAAGTTTGACTGACGGCTTCACTGTAATGACCCCTCCCAAAACCCACACTTACCCCTTCTTAACTTAAATAAGACACGACTGCGTGACATTGGATGTAAAAGGCCACAGCAGCCCCGTTTATTAACACCAAACAAGCAATAACATTTTATCCATAAACGTAGCAATATTCCATAAACATAACCACCAGCAAAAGGAGGGGGGATTAATGAAGAGTCCATTGTACATGATTGCAACACCAGCTCCACCACGTGCCCTCAGCCGCACCACACCGGCTCGAGGACACCCAGCCGAGTGTTGCCCAACCAATGTCCTGCTGGGACCCAGCCCAGCAGGGACCCACGTTAACATGCCCCGCTGTGACCCAACACAGCAGGGTCCCACGTTAACATGTCCCGCTGTGACCCAGCACAGCTGGGACCCACCTTAACCAAGTATACCATTGCACCACCAGGGGTAACCCGCTCCTGCACTGGGTTCACCCCCCGCTCTTTGTGCAATCCACCGACTTCAAATACCCCCCTCCTTTCCGCCACCGCGAGCACGTATGACACCTTGTACGTGCGAGTACCACCACCAAAAAACCCCAACCCGAGCCGACTCTGCGGCTCGAGTAACCAATGTTTCTGTAGCAAGACCAATCGATCAAAACTGATCCCCATTAGACCTCACAATGCCAACCTACACCAAAATACCAGTACAACAAGGTCAGCCACACCCAAGACCTGCAACTAGCCAACTGCATCGTCCAATCCTATGCACCGCCTGCGAGACCAGTCCCCAACCTGAGCCGCCGCCTCTGCCTCGTTGAGACCGCAACATTGCAGGCGCCTCCGAAAATTGTACTTCACCTAATAATTAATCAAAGCCAACCATTATTGCCGTGAACAAAAGAACCTACATTGGTTCCCCAAACCTCCGATAGATTCTTGAAAATGTGCCCAGTAAAACCCACTATGTAGTCATTCCAAACAGGAGCCCCTATGGACACCAACACGAGCACGGCTCCCAGGCAGAAAATTGCACTCCACCTGATAATAATCAAAGCCAAACGTAACAACAGAACCTACACTGGTTCCCCAACCTCCGACAGATTCTTGAAAAACGTGCCCCACTATATAGTCATGAACAACAACACGAGCATGGCTCCCAGGCAGGAGCATTCAGGCCCTATGTCTCAGATCAAACCCCTTGACGCCCCAGCGACCAAGTCTCCACCACACACGTGCAGTACCAAAACGCTGTTGGTCCCGTCAACCCTGCGTGATAGCATCTATCTTAAAATATCCACCCAACTAGAAAACATAAACCAATCCACCCCGTAATCACCACGACCCGGAACTAATTAATTGTGTGCATCACCCGTGCACTTCGAACCCAGAATCACAACACTATTGTTGCCACCCTCTTACCAAAAGTGAGATGTACTCCGCACCCATTCCCCGCTGAACTGCGGATTCGACACTACTCACAAAAGAAAGAAAAGCGACTCCACACCACCTGAAGTCCAGGAAAACTCAGACACACATCACGTCTCCCGAAAACCCCAGACACCATAAACCCGGGCCATCCGTCAAAACATTGCACTCACCGGTGCCCGATGCTTGTCCACCACTCAGCCTTAAAGCACCGCAAAAAGCACCCCCAAACGGAGCACAGCCCCAAACGATTACCAGGTCCTTAGAATCGTTAAAAGTCAATGCACATCGCACTAGCTTCCCCTGCCACAGCGTACCACCAGCCCGACATTAATGAAAGTAATGTTATAGTTGCAACCTGCTCACCCACTACCTAAAGTACACCTCCCCCGCAGCAGCGCTGCACCACAACCGTGTCCCCATAATACCAGCCGGTCCTGACAAGTGCGCATAACGGAATAAATGACATAGCCATGTATTGCCGGACGGGCTACACCCACGCGGGAGACCATTCACACGGCCATCGAAACAACATGTCCTGCCTCATGCTCTATACAGAATTCCTGACAAATGGAACAACACCCGCTGGATAAACAAACCGTTCACCAACCAGGACCCCCGAGACCAGTAAAGCACACGCTGGGTTACCCAACTCAAATGTTGCATCATCCTTGCGCAACACTTCACCCTGGCCCCCCCGTCCGGGGGCACCCAAAAAGAAAAGACTCTAAGGAGAGCTGTATACCCAGAAGGCAAAGCAGGACCAGCTGCACCCACAATAAACCTCCTAGCCCATCGTAACGAAAAACTATCCACTCTGTATAATAAACTCCTACGTAGCTGCAATCAACGGCTGTAACAAATACCACCCGATATAGTCTGCCAAAAGCTCAATCGGCAACCCTAAAGAACCGCAGTGAGAACCCACCAGTCCTTACGTACAAAAGTTGTTAAAACTGCCCCAGGGCAGCCACGACCAGCAAATTACCGTAAGAACGCCATATGACTGCAGATCATGCAAAAACCCCCAGTGGATCGTAGCCCCACGTATTCAATAACCAAAATCAACCCCCCAAAACAGCAGCGCGATATACACGGGAACCTAATAACGACCCCCGACCTGACACGATGTACTCGTTAACCTAACCTGACTTAGACATAGGGCCCCAGGTGAATCAAACACTTTGACTTATCCAAACACATGATAACCGCAACTACGCCCTGAGCATGAAGAAACCCAAAGTAGTCAAGGGTTGGACCATGAACAGAAATAAGCACACCACCTTCCCTAATACCAGATAGTAGTCCCAGGTTGGACTATAAACAGAAAATAAGCACTGCACCATCCCTAATACCAGATAATCCCTGACTACCACACAGAAACCAAACCACGGACCTCAACAACCGGACATTGACCAACCATAAAACCCCATCTCCACGCCATATCTACGTACCCCCAGAAATTAACCAGGAAAACAAATCCGGTAAAAGGTCAACTCCAAGATCTCCGGGGGAAATGTCATCCATTGCTGCCTGAAAGGCAGGTTCCCAAAAGATCTGCCGTCCCAAGCATCTCGACCTCACCAGAACGTCTGCCGCAACAAACCAAAATGCCCCTAGTGAACATGAAAACCCTTAGTACACTCAAAGCCCCTATTGGAGAACCGAACCCGGCATATAAATAAAACACACCGTAATGAAAACTCGACCACCTACCCCCTCACCTCTGACCAGCAATAGAACACACCCCACTGTAACATGAAAGATTAAGCTGCCCGATGCACTACCCAAACAGATCACCACGTCAGTGAACTGCCATCCAACCCTTATCAAATACTAGGCGCGGCGATAAAACTGCTCACCACATCAGTGAACTACCATCAAGCCCTTATCAAATACTAGGCGCGGCAATAAAACTGCTCACCGCATCAGTGAACTACCATCAAACCCTTATCAAGTACTAGGCGCGGCGATAAAACTGCTCACCACATCAATGAACTAACATCAACCCTTATCAAATACTAGGCGCGGTGATAAAACTGCTCACCACATCAGTGAACTAACATCAACCCTTATCAAATACTAGGCGCGGCGATAAAACAGCTCACCACATCAGTGAACTACCATCAAACCCTTATCAAATACTAGGCGCGGCGATAATCCTCCAGCCCAAAGACCCCATGCCTATAACAATAAACCATAAAACCGGCATGGATATGGCTATCCACCACCGCTCTGCCAATATCCGTATCACCACCTGAATTACTCAAACCGCCATGGAATCACCACCAGTCATACACAAACACCCAGAGAATGCAAGCACAATTATACTTACCAAAATAAAATGATGTCGTCACCTATAGATATACCCACTATCATAAAAGCAAACTAGCATGAAATTAAAAATACCTCCCAACACTCATGAAGTGCACAAAACAGCCTCCTGGACCACAAAGCAACCATTCCCTCACAGATTCGAACGCTGTCCACATGGACCAGCCGCGCATCTTTCCGAACCCCCAGACAAACACCCGAAACCATACGTAGCAACACCCTTCCCAACCAATATAATCTAGACATTAATAAAGGTTTAAGTGTGCCTTAGTGAGCCTTACTTACTATAGATATACCCACTATCATGAAAACAAACTAGCATGAAAAAAAAAAAAAAAAAACACCCAACACTCATGAAGTGCACAAAACGGCCTCCTGGACCACAAAGCAACCATTCCCTCGCAGATTTGAACGCTGGCTACATGGACCAGCCGTGCATCGTTCCGAAACCCCGTGACAAACCAACTACTACCCTAGTGCGAAACCATACGTAGCAACACCAACGGCTGTTGGGACCAACCAATATAATCTAGTCATTAATAAAGTTTTAAGTGAGCCTTACTTACTAGGCTGACTCCGCGGAACCCCACGGAACAGCCGTCACGTGTCCTCCGCGTCGAGCACCACAACTGTGATCTTCTACATGGATCTACGCCGGCCGCAGCGCCAGCGCCCAGACCGACTGTCCGTCCGGGAACGCATGGCAAAAAGTCACTGGCTCGGAGCCTCAAACAGGGGGGGGGGTTGGCGCTCCAGCCGCAGGCAACACCTCCTGAATCTGGCACCCAACGCCGGGGGAACGCGACGCCGGACCACATGACCTGTGGCCCTTGGCAGCTGAAGGGTGGCCACATGACCGAGCCACCGCCCGCTTCCCTCCAGCGCCGCGAGACAGGAAATGAGGCCGGTGAAGTCACACACCACCTCGCCATCGGGCTCCTTGCCGCGTCACGTCACCGCCGTCCACCGATGCCGATGACCGCGCTGGGTCAGGTGACCACGCCGGGTAACATGGCCGCGACGTGCGCGTCACCACTGTGTGCCACGATCCGAAATGGAGGGGAGGCCGGCCATGTCACTCACCGCCCCGTTACCTTGCTGCCTGCTTCTCGACTTCTGGCTCCGGCCCCACGATGTCTTCTGCAACAGGTCTGCTAATGGGGCTCATGCTCCGCTGCAAACTTAACTCCAGGCTGAGGTGCTCAGGAGGCCGTGATCGTCGCTGCCGCTTCGGAGGCAGAGGGGTCCCATCTTCTCCGTCGTCGCCATCACCAGACCATCGCTGCAGCTGTTCCTTCATCCACTGCTGGCCGCGCTGCTCCATCATCCTCTTCATCTGTGCCACGAGGTATTCCATCTTCTGGATCCAAAGATTCAAGCTGAAGTCCCAGATGTGAGGAGCTGATGATTCCGGACGTCTGCAAGGTAAGGAATGACCATCCCCCCACAGTTCTGCCCTATATATCCATCCCACAACTGACCACTCCCTGCCAACTCACATTGCACAATAAGCCCCATAGCTCCAACCCACACCTTCCCCACAAACACAAAGCACTACTGACCACTCCCTGCCAACTCACATTGCACCATAAGCCCCATAGCTCCAACCCACACCTTCCCCACAAACACAAAAGCAATACACCTTACCCTTCACTAACCCTCAGGCCTAACATCCCTCCTTAGTCATGTGCGCCCTCCCTGTAGCCCCTTTGGGGCAGGCGTCCGGGCTTGCCTATAAGAAGATATGTTTTCATTTTAACAATATGTCAGTGGTGATGACGATTAACAATTTATCTGTGTCTTTTGCCCCAGTGACTGTTTTGCTGAGGTATTTTGTCTTGAGGTGCCTTACTCTCAATGTATGGGTGGTGGTGGTGCATGTACCATGGGTAGAGAATTCAATAGCAGATTCTCTTTCTCATTTGCAGTGGAAAGGCTTTCGATTGCTGGTGCCAGGCACGGAGTCCACGGGCTGCAAGTGGCCAGTGGAGCTCTTGGAATTGGTATTCGAGCGTCGAGCTCCTTGATTCGTGCATCCTTGGTAAACGAGACATGGGTAGCGTACAAAACAGCTTGGAGGGAGTGGGAGCAATGGAGTCGGGATTTCTGAGAGTTGGGGTCAGAAGAGGACCTCGTGGGGGCTTTTCTTTGTTGGTTAAGTTGGATGGTGGCAGAAAGGTGGTCTATTTCAAGAGTAAATCGTGTTATGGAAGCCATAGCATTTGGTTTCAAGTTTAGGGGTTTGGTGTATATTACTAAGCATTTTTTTGTAGGTCAGGCACTGAAAGGGTTTAGAAAGGGTCTCACTAGGATGGACAGTTTGAGGCCAGTATTATTCAAGCTTCTGGATGAATTGGGGGGCATTTTAGCACGAGTATGCAGCGCTCAGTTTGAGGAGATGTTGTTTCGGCTGGCGTTTTTGTGGGCATTTTTTGGGGCCATGAGAATAGGAGATTTGGTTCCCCCATCCTCGGTTAAGGGGGGGTGGGAAGTCAGGATGCAGTTGTTTTAGCTGATTCAGTAGAGTTTTGGGTGCGGCGGTCCAAAACAGATCAAGCTGGAATAGGTAAGAGGGTTGTTTTGACGGCATGGAGGGGGTCAAAAATGTGTCCGGTAGAGTATTTTAAAAGTTATTTGGGTTTAGGAGTGGATTATTCTGGCCCATTGTTGAAGCACAGAGACAGGTCTTTCCTATCTACCGTATTTTTTCGGACCATAAGACGCACTTTTTTCCCCAAAAATTTAGGGGAAAAATGGGGGTGCGTCTTATGGTCCAGATGCACTTACCAGGAGACACCATCCAAGGCTGATGAGCGGTGATTTGGCAGATGATCGGTGGTACAGGGGCTCCGCCGGCATTGGTGGAAATCCCAGAGCCCCCGCACATCCATCCTGGGCTGGTGCAGCACTTTTGCCGGTGATCGGTGGTGCAGGGGCTGCGCCGGCATTTTGTGAAAGGAGCCCCTGCACTTCCATTGTTGTAATGCTGAATTGAAAATGGCAGCACATAGTGAGATCTCGGGAGACGAGATGTCATCCTGGGAGACGAGATCTTGTCTCCTGAGATCTCACTCTGCGCTTGCGCCGCCTCCGGCGGCCATTTTCCTGAAGCTCAGGAAAATAGCCGCAATGTAATGCGGAATTGAGCTTCGGGAAATGGCCACCGGAGGCGGCGCATGCGTGGAGTGAGTTCTCAGGAGATGAGATCTCGTCTCCCGGGACGACATCTCGTCTCCCGAGATCTCACTATGCGCGGCCATTTTCAAATCAGCATTACAACAATGGAACTGCGGGGGCTCCTTTCACAAAATGCCAGCGGAGCCCCTGCACCACCGATCACCTGCAAAAGTGCCGCACCAGCCCGGGATGGATGTGCTGGGGCTCCGGGATTTCCACCAATGCCGGCGGAGCCCCCGCACCACCGATCATCTGCCAAATCGCCGCCCATCAGCCTAGGATGGATGTATGGGGGCTTACACAAAATGGCAGAGCCCCCACACCACCGAACCTGCTGCACCAGCCAGGGATGAGCCAGACCACCTCCTGTGACCCCACTCCACCAGCGTTCCATATCACACCCTACCCCCCAGATAAGCTGAATAATTTGGACTGTAAGATGGGCCCTCATATGACGCATTAATTTTTTTCCCTATTTTTCATCTGAAAAATTAAGGGTGCGTCTTATGGTCCGGTGCGTCTTATAGTCCGAAAAATATGGTAGGTATCAGTTTGTGACAATTTTCAGAAAATGCTTGGAAATTTTGGGGTTGGAGGCAAATAGGTTCTCTGCTGATTCTTTCAGTATCGGGGCCGCAACTGAAGCAGAAAAATGGGAATTGCCAGCTGAGGTGGTTCAGAAGATAGGAAGGTGGAAGTCTAGGAGATGTAAAATTTATATGAGGCATCATTTGATGTACGGGGGGTGGACTGGGGGACGGAGTTGGATTGTAGGTGTTGGTTATTTATATATAAAATTAAGTTCTGATTAAGTTTACAGATTTGTTGTATCTTGTATTCATCTCCCTCCTTCTTACCTCCCCTCTCCCCTCCTCTCTCTCTCTCTTTTTTCCTCACATATGAGGAGTGTGGCTAGTGTGGATTTTCAGGCACTCATTTGTGTATTAGGACACTGAGGGCTGACGTGCGAAAAAATGGGCGTCAGCTGGATTTTCCAAGGCAGGAGGTGGATTGGGATAAGAGGGATGATCTGGCGACAGGTGCTAACAAATTTTCAACAGTTTGCTCAGTTAGATCGTTTCCCGGAAGTGCTTGTGTTCCACATAGGGGGTAATGATCTAGGGATCCTCCAGTGTAGGGAGTTTATTAGGGACATTCGGCACGACGTGCTGCGTTTATGGATAACTTATCCAAAAATTAGGATAGCATGGTCTGATATAGTGCCCAGGAAAACTTGGCGTGCTGCCCGGTCTGTGGAAAGGATTAATAAGACGAGGATAAAGGTTAATAGAGCAGTGGGAAGCATTATTGCAAGGAACGGAGGAGTGGTAGCTAGGCACACAGACTTGGAGTCCGGGGAAGGGAATTTTTGGCGACATGATGGCGTACACCTGAATGCAGTTGAGATTGATCTGTGGGCTTTGATTATTTAAGAAGGCGTGGAACGTACATTTCTTTTGGTGGGGTGACTCTCATTATGACGAGTCGGGTAATGCTCGCTATGGCGGTGGGGTTGTACATCAGGTGGATGGTAACCTCCCCTTTATGTTTGGATTTGGGGTAATTGCCTGGCGTATTTTGGGGCTCACAGGGTGGAGGCCCTGAGAGTCGATGTTATGGAAAAGGTTTTCCGGCATCAAAGGTGCCCCCAAGCCTGTGGTCGTGGCTGGGGCTAATGCTGGATGCTTCATTATTATTTACTGGTTTTGCACCAAGTTTTGGAGCTCCAAGAACCTCCTTACAAAGAAGTTACTTATTTTAATGTTTGTCAATAAAAGGCCGATTTGGCCAATTTCCCCAAAGAAAAAGGTGTACGAGTGTTCATTTGGGGGGATGGGCTGTTCCGTGGGAGCAGGGTTGTTAAAAGGAATCTGTCACTCCATTTTCGGCCTATAAGCTGCGGCACCCGCCATCAGGGGCTTATCTACAGCATTCTGTAATGCAGTAGATAAGCCCCTGATGTAACCTGAAAGAAAAGAAAAACAAGTTAGATTATACTCAACGGGTGGCGGGGGCGGGTGTGGTGGGTGTTGTGGTCTGGTCCGGCACCTCCCATCTTTTAGAGATGACGTCCTTCTTACTTCTGCGGCTCCGTCGCAGGCGTACTTTCTCTGCCCTGTTGAGGGCAGAGTAAAGTACTGCAGCGTGCAGATGCCGGGAGAGGTCAGAGAGGTCCGGTGCCTGCGCACTGCAGTACTTTACTCTGCCCTCAACAGGGCAGAGAAAGTACGCCTGTGCCGGAGCCATGGCAGAAGTAAGAAGGAAAATGTCATCTCTAGAAGATGAGAGACCGGACCACGACAACCATCGGACCGGACTGGACGCTAAGATGAGTATAATATAACTTATAGCTTATGGGCCAAAAATGGGGTGACAGATTCCTTTTAAAGTGTGGGGTTGATATACAAGGGAGTTAGTTGTAAGGAAGCATCAACAATACTGCAGTCATGAACATTGCACGGAAAATTTAGAATTACACTCTCTCATGGCAGACTCGGTGCCAAGAAAGATATGTTCTTTGTAAGGTTCATATGCCCTGGGTATGTGAAAACCATTTATGATAGTGAAACAACCTCTTCAAATAAACAATAGATGAAAAGATTAATAAATCATACCCCCAGTGAAATATATATGTATATATGTACTGTATATCTATATATATATCCTTTTGAACAACTACTGTATTTTCATTTTTTCCACTTAGATTTATTGTTATTAGAACTTTGTTATTCATCCTGACCTTTGCATTTTTCTGTTCCATCACTTCTTTTCCATCAAATCGGACAGTTCACTATAGAATTATCCAGTTTGTGCAGGTTTTGCTACATATTCTATAAAATAGTCCAATCTTTTTTCCCTGACATTTTTTTAAAGTCAAATAAAAGTCTGTAAAATCATTTATGACCAGAGTTTCATCGTTGACAAATATTAATAAAACTTTACAATGCATTGTGAAATGTTAAAGGAGTTTTCCAAGGAATGAAGCATATTTTAAAGGGCTCTAAGGGCAGTTTCACACGTCAGTGGCTCCGGTACGTATAGTGACAGTTTTCTCATGTACCGGAGACACTGACACATGTAGACCCATTCTAATGAACGGGTCTATGCAGATGTCAGCGTGTTTTCACGGGCCGTGTGTCCGTGTGCAAAATACGCTGACATATCTGTTTTAAAACGGACACACGGCCCGCAACACATGCAGCACACATGTACACGGAGAATAGTTCACACTGTCCTCCGTGCTCACGGACGGCCGCTGGGAAGAAGCGGCTACTGTAAGCGCTGTTCCCGGCGGCTGGTGCTGACTGCGGCTGTAATTCTTCTCTTCTGCTCTGCCGGCAACAGCGAGCAGGAGAGAAGAATGAATGAAAACCCGACGTGGGGTCCCCCTCATTTTCTGAACCAACCAGAGGAAACTTACAGCTGGGGGCTGCAGCCCTCAGCTGTCAGCAAGGTTGGTTGTGAAGAATAGAGGGGTCCCCACGTCGCTGGCTGTAACTGACTGGGGAATGAATGGGAGCAGCCGGCACCTGCTCAGTAACTAGCAGTGACGTCACCGCTCATTACTGAGTCAGCGCTCTGCTCCATTTATTCCCCAGTCAGTTACAGTCGGCAGCGACGGTGTTAGCAGCGCTCCGACTGTAAATGTATTAAACCCCAAGATGGATTTACGCCGTGGGACGTGACTGAGCGCCGGACAGGTAATGTTTACATTTGCTTTATTATTTTCAACTTTTTTCCGAAGATCGTGGGCTTCGCAAAGGAATTACCAGTGTAATGAAGATTATAAAAATGTGTGTGTTGTATTCTTTTATGAAAATAATTTATTCTTATTGTGTGAGTGTGTTTATTTAACCCTTTATTTACTGTAGGATTAGTAATGGATCGGTGTCTTATTAACCATTACTAATCCGGGCTTAATGTCACCTTATAATAGAAAGGTGCCATTAACCTTTTATTACCCCACTTGCCACCGATACAGGGCAAGTGGGAAGAACCAGGCAAAGCTCCAGATTAGGTGCATTTAACAGATGCGCCTTTTCTGTGCAGCTGGGGGCTGCTGTTTTTAGGCTGGGGGCCAAGATCGATGGCCCCTTACCAGCCTGAAAATATCAGCCCTCAGCTGTCGGCTTTAGTCAGGTTGGTGGTCAAAAATAAGGGGGACCCCATGCCGGTTGTTTTATTTATTTAAATAATTTAAAAAACAGACCCCTCTATTCTTCACAACCAACCTTGCTGAAGCTGACAGCTGAGGGCTGCAGCCCCCAGCTGTAAGTTTCGTCTGGTTGGTTCAGAAAATGAGGGGGACCCCACGTCGGGTTTTCATTCATACTTCTCTCCTGCTCGCTGTTGCCGGCAGAGCAGAAGAGAAGAATTACAGCCGCGGTCAGCACCAGCCGCCGGGAACAGCGCTTACAGTAGCGCTTCTTCCCGGCGCTGTCTGTGTGGTCCTGATGCGGCACACGGTTGCCACACATGCTACACGGAGGTACCACGTGTCCACACGGACACGGATAGCTCCGATACCGTTTTTTCCGGTACCAAAATTATCTGGATGTGTGAAACCGCCCTAACTGTTAGAATAAAAATAAAACATAATACTCCATCCTTACCAATCCACACAGCTCCCATTCCAATGACTGTTTCAGCTGGTATCTTTCTAGTTCTGTCTTGACACAGCGGAAATGGCAAAAAAAACCTGATCAGTAAATCATTGTCAGCAACCGTAACCTGTTTCAGCAAGTGATTGACTATGTGGAATTTCTGGCCATTTTTGGTATGCCAAAGACAGGACCAGAAAGTAGAGACAAGCAGGACTCAGTTACGCGTAGGAATGGAAAGTGAAATCAGTAAGGTTAAGTATTGCTTCTTTTATTTTTTAAGAAGTATGAGCCTTTTAAAGAGGAATTCTACGACTATTCCCTAATACTTGGAGATACAGATTGTTTCTCCCTTTACAGATGCAAACAGTAACTGGTCACTTGATCAATGATACCAGTGATCTCTGCTAGAGAGGAAAGGGAAATTCACTACCTACATCACCTCATTACTCTTTGACATGAAATGCCATGAAAAACAGACATACAAATTGCCTGAAACAGCATTCTTTTACCACAACTAGGCACAATGGGCAGGATTCACACTATAAAGTCACAAAATGTTTGCACAACGAAAGGTTGCACAAAATTTTTGTGACTTTTGCCGGTTTCAGTTTCAGACAGGTCTGCGGACAGAGTGGGACAGGGAGACGGCCTCTTGTCTAATTCATGACCAGTTGTGGCATAACGTAACCACTGATTCTACCACATCCCTTTATCAAGATTGGCGTGAACAATGCCAGTCTTGATGAGTCCGGGCCAAAGTGTGACTATCATAAATACTGACATAAGCATGTTTCTGTGACATGCTATTCAAGCCACAAAAATGCTGGATACTCAAAGAAAAAAGCCTAATCTATTAATCCTGGATACAGCTTTATTGAATCAAGAAGCCAATAAGAAATTGTATAGGTCCCATCAGACCAAAAGAAGAATGTGCAGGTGAATAGAAGGATTTTAGCTATTTTGACAAATGCCACTAACCAGAACATTGTAGCAATGGGCTTTTTACTGAATCAAAACCGACTCATATGTACAAGTTTTAGCATGTGGCAATGAATTCTCGTTACACTGGTAATTCAATATGTAGCAATGCTCCCTTTGCATATTTATTTTGGTTACTTTTGGGTTTATTTTGTAAAATGTTATTACTTTTCCACTAATTCACTTTATTTTGCAGCGTATGCTTGCTTGTATATATTTTGCTAGATTTCATTTACAAATACACCATTCCCTAGATCAGGGGTCCCCAATCTGTAGCTCGGGAGCCACATGTGGCTCGCGGTCCCATGAATTGTGGCTCGCGACTGTCTGCCAGCTTGGTGCATTAGGTCCAGGTCTAGCAAACAGGTATGAAGAGTGGTGAATTTTGTGAGCAGCCCTACACAGTAGAGCAGATCTGGATGCACATTTACTGTCTTGGGGTTTAGAGATGATTTAGGTATAGTACACTGGAGGATGGTACTACCTGTTAGAGGAGGTGCTCAAAGCTGGATGTGACAGTGTGTTGGGAGTCCTTGATGAGAGAATACTGAATGGGGGTATTGTGGGAACCCCTGAATCTCAGTGTACTGCTTTGGAGTGATTTCTGTGGGAGTCAATTGTCCAATTACTTTTGGTCCCTTTAAAAACAGAGTGGCACATGTTAAGGAGCTGAAACGCCTAAACCTTTCCTCCAATTTTAATGTGGATACCCTCAAATGAAAGCTGAAAGTCTGAACTTCAACGGCATCTGAATTATTTTGTTTAAAATTCATTGTGGTAATATCTAGAACCAAAATTAGAAAAATGTTGTCTCTGTCCAAATATATATGAACCTAACTGTATGTATGTGTATATATATATATATATATATATATTAAAAGCCTACAAATGATCTGCCACGCACAGTAGAGAATAGAATAGATATATACGCATAGAATAGGTGTGTGTGTATATGTATGTGTGTGTGTGTATATATATATATATATATATATATATATATATATACACTCACTGGCCACTTTATTAGGTACACCATGCTAGTAAGGGGTTGGACCCCCTTTTGCCTTCAGAACTGCCTCAATTCTTCGTGGCAGAGATTCAACAAGGTGCTGGAAGCATTCCTCAGAGATTTTGGACCATATTGACATGATGGCATCACACAGTTGGCGCAGATTTGTCGGCTGCACATCCCTGATGCGAATCTCCCGTTCCACCACATCCCAAAGATGCTCTATTGGATTGAGATCTGGTGACTGAGGAGGCCATTTGAGTACAGTAAACTCATTGTCATGTTCAAGAAACCAATCTGAGATGATTCGAGCTTTATGACATGGCGCATTATCCTGCTGAAAGTAGCCATCAGATGTTGGGTACATTGTGGTCATAAAGGGATGGACATGGTCAGCAACAATACTCAGGTAGGCTGTGGCGTTGCAACGATGCTCAATTGGTACCAAGGGGCCCAAAGAGTGCCCAGAAAAAATTCCCCACACCATGACACCACCACCACCAGCCTGAACCGTTGATACAAGGCAGGATGGATCCATGCTTTCATGTTGTTTACGCCAAATTCTGACCCTACCATCCGAATGTCGCAGCAGAAATCGAGACTCATCAGACCAGGCAACGTTTTTCCAATCTTCTACTGTCCAATTTCGATGAGCTTGTGCAAATTTTAGCCTCAGTTTCCTGTTCTTAGCTGAGAGGAGTGGTACCCAGTGTGGTCTTCTGCTGCTGTAGCCCATCTGCCTCAAAGTTCGACGCACTGTGCGTTCAGAGATGCTCTTCTGCCTACCTTGGTTGTAACGGGTGGCAATTTGAGTCACTGTTGCCTTTCTATCAGCTCGAACCAGTCTGCCCATTCTCCTCTGACCTCTGGCATCAACATGGCATTTCCGGCCACAGAACTGCCGCTCACTGGATTTTTTTTCTTTTTCGGACCATTCTCTGTAAACCCTAGAGATGGTTGTGCGTGAAAATCCCAGTAGATCAGCAGTTTCTGAAATTCTCAGACCAGCCCTTCTGGCACCAACAATCATGCCACGTTCAAAGGCACTCAAATCACCTTTCTTCCCAATACTGATGCTCGGTTTGAACTGCAGGAGATTGTCTTGACCATGTCTACATGCCTAAATGCACTGAGTTGCCGCCATGTGATTGGCTGATTAGAAATTAAGTCTTAACACACAGTTGGACAGGTGTACCTAATAAAGTGGCCAGTGAGTGTATATATATATATATATATATATATATATATATATATATATATATATACACACTGCTCAAAAAAATAAAAGGAACACTTAAACAACAGAATATAGCTCCAAGTAGATCAAACTTCTGTGAAATCAAACTGTCCACTTAGGAAGCAACAATGATTGACAATCAATTTCACATGCTGTTGTGCAAATGGAATAGACAACAGATGGAAATTATTGGCAATTATCAAGACACAATAAAGGAGTGGTTCTGCAGATTGGGACCACATCTCAGTACCAATGTTTTCTGACTGACGTTTTGGTCACTTTTGAATGTTGGTTGTGCTTTCACACACATGGTAACAAGAGATGGACTCTACAACTCACACAAGTGGCTCAGGTAGTTCAGCTCATCCAGGATGGCACATCAATGCGAGCTGTGGCAAAAAGGTTTGCTGTGTCCGTCAGCGTAGTGTCCAGAGCATGGAGGTGCTACCAGGAGACAGGCTAGTACACCAGGAGGCATGGAGGGGGCCGTAGGAGGTCAACAACCCAGCAGCAGGACCGCTACCTCCGCCTTTGTGCAAGGAGGAACAGGAGGAGCACTGCCAGAGCCCTTCAAAATGACCTCCAGCAGGCCACAAATGTGCATGTGTCTGCATGAATGGTTAGAAACTGACTCCATGAGGATGGTCTGAGGGCCCGACGTCCACAGATGGGGGTTGTGCTCACAGCCCAACACCGTGCAGGATGCTTGGCATTTGCCACAACACACCAGGATTGGCAAATTCGCCACTGGCGCCCTGTGCTTTTCACAGATGAAAGCAGGTTCACACTGAGCACATGTGACAGACGTTAGAGTCTGGAGATGCCATGGAGAGTGACTTGCTGCCTGCAACATCCTTCAGCATGACCGGTTTGGCAGTGGGTCAGTAATGGTGTGGGGTGGCATTTCTTTGGAGGGCCACACAGCCCTCCATGTGCTCGCCAGAGGTAGCCTGACTGCTATTAGGTATCGAGATGAGATCCTCAGACCCCTTGTGAGACCATATGCTGGTGCGGTTGGCCCTGGATTCCTCCTAATGCAATTCAATGCCAGACCTCATGTGGCTGGAGTGTGTCAGCAGTTCCTGCAAGATGAAGGCATTGAAGCTATGGACTTGCCTGCCCATTCCCCCAGACCTGAATCCGATTGAGCACATCTGTGACATCATGTCTCGTTCCATCCACCAACGTCACGTTGCACCACAGACTGTCCAGGAGTTGGCGGATGCTTTAGTCCAGGTCTGGGAGGAGATCCCTCAG
The DNA here is from genome assembly GCF_039654945.1 of Dendrobates tinctorius. Classification (NCBI taxonomy): domain Eukaryota; kingdom Metazoa; phylum Chordata; class Amphibia; order Anura; family Dendrobatidae; genus Dendrobates; species Dendrobates tinctorius. The sequence goes on along the minus strand of NW_027361679.1, from coordinate 125,957,916 downwards.
GAGAACATCTGCCACCTCATCAGTGCCATGCCCAGGCGTTGTAGGGAGGTCATACAGGCATGTGGAAGCCACACAGGCTACTGAGCATCATTTCCTTGCCTTGAGGCATTTCCACTGAAGTTGGATCAGTCTGTAATTTGATTTTCCACTTTGATTTTGAGTATCATTCCAAACTGATATCTCCATGGGATATTAAGTTTGATTTACGTTGATCATTTTTATGTTTTATTGTTCTCAACACATCCGACTATGTAATGAATAAAGATTTGCAACTGGAACATTTCATTTAGTAATATATAGGATTCAGTATTTTAGTGTTCCCTTTATTTTTGGGAGCCGATAATTTATTTGTCGGCTTCTGTAAAATCATTGCAGAACCCGACAGGATAGGAGACATGGTTTACATACAGTAAACC